>NC_049213.1:28696175-29052425 GCF_013347855.1 Anguilla anguilla | reverse complement strand
ACATACAGACACGCAAATACATACACATGCATGCCCACGCATACGCACAAACACCCACACTTTATAAATATATATATATCTGTGAGCTGTTTCTATGTTCTGTTGGAGGGATTGAGGAACAGCTGTGTGTGGGCGACAGTGTATTATTTCTGCCCCTCAGAAAGACTGCAGCAATTGGAGCAGCAGCTACAAATACCCAGCTGCCCTCCTACGCCGCTCACGTCGGCTCCACGAATCACGTTCTGTCTCCCTCCTCACACTTGGCTTCAGAACAACAGGGCCGTGCGGGGGCGGCGGGGGGGGGGGGGGGGGGGTAATGGCGTTTAAAGGCAGTGCATTATTCATTAGTCTTGAGTCTAAATATAGTAGCAGCCCGTCTCCAGAGGAAACGCTGGCCATGGACGATGGTGAAGACTATTGATAGCCAGGTCGTCACACCGTGCCCAGGGGAAGAGCACGACAGCCACGGAGAGGAGAGATGTCGATTGCTGCGGTGGTAGGGCGGGCTGCAGCTCAGGCCAAAACAAGTCTCCTGGGGAATGGGGGCCGGGGGGGGGCGAGGGTGGACGGGGGGATTGGGTTCAATCAGCCTGAAGAGAGAAAATGAGATTGCTATCCAGGCAAGGCGGACGATGGCTCCACGACGTGAGGAATTGATTTCGGCTTGTGCTGCAGTTTTTCAGCTTCGCTGCCCACGTTTCAGAGCTAAATTTAGCAACTGAGGGTTCCCTTGTCCCGGACCAACCCACTGCTCAGCCAGCATTCTGGTGCAGTCTGACAAAATACTCCACTGCGCACCGGGAGGACAGCTAATGCTTAACACAACGCTATAAAATACGGAGAGAGAACACCACGGAACAGCACGGCACACAACAGACAGAGCACGACACACAACACAACGGAGGGAGGTGACAATCCCTAGCACAATGCTCCACAATGGAGGGATGGTACAGACTTTGATGTAACACTATGCTTCCAAGCGCTGCACTATGTCACACAATGTAGGGACTGGAAAAGATCCACTACAGTGGTTCACAACAGGGAGACGGGACACTATAACACAATGATACATCGTCAGACAACACAACAGAGAGATGTTACACTTTCTGGTACAATGTTACAGTTCCAGACACAACACTACACTATGGAGTCATGAAACAACACAAACAATGGCATACAATGGAGAGAAGGAACAGCCAGTGAAACAGCACACAACAGAACCAGGAAACCAGCATAGCACTGCACGACACAAAGAACTCAAGAGTATTTCATCTCTGCATGTTTACTATATATCAAACGGATTGCTATGTATTTCTTTCCTTTCTTTTCTATTTATTTATTCATTCATTTATTTTTGTAGTGCATTCTTTCCTTGTTTCATTGTCAAGAATTCTATATGCATTGTGATTTGTATTGTAATGTCTTGCCTGCCTTGGGACCGCTGATGAAAATTCGTCATGGCGCTAACTGGCACATCAGCTGTGATGGGCATGTTCCCCATTAAATAAAATAATAAATTAAATTAAAAGAACAGCAAGCTGTCAGATAGCACGCTGCTGAATACAGCAAACAGAAGAAACTGCACAGTGTGTTCCATCCCTGTCTTTTATACTGGACAGGCCATTCTCAAGTGAGGACAGAAAAAAAGGATAACCTTGTACGAGCAAGAACACGACTGAGAGTAAAGAACTGAAAACATCCCTCCGTGGAGGAAGAAAAAGTATTTACACAGGAAAGAGTCCCCATGGGTTCAGTTGGGATAGACAGTGACTATGACACCCACACATGCACACGCACACACACACACACACACACACACACACACGAAGATGAGCCATCCAACACCTAATCGCCTACCATTACAGGTGGCGATCAGTCACTTTTTGAAATTACTGAGTGAATGAGTTTATTTAACTGCCCAAATATTGACCACCTACATCAGGCAAGTGTCAATAGTAATATTAAATTCAATTTTTTTCCATAGGAAACACTCAACACTATAAAGACTAAGCGGAAACAGGTCTTTTTGGATATGCTATGATTTTGTTTTGTCTTTTAAAAAAAAAAACCCAAACAGCAGAAGAAAAAATGAAAACCAGCTGAGAGATGTTAAATTGTATTATCGCACATGCTGTCCCAACATATGAAACTGGCTCCAGACATCAGCCCAATATCAGTATATTCTTCCCCTCCATATATTCCTCATCTCTGGAACTTTCCGGGCCATTCCAGGCCGAGAGGCTTACTGTGTGAGGACTGTACACATGATCAGAGCATGTGTGTACCTACTGCTGACAGCCCTCATCGTAACATCTCACTCCCTTGTCAGAATCTCCTTAATTACACACTGTTGATTTTGTCATCATTACATAATCCTGGGATGGGCCCCAGGCCCTGCTATTTGTTTGAGTCTTTTTTGAACGGCCATTTGGCTATGGGGCCCGTTGCACGCACAGCATCCTCATGTTTTGGTCTGCAGCCCCCACCCCCATGCTTAGAATAGCCTTGAGTTTCTTCTCTGACTCAAAGTGGACTAACATGTGAACTCCTCATTTAGGACAGAGTGGCACTCCACTGTGAAATGCCGTGGGTGGGATTACGTAACATTGCACATGGCTCCACGGGTGACGACCCCTGGGACCAGTGACGCAACGCTGCCCACTAGGCACCAGGGGCCCCGATGTCACGCTCTCTTACATGCTAATTGCAGAAGTGACATAATTATTTCCATAATCATCGGTATTGGTGCAGTACTACCTGGCTGCTCCTTACAGTTGGTGCAGGCAAGCTTTAAAGAGTGTGGGGGAAAAGCTGTTCTCATTACAATCTCCTAATCTCCTCCATTAGCTGGATTTGGCCTGTGCATGTACCAGCGCACTCAGCAGCTCCAAAAACTGGAGAACAACCCCACAGGGAGCAGTGCTTTAAGCACCACAAGAACAACCCCCCCCCCACATCCCTATATGCACACACATTCAATACACATACACACACATACAAACACACACACACACACACACACACAAATACACAAGCACACACATGCACACATGCAAAGATGCACACATGCACAGCCACATATGTACGTACACAAATGGACATGCCATACTATCCCTCGTCCCCCATCTGTGTGCGTGTGTGTGTGTGGAGATGTGTGCATGCATGCAATCATGTGTGCACATGGGGCAGGACAAGAGGATTTCATTACACAGCCCATTCCCTCTCTATTTCCCTCCTACTCAGAATTCAAAGGCTATTTCCAGAGTTGCGATTTCTTGAAAATGGAGATGGTGTCCTCCGGGAAGGAGTATAGTTCTGCATGTCGTCTAAGCCACCTTCCAAAGCTGCCCCCAGAAACCAAGATTACATGACTGCTTTCCCATTGCATCACCTGTAACCAAACCTTTTTTATTCCTGCACAAAGAACCAAAGCCAGTCCTGTGTGCCGATTTGGTGGTTAAACTTCAGTGCAGATTGTTGACCTCCAGCTGTTCCTGAATTATAAGCATAAAGTGTTGGCTGAGAGCGTCTATATAATCATGCTTCTTAAATGTAATATTTTTTAAATATCTTTTATCGCTGCGATGACCTATTTATCCTTCATCTGTGTGTGCGTTGTAACTTATTTTTGTAATTTCATATCTATGCTTATAATATTCTTTACATCATACTGAGTATATCACCTCATCTTCCAAGTAAGAGGACCACAAGGAAAAAATGTTTTATGCTTTATTGTGTTATCCTCAATCATTTTTAATGTCAGAACCTGTTATTTTGGCTGTGTATATATTTAAACTATCAAATAAACATCAATCAAACCTGGACTGCCTCTGTAATCATGGTCAGTGTTTACTAATACACTTACTAGACTCCATCACTTCATAAATTTTCCTTCTTTCCAATATACTTCTTGCTGCTGTGCTGCGTGTTGGTTGTTTGCTGTGATCAGTGAGGTTAACAGGCTAGCCTGTTTATCTCCTAGTTTTAGAAACAGTGTGAGAAATGCAGCTACACATCTTGCCTACCCCGCCCACAGCTCTGAAAGTCGCCTGAAAGTATTTCTGTGCCTGTAAAGGCAGCAAGCAGAACTGCCATGGTTCTTTACTGAAACAAAAAAGGAGAACCACCTCGAAACTGCACTGTGGAAATAGGTTCTTCTGTCCAAAGAAAGCACTTTGGAAAGAATATGAGCTGATCAAAAGCAACTGAAAGAATTTTCACTTTTTCAAAATCCAATAGACACAGATGCATATTAATAAACAGATAAATCGGGTATGCACAAACATTCAGTTGCCTGCCATCAATAAACTGACAAAACTACAATTCTCTCAGACTAAAAATAAAATATTTCATTTGTTTGGGATGGATTCGCTCAGAGATTAAATCTTCTTTCACTGTGACAGCACAGCAGGTAGGTAGACAGTATTACTGAGGTTATAGCAGCTATTATTTTCTCTTCTCAAACATACAAATGAATAGAAACCTAAAGTGGAACCATAAGCTCTATTTCCACTATTGTACCTCTCTTTGCCAGTGCTGCTCAGATGAGGCGTGTGTGTGTTTCTGCTGCTTATGAACACGAGACACCCATAATGATAACTGATATTATCTGGCACTATCAGGGTTTTCTAATGTCCTCCTGGGATCTATGGGATACATTTAGTCAGTTAGGCTGGGTAGTTGTACTTGTCAAGGACAGTGTTTGCAGAGGTTAGATTTGTTCAAAACTAGCCAGCTAGCATAAGTGACCACACTCTTTCTTCTTAGATGGCCGAGATGCAGTCATGCTTTTATTCTGTTTATAGATACAGGCTTCTGCCAGGTTTGTGGAGAGTGTCATCATGCGTCATCGTGATTCCATCACACTAAGCAAAAAAATAAAAAAAATTTTTATTGCTCAATAAGACTATGACTTCAAGATCGGAGTTAGGAGAATGAGAGAGATAATTATTGTATATTAGTCCAGATAAAGCCAGTGCTGGACTGAATGTATGGTGCAGCAAGGTATTCACCCATTAAAAGAAAACTCCATAGCTCTTCCCTTCAATGTTGTGATTCAGATTGTGATTCATTGTGAGGTAATCTTACAGGGATTATTCTTCATCAGGGAGGCCAGTTTTCTCACATGACCTGTGTGTAAGCAGGTGGAAATGACTGTGCACAGACTGTTAAGAAAAGTAGGAATCTGATTTACAGAAAAATAGCTGATACACCAGCTACAACCAGCTTGAATAGGCTAATACACCAGCTAAAGCCAGTTTGAACAGGCTGATACACCAATGAGAACCAGCTTGACCAGGCTGATCAACCAGCTAAAACCAGCTTGACCAGGCTGATACCCCAGCTAAAACCAGCTTGACCAGGCTGATACCCCAGCTAAAACCAGCTTGACCAGGCTGATACCCCAGCTAAAACCAGCTTGACCAGGCTGATACCCCAGCTAAAACCAGCTTGACCAGGCTGATGTACCAGATAAAACCAGCTTGACCTGGCTATTACACCAGCTCAGCCCAGCTCGACTAGACTGATACACCAGCTCAGCTTGAATTTTACAGAGATACACAATTCTATTACAGAACTATTTCAGACTAATTACTGTCTCTCCATAGTACACCAGCTAAAACTAGCTTGACTAGGCTAGTACACCAGCACAGCCCAGCTTGTCTAGACTGGCACACTAGCTCAGCCCAGCTCGACTAGGCTGGTACACCAGCTCAGCGCAGCTCGACCAGGCTGCTACACCAGCTAAAACCAGTTTGACCAGCTACATTTCTAAGCTCGTCTTCACTGGAATGTACAGCAGGGTTATGAGTAGACCTCAATGTGTTTTTGAACCAAGTTACTGAAACCCTTGTAGGATCATCATAACCAGTCCATATATACATGGCCTTCACTCCTCAAGTGCACTAGCCCATGGATTCCGCACAACTCTGTTTCCATGCCAACTACATATAACATCATGCAAATCAGCCTCATAGCCTTCTTTACAAAAAAAAAAAATCAATTTACCACATGATGCAGGTGAACTAAAAGCTTGCTGCCGGCCCTGTCAGCTTCGTGTCAACAGCCCAATACTACAATGGCGGAAATAGAGTGAGCCCTCCAAAGTGTGCGCACAAACCATTAAGCTAACGCCCATGTTCATTGGATGTTTTCAGCAAATGTTTTTCAATCATTTTATTTTCAAAGGTTATAATCACCATAAAAAAACAGCAAAGGAGATATTTGGCCAGGAATTACACTGGCTGGCAGTACATGATAAACCATTTAACCACAGCAAAAGTAGAGCATACTCAATGCTAAAGCCACCTCCAGCAAATCCCAATTTAACCACTGTACAAGCTTACACCATGAACCCAAAACAATGGTCGATAAACACATAAATCCGATCACATCCTCCGTGGCACCTCCCATCTTGAAATTATATAACACCTCAAATAGGATTAGGGTTTCTGCTCTGTTTTATTCCTCGTTTCAAAAATTTTCTATGCAACTTTCCTGTTCCAGATTCGTTGGCGTCAAACTGAATGGCTCTTATATAACCTTTCAGCCATTCAAGTGAGTAGCGCCTATGAAAATGAAGCATTCATTTCAGGCTTTTCCTTGACCCAAGAGAACAAAGAGTGTGATATTCCTCTCTGATTTCACTTTTATCAAACAGATATTGTGTCTCTCCAGCAAACAGTACAAAATGTTCTGCACTACTTCAGCAAAATACCACAGAGAAAGCAGTGTTTCAAAAGGCAAGGTCTTCTGTTAAACTTTTTCAGAAAACTTAAAAGTTTATGTAAGGCAGCATCCTGCCTCTCGCCCAATGCACGCTGGGACAGGCTCCAGAACCCCCCACAACCCTGACCAGGAATAAGCGCGTATAGAGAATGGATGCATGGAATATAAGTCAATAACTAGCATCAGCTAATGGAAATATGTGGCCTAAATCATGCAGTGAGAGTAACAAACGCAGGACCTTGAATGAGCCAATGAGAAGCTAGACCAAAATGGGAGGGCCAGTGATACATTGGAAAGAGAGAAATGGGCCAATGACGTGTGTGTGCGTAAGTGTGTGTGTGTGCGTGCGTGAGTGTGTGTGTGTGCGTGTGTGTGTGCATGTGTGTGCGTGTGTGTGTGTGTGTGTGCACGTGTGAGTGAGTGTGTGTGCATGAGTATGAGTGTGTGTGAGTGAGTGAGAGAAAGAGAAATGTGCAGGCCAGCGGGGTGGGAGAGTGAGACTCACTTGGCAAGCTTCATCTCGATCTGCTGGCGGATTTCCTGCCGCTCCTGGTCGCTGCGCACGGGGAAGATGTTGCGATCCTCCAGCTCCTGTTTGCTGGGCCGGTTCCTCAGCTTCACGGCCAGGAGCTCCTTCCTCATCCTGCGCGGCAATGTCCCTGCAGCCAAACACACAGACACACACAAACTCAGTGACCTCACCAAGGACAGCTCACACAATCAAACTCCCATGTTTGAATATAGCACTAAAGGCGTCCATTTTATAGTAATTATGATAACCATGACACATATATTAATTAATTATTGTAACTGATCAACAGGTGTAAATGAAACATTATTTTGCACATTATCTCAATTTAGCAAAACATTCACTCAAGATCTGTCTTTTAAATTAAAGTTGCAGATGGCATGAAAATAAATTACTGTTATAATGTGACACACGGTTATGCACTGTGGGAGTGCAACTGTTTCAAATAAAAAAATTAAAACGAGCTCTTTTGCTCTGTGCAATGCAATTGTGTAACCTGTCTAATGACGATCTAAGCGACACTTTGATGCTGAATCGTGAAGCGTCAAGGACTGCAATTATGCTCACTGTCATTAGTAATCTGTCCTGTTTGTTTTTCCTGATGAGCATGACATGTTCAGTTAATGCTCAATTATTGGCACATCATCGTGCTCATTTCATTATTTCTTGTTGTCATCATTACATTGTTGGTTGTTTTCACCGCTGACCTTGTAGTATTTTATCTTATTTGTTACAAAATTCAGCCAATTTAATGGTATGTTTTGTTCCCATGACAGGAACGTTCTGTTTTCTTATGGAAAATGAGTAAAAAAATCAGGACAATCATGTAGCAGCTCTGACTGTGAAGCAGTCCAATGGATGCTAATGGGTATCACCACTGACTCAACCACAAAACGCTTAAAGTCATTTTCAGTTGCATTCCTCATAAAACAGTCATCATTTCTGAGTTTAACGCTCTCCAAAGTATAGCTCCTGAGCCAATCAGAAGAGAAGTGAATCTGAAATCTTTGATGAGGAATGATGAAACCCAACACTAACCAGTATGAGTAGAACAAGCAACAGGGAATAAACGCTAAAAGAGTGATTGTTTTCGACATTTGTATCAAAAAGGGGATGTGTTACAAAAATGTATCCCTTACTATTGGAATCATTAACTATTAAGATTCCTTGCAAACAGCAAGTGTGTGTGTGTGTGTGCGTGTGTGTGGGTGTGCGTGAGTGCGTGTGCATGTTACATTTCATTACATTTATTTGGCAGACACTTATGTACAAAGCGACACATAATAAGTGCACCTGTATTGAAAGTGGAATGTGTTACAAAAATGTATCCCTTACGGCTGGAATCGCCCTGCTGAGGTTAGGGACGGCACTCAGTTCCCTGGGGAAACCCACCCGAGATGACGGACTCGTTCCAGCTGTCCTGGTCATGGAGGAGACCGGAGGCATCGCTGTAGTACTGGTCCAGGCGCAGGTTCTCCTTGTTCTCGTCGGAGTCCTTCTTGCAGTCCGCCTCTCCAGTCGGCTCTTTCTCCTGGCTGGAGGTGCGGGAGAACCTGCCGTCAGACCGTCGCTTAGGCGACGAGCGTACATCCTTGGCATGGAAACTGAGGGGCGCGGAGAGAGACGGCCATTAGCCTCCCGTCAGATCCAGCATTCGGACCCAAGGGTGGGGGGCGGGGCTCTCACCTGTCCTGCCGGTGCTTGGTGGCCAAAGCGCGGTGCAGTTCCTCGATGATGCAGCTAGGGGGCAGCTGTGGGTGAAGGAGGCCCAGGTGGGGTGAGCCCGAGGGGTTGGACATCTGGCCCCGCAGAGTGAGGGACCCCTGGGCCTCGGGGCCCCTGGCCGCCTGCCGGGGGAGGGTGGAGCTCCTCTGCAGTGAGGCCTGGGGTGGCTTCCCCAGTTCTGTCTGAGAGCCTGTTGCCAGGGAAACACACAGTAAATGACACTCCACAGGGCTTTCAAGACCCAAAGCCCAACTGCCCCCTCAACATAAGGACAAGGCACTCACCTTCCAGGCTGCCCAGTCTAGTGAGTAGTTTGGCAGGCAGGCCCGGCGGGGGTGGGGTGCATGAATCTCCGTGGCCCAGGGCCCTGCCCCCTTCCTCTGCTCCCTCCTGGTCCTCAGCCGTGCCCGCAAGGGCACTGAAGGTTGGGTCTAGCGAGGGGGCATCTTCCTCATCTTCGTCCTCCTCTTCATTTTGGCTGTGGTCCCCAGCTGTCTCGTTGTCTTCTGTGGAGTCCCGCACTGAGGGAGACATCGCACAGGGTCACGCCTGTCACTTTAACTGCCGCACACCATCCAAGGTGCCTATTACACAACACCGCACCGGGGAGTCCAGATTTATGAGAGCATTTACATTAGCGTGGAGTCAGCAGTACCTCAGTGTGTCTGATCCATCCATCGCATTTACATACATTCTCTTGCCTCCAGCACGGCGTGGGCAGGGCCACAAAGGTGCAATTAGGTGTGTTCCCTGTGACATTGTGAGACGACACTTTCATTTGTGCTGTAAGCAGCATCTAAAAATAGCAGTAAATGTCTGTGTTTCGCCTCACTGCATTGCTGCGCATACCCTTGCAAATGACATTGCACATGTCATTGCAAATAACACTCCAAATGACAAAAAAGGGCAGAAATGACTGGTCAGAGTTCTTTTTTGCCTTTGTAGTTTCCAAGGTTCAATGGCATCTACGTGAACAATTGCAAAGACCATGCACAAAGAAAAGCCATAGAAATAATGAATTTAGAGTATCTGGGTGACTGATCCTGTAAATGCACTAATTCTGAATGCAGACACTAGGCTTCACTCCTCTAAGTCTGAATCTTACACAGTGTAAAGTCCTCATCCTGCTCGAGTTGGGTGGGCTTTGAATGGACAGGGTTCCTTGGGTTAGTGCAGCATTGGCGCCCCCCAGCTTCTAACCCGGCCAGTACAGGTTACCGGCCGTGTGAGGTGCCTGTCGTCAGAACTGTGCTTTTTGGCAGTACCCTGTGGGGTGTTGTGTGGAAAATGGCTACTAGCTTGTGGGTGAATGCACTGAAGGATGGCGCCCACTCGATGTAATGCTTTCTGTGTGGGAGCTTGTCGCATATAAAGAGGTGTGATAGCACAGTATGACTGAGAAAGGATAAAACCAGAAAAACTGAAATTTACAAGAACTAAATAGTGCTCTGTAACACTGTATTCACAACTGCAAAGAGAGGGGTAGGTGACTTAACACTGAAATAGGTGAAAGGGCGCCTTGTAAACCAGTGGAAATTCAAAAAAAATGTTACGCTGTTGAACAGAACTGGGCCCAAAGTGGTACACCTAACCTCCACCTGAATGTGGCAAGAGAAAATGAAACCTCTCCTCCTTCACACCTCTGCATGGGGCAGTCTTTGGATCAGTAGATGACTCTACTCTCTCTATCTCAACCATGTGGTTTCTGTGTGTACTAAGACCTAGTGTAGTAATGTAGGTGGCTCCAGTCTAAGGGATATGAGGGTCTTTTCAAATAAAAGAGGATGTTGTGGGGGAGCACTTTCATTATACCACATTCAGTCCGTTCACACTCATATTGTATATTGTGGTGGTCAGGCTTGTCTCCCACAATGTCTCCCACAAACCCCCCCCCCCCCCCCCCCCCCCGCAACAATTTGCCAACCTGAGTCACATGTCACATCTACAAGGCTGATCAATGCGACCAATTTTCTTCTTACTGTGTGTAGATCAGTGTTATGTACTCGTCAAAACACTTTCATTTCTGCCCCACTAATACACGTGATATCGACCTCCATTGCCAATGTTGATTAGATGTCTAACTGGGATCAAAATGCTTTGTGGGAAATGCTGAGTGAAGCTGATGACTGTTTCCCTGGGCAGGTTATTTGCACAGGTTATACACATTTATGAAAATAATTAAATAGACAGCATGTGTACTGAGGCACTTACTCGCACTGTATCAAATTGCAGTTGTGCTAGAGCGTAGCATTGCAGCATAAGTGCACTGCCGGAGGCTACATAAACAGCGAGCTGAGGTGACTGAGAGAGGGTTTCCTACAGGCCTGATCCCAGGATGATTCCTCACCTGTGGAGGGGTTGTCCTCATCTGAGCCAAGGTCCTCCATGGTGCTGAGGTTGACAAGGGGGGCCAGTGGCTCCTGCTCACTTTCCTCGCCATCTGTGTAGTCCTTTGTGGGGGTGCCCGGTTCCTCAATGCTGCCCCCACAGGCCAACGCCGAATCTGCAGGGGGAGAGAGGAAGATTGTGACGTCTCCATACTGACCAGCTCTGTGTCACAGAAGGCAGCCATCTCATCAATCTGCATAGCTCACTCAGCACAAAGCGGCTCGGCGGACACGCTTACAGCCCCTAATGCTGCTCCCAGACCAGCACAAGCACTACGATGGAAAGCAGAGGGGCTGATATGGTGGGTGATGGCCATGGTTGAGATGGGTTTAGGAACAGCCAGCTGCCTGCAACCACGCTCTCCTCGGCTAAGGCCCTGTCCTGCTCTCTCTCACCTGACTCCATCATCTCTGCCAGTCCCCTCCGAACCAGCTCATCCTGGCTCTGCCGAACCACAGCCTTTCTCTCCAGAGCTGCAGGATGACAAACGCACTGTCACTCACTCTGCTATCCCAAGCACCCTGTTGCATTCAGAACACACTCAAAAATAAAAGGCACACCTTTGCTAACTGGCCTCTGCTACCAAACATTCTGTCACTCACTCAACTATCACAAAAACCCCAGCATATACAGTACACATTCAAATATAACATCCGCACTGTTAACTCCCCTCTGCAACCAAACACTCTGAAACACAGCTATCACAAACCCCCAGTTTCATACACACTTGAGTATCATGTTGCTGACCCACATCACCTCAGCTACCATTCTCTGCCATTCACCTTTCACAAACACCGTTTAACTGTACATAACATACATAACCAGGCAGTGATCACAAAGCTGTTACTAACACATCCCCACTGATAAATATTTTATAAGTACTGACTCCCTTCTGCTACCAATCATTCCATAATTAATTACTACAGCCATAATTCCTGTTACTCTTCCAAACATAACAGAATCAAAGTTGCACACTCACCAGAATGTAAACTTACAATACAATAAACTCTTATATAGCGCTCTTCATGCGTACATCCCAGGGCGCTTTACAAAATAAACTTGCTGTTTAATTTTAATTCACTGACCAAACACACATAATTATTAAATGCCCAACAACGCAACCTCACATGAAACTAACACTCTCATCATTAGTGGCTGAGTAATAATAATAATAATAATAATAATAATACTATTTAAAACAGGTAAGATCTGTTTATTTCCTCACAGAAAGATCACACTGCAATAGGCTCTTTATCAGACTGAAACCATCAGCATTAGCTGCACTCACCTGTGGAACTCTGTTTCAGCTTCTCGCCCTTCTTTTTCCTCCATTTCCAGGGCTTGAAGATGCGCCCCAGGGTGGCTAGCTTGCTGTTGCGGCGGATGGGGGGCGTGCGCACCCCTGTAACCAGGCAGCCAGAGTGCAGCACCCTCTGCTGGTCCATCACATCTAAAGCAGGGAAAGGAGATCATTCCCAGTGTTAATCAGAGCCTTGCTACACATTTCAGCAGCACACCATTGACTTGAGACAGAATGAAATTAAAACACTTGCAATGCAGCATTTGTGATTCAACAGCCTTTTTTTTTTTACAAAGACTTGTTCTCACTGTATTTGGTAATGCTGAAAAGCATTACAATTTTACACATTCTTCCCCTGCCCTATGAATTCAATGAGGCTTCGGCGCCCTCTAGTGCCGTACATCCACCACAACAACAGATAGAGCAGGTGCAGGGCAGACGCAATCAAAACACCGATTGACACAAGATTATCATTTTGACATATTTTCATATCAGCACTGACATTTCACTGGGGTAGTGAGACCCAGATGTGGGGTCAAGTCAGTCAGAAAACTCCAGAAAAGATCTACACATGAATTGGATTATTCTCCTAGTGAGGGAAACAGGCATCTCTCTGTTCCCCCTGTGCCCTGCATGTAAACGACACTCAAAGAAGAACACTAACCTCCCTCCCCACAGTCAGGACCCTGTTCACTGTGAAACCTCTACTGGTTCTGGAGACAGAGGACAGCTTTGTGTCTGGATCAGAGGGCCGAGGCAAAGATCCTCGCTGCATCCACACAAACAATTGGCTCATTTAAAAGACACCATGAATTACCTCCGGAAATCAAGTTGGCTGCTTGCTTTGGACTCAGAACCACTACCAACCGTGGCTACGTGTGGCTGTGAAAGACTGGTGATCAGGGCCAGGACAGAGCATCACACGGAGGTAAGCTCTTAATTGACACCAGTCATCAGCTACCATGTGTCAATTAAATGGGCAAGAACCTTGCGGGATCAATTGGAGTCGGAAGGAAGGTTAAGTTCCATCGTGAAGCAAAGGAAGGGAGAAACAGGAGGCCGGCACTGCCGTATTGTGATGCCGTGTCTGACACTGGGTCTAAGAGGCAGATTCCCTGTGCGTGTATGCGCGTGTTTGGGGGGGGGGGGGGGGGGGACTGAAATAGGAACTCCTACACAGTCTGGCTCAGATATAGAGTTGATGTCACTGGCAGCTCACAGCTGGGCTGTGGGTTTTGCTCCAGATCTCAGCCTCTACCCCTCTTGCTCTTCCTTTTTTAAATGTAGTTGACGTATCCTAGATGATCAATGTTCCCTTTCCTAAATAGGAAACGAATGTGATTCAAATGTAATGCAATGTAAAGTACAGTCTTTATTCAGCTTTCCCTCATATGTGTCACCTCATATTCATTCTCCAGACTCCTTCCAGGTCAGGGTCCGTTTTTCTTTCAATTAATTACATTAAATATTGTTTGATTATGTCTTTCTGTGTGGCTTCTCATTTTTCATTATTGATTCCTGGGGAACAGCATGCACCATCGGCATCTTATGAGAGACGAGCAACAGTGCTGTTCTGCCCAAGAGTTGTTACTCTAATTGTTTTCTAATTCCAGTGATGCATCAATCAGGACCCAGCCCACGGTGTGTGTGCCAATGCACATTCATCCTGTGCAGCGCTAGACAGTTAAAATAATAACAGTGGCACACATTTTTACAAAGTGCAGACCTAGTACTTCAATACAAATAAGTGAATAGCTGTTTTTCAATTGGTATTTCTTAAGACAATTCAGGGATGCTTTAAGGGAATGTGGTTCCTACAGTCATTCTATTTAAAGTAGTGATGATCAGTAGTTATATGTGATTTCCTTTCATAAATTATCATATTTGAGGAAACGTATAAAATGTTCAATATACAGAATACTGTAGATATCAGACGTGATCCCAGGTTCCAAAAACATGTACTGAATTTTCATTTCATAACTGTTCTAAATACATTTGTTCAGGCACACTTGCATAATCAAGAATGCACTCCAACAAAAACCACCCTGGCACTTTTGTTCTAAAGCACAATACCAATGAAACTGTGGCTGAACGATCCCATTATTAAAGACGGTGACAGGCCAGGCTAGCTGGGTGAGATATTGAGAAATGTGATTGTAGTAGTATGGCTTTGGGGTGACAGTTAGGGCTTTGACTTTGGGGAGGGGGGCACTGCAGCTGATGGGGTGAGACAGTACTTTGAGTGAGGGCCTGAAGCTATGGGGTGAGACAGTATTTTGAGTGGGGGACTGTAGCTATAGGGTGAGACAGTATTTTGAGTGGGGGACTGTAGCTATAGGGTGAGACAGTGCTTTGAGTGGGAGAATGTGGCTGTGTGCTGAATAGCTGGGTGAGACAGTCAGTAGACAAAGCCGTAGCACAGTGAGTCAGACATACAGTACAGCAACCACAGCACAGCAATGGGGCTGCGTCTCTCCTTTAGGTGGGAGACAGCAGTGCACGTGGACGACCCCACCCTTCCGCACACACTGCTCACTGCTGCTGCACCAGCAGGGCGCTCTCAGATAAGGACACATCATTCCTCCACAGGACAGGCCGTAATCCCCTCCTTTCACTCAGTGCAATCCAAAGCGGTCAGGCGAGCAGGATTCAGTCAATGGCTGCCTGATCAAAGTAACCCAAAATGAAGTCTGGACCCTGGGCATGGCCTGAACCCAGCTAAGTCAGAAGAAGCCCACCTCAGAACCCAAAACAGACCCTCAGAACACTTCAGTGCTATCACAGGCGCATCATTCATGCAGTTTGAGAGCAATGTAAAATTGATAGCTACACACATCCCACAAAAAGAAGCAGAATTTGTACCTCATAAGAGCACTAATAACCCCTGCTGCTAAGCACAGACAATTCAGATTGAAATATTTAAAGGCAGCAGGACAGGTTCCTTCAGCAGCTTTGACTGGTGACAGCAATGCTCAACAGTTAGTGCCTCTGTTAGCGGCGACATAATGAAATATGCGAGTGCGAATGTGTAATGCCAGCTCAGTGATGCCTTGTGTGTGTCCACCCCTCGGAGGGCAACAATCAAAACAATCAGAAGCAGGTCAGTTGCCTGAGTGTGTCTGCTCGACTAACCGTCAGTGTGGAATTCAGGTCAAGCCTGCAGATACTGCAGCAAGCAGACCCAGGGTCAGCCTGCCGTTGCCATGGATACTACTCTGGATGCTGCAGAAAAGCCCCTTGGAGGCACAGAATCACAAGTGCACGAGGGGAAGGGGTTGCTGGGTTGTTGCCATACTGAGATATTCACGGCAAACCTGGGAGAACCAATCACAGCTAAGCCATGCATAATGCAAGTCGAGCATGCCTCATTTTTTATTTGGGGGAACTGCTTAAAAAATGTGAATGAGGCATTTTAGAAAGATATGGGATATGTCAATATTTTAGAACGTGATTAAATTAATTTGAGGCAAACATTAATAGAGTCGAATTCTCCCATTTACCGAAGGAGCTGTGGATAGGCATATATGAAGGAAAAAATGACTATGTTAACTGATTTCGGCTAATTGTCGTACACATGGTCATTTTTAACAACAATGCATTCATGATAATTGGCTACTGAAAAATAAGATATAATAAGATATATCTTCACTGTATCTTAGGAACAGAGCGGTGTAGCTAAAATAGCATTTTAGCACCAGTCTTGCAGAGACATTGTATGCTACAGTCTATTAGTTTATCAATAGGCGGTCGGACGCGTCTACCCATTCCACGTTTTCGGAGAATACTGCGAAAAATGCATCGTTCACTGAAGGTGACAATTACTAGCTACATTGGCCACGCGGTGTGCAATCTCACAGGGCATCGCGCAGAGTTGCCGAGAATCGAAAGGCAGTATTCGAGGAGGCGCTGTCAAGCTATCAGTACCTTTTCTCTCTGCAATATAATAATTTCGACCAGTAACGTATGGTCGCTGCGTTGAGACGAATGTCCAAACCGAGATTAAGCATTCGCCGGCTGTGCATAATATAATAAAAATGCTTATAATTAAATTCCGAAAACGGCACTCACATTTTGTTTACTCCTGCGTTCAGATGTCTTCAACCCCTCGTCATCGTCTCCTAGCTCCCAGAGACCTTTAAGCCCCACAGCGTGCAAAGAAACAAAACTGATGCAAGGCGCAGAATGCCAACGAAAGAGGGAGCTAAAAAACAACGTTGACAATATACCGCCGTGAGACAAAGAGTTCAAGGAATTTATCCTGACAACAGAGCTAGTCGGAACGAAAAACAAATTGCATTCTGTACCCCTGTCACGGAGCGAGCACTGCCGTACAGCGCTGTCAGCAGTTTTCAGACCAACAACAGCTCACTCAGGCAGAGACGCGCATCTACCGCACCCAGCGGCCCAACCTCAGCCCTCCCCCTCCCCGTTACCCAGCTTTAGAATAAGAAAAAAATTACAATTTCATTATTATGAAGAAATACATCTAAAAAATAATTCCATTCAAAAGTGGAAAAGAAAGAAAGAAAGGAATAGGCTTACACATAGTCTCCCAATAGGTAAACCACTTGAGAATATATATATATATATATATATATAGTCTCATTTCATTTTGGTCATTATATCGGAACACAAGCTTAAGAAAAGTAAAACGTGGTTGTCTTGAGACTGAGCTGTCTGAAACAAATATGTTTTAATTTAAGTTTTAATTGTGTGTGTGTGTGTGTGTGTGCATGCGCATCTGTGTGCGCATGTAAACACAAATAAAATGAATAATGAACACCAACAAGGCAGCACATGCAGCAATCCCAGGTGGTAAAAGTGGCTCTGAGAAACCCTACTGCCCAGCACTCCAAAACTAAAGTATTATGAAAACAAGACTTTCATACTGACAACAAAAGCAAAAGCCTGGCAACTCGGCACAGTTGTTTTAAAGCTGAAAATTCCAGTCTCGGAAATTCCATTATTGCAATGAAGAATATATTTCCAACTATCAGTAGGCTACAACTAAGCTTCTGTGAGTTTTTAAGTTTCTATTTGCTATTAAGCAAACCCTAACCCTAACCCTTTAAATCAACCCATTAATATCATGCTCCCTACTGGCAACAAACACCTCTAACATTCACATAACCCCTGATACCCAAATTCAGGCGCTATATCTAGATGGCAAATGGCTGTGTTTTTAACATAATAATTTACTAAATATTCTCTGAGAACAACAATGTACTTGTGCACATCACAGCCATTTTAAGTGGTTGGGCAGATCTCATGTAATAAATACTTGAGCAAAGAGGTGAATTATGGGAGGTAAAAACCCTGTAATGGACAGGGAGCAACATGGACATCAGAAAGAGAATTGTCCCATGTAGAATGTCAAGGGTTCATTTATTGCCATATGCTTGAGTTCAGCTTGAGCATTCATGGGCTTGTTAACAAATGGCCAATACTAACTGGGGCATGCAGTGTAATTGATTCATTACCTCTCTCTCTCTCTCTCTCTCTCTCTCTCTCGCTCGCTCATTTTCATACTCAAAATGCTTTATTAGCATGACATATTTCAAAATACATACTGCCAATCTCTCTCTTACTGGTGTCTGCAAATATCATCAATGAAATTGAACTGTCTTAGATTTCCTTGTATTCTTTGGGGATGTGCAGTTTATTGGATTGTTTATTGTGACAACAATCAATTGCCCAAGAAATTGAATACTTCGTGGTTTCTATCCTTTTTGAAGCACAAGTATGTGGCTATCAATTCTAGCATGAAAAGGATTTCAGACCTACTGGAACGTAAAACATTGACAAGCTATGTGAGACCCCTGGAATGGCTGAACAACAAACAGAGATGTATAATAACACAATAGGTATCTGTGCAGGCTTGAAATGGAGCTAATTCAAATTTCAGTGATTAATGTGCTTCAAAAATAAATACTGGGTGACATATCGAGCAATACATTCTCCTGTTGGTAGCTATGAGGGCAAAGATCACTCCGTCAACTTGCAGTAGTTTGCCGGTAGTTCAACTTCATCTAAATTTGTGTAGTGGTTGTAGTAGTTCATTACTTTTTTGTCATTTTGAGGTGTAATTAACTACACAAACTACCAGCTACTTTTTCCATAAAATATATTTTTTCCATACCCAATTTCTACTTCCTCTCTTTTGTAATCCTGAGAGGCACTTCGCTCCACTATAGTCACCAATGGTCAATCACCAATTGCTGCACATTGTTGGTTCTCCCCACTCAGCTATATATTGGTTTTCCCTGTGTGCAAAAAGAAGACATTGCTCACATACACATCATGCCTGGGAAACATGAAAATGATCATTTTTTCATCATTTTTTTACAGAGTAGTTTGAACTACATTGTTTACTTATTGTAGTGTCACAAGCTACATTTCTCATTCAGGTAGCTTTATTGTCGTTTAACTACTCTCAGTACGAAACAAGGGTTTCCCCAACACTCCATAATGCAAATGAAATCTTTAGGCACAGAGAGTCAGTTGCTTTGTTCTCCACACTTTCCTCTTTCTGCCACTTTGGTCAATACTCATCTCATTTGTCCATAAGACTTTGTTCCAGAAATCTGCAGTTTTTTAATATACATTTTGGCAAACTCTAAACTGGACATTCTGTTCTTGAGGCATGCCAGTGATTCACATCTTGTGGTGAATCCCCTAAGGTTATGCCAGTGCAGCCTTCTCTTTATGGTAGTCTTTCACACATCTATGCCTACATGCTGGAGTGTTCTTTATCTTTTCGATGGTTAAAAAGGGGTTTTTCTTCACAACTGAAAGCATTCTTTGGTCATCCACTACCGTGGTCTTCTGTGGTCTACCAGGTGGTTTGCTATTGCTGAGCTTGTCAGTGCATTATAGCTTCTTAACAATGTATCAAATAATTGATTTTGACACACACAATGTTTTGCCTATGTCTCTGATCAATTTATTCAGACTTTTGAGCCTAATGATGTCCTGCATTAGTGGCATTGACACTTATTTGGTAATCATGTAGAGAAACAACAGCAGCAGACTCCAAACGCAAATTCCAAACCTAGAATCAATTCTAGGCTTTTGTTAAATTTATTGTGCATTAACTAATGTTGAATAGACACACAGCGGGTTAAGAAACAGCTGAGCAACCAATTTTCCAATGAATTTTGCTCGCACAAAATGGGGGGACTATGCATGAAAAGGAATGTACTATAATTCCTATATGGATTATCCAATGTGGATGTAAATACCCTCAAAAAAAGCTGACAGTCTGCTCTTTTACCTCACATTTATTTTATTATTTCAAAGCCAGTGTGTCGCCAAAACAAAAATTGTGTCACTGTCAATATACATACACACTGCACTGTCAGTATACTGCATCGCTCTGCTACATAAATAGTTTTGAAATATAGCAGGACCAGTAGCACCAAAAGCCTTTTAAAGAGTAACGCATGATCCACACTGCCATATACTTCAGATAAGTCAATGAATAGACAGGTACAAGGAGCCTAGACAATGTAATTTAGAACTTTCACGTAGTATTGGTAGCGTACTATACCCTGCCCTGAATCTAGGTTATGCTTTGCTAAGGATTTTTAACTTGTCCAAAACCCCTTGGACTTTGTATCCATGCAGGTTGTAAGATGAGTCCTGGAGCGTGGTTATGGGATTGTATCCATGCAGGTTGTGGGATGGGTCCTGGAGCATAGTTATGGGATTGTATCCATGCAGGTTGTGTGATGGGTCCTGGAGCATGGTTATGGGATTGTATCCATGCAGGTTGTGGGATGGGTCCTGGAGCATAGTTATGGGATTGTATCCATGCAGGTTGTGGGATGGGTCCTGGAGCATGGTTATGGGATTGCATCCATGCAGGTTGTGTGATGGTCCTGGAGCATGGTTATGGGATTGTATCCATGCAGGTTGTGAGATGGGTCCTGGAGCATGGTTATGGGATTGTATCCATGCAGGTTGTGGGATGAGTCCTGGAGCATGGTTATGGGATTGTATCCATGCAGGTTGTGTGATGGGTCCTGGAGGATAGTTATGGGATTGTATCCATGCAGGTTGTGGGATGGGTCCTGGAGCATGGTTATGGGATTGTATCCATGCAGGTTGTGTGATGGTCCTGGAGCATGGTTATGGGATTGTATCCATGCAGGTTGTGAGATGAGTCCTGGAGCATGGTTATGGGATTGTATCCATGCAGGTTGTGGGATGAGTCCTGGAGCATGGTTATGGGATTGTATCCATGCAGGTTGTGTGATGGGTCCTGGAGGATAGTTATGGAATGTCTCAGGATGTTGCAGTGATGAACTGTCATGGACATCTGGTCCTTCATACACACCATCACCTCTTTCTAACAAACTTAAAGTTCCACTGGATCCTATTCTCTCAACTCCTTGACCTTCAAAGCTTTAATTAAATAATGTGCCGGCTCTAAAACTTATTTGTTTCATTAATTTTTATCTTTTAACTTACAGTGCCAAAGGAGGACGCGCTTGACTTCCCAAGTCTTAGCGCGCTCAGTGAGTCATGTGAAAGTGTGTGCCATTCCAAGAGCCCTGCAGCTGGAGGAGAAGGTGCTCTTCAAAATCATGTGCGTGGGAGGTGCAAGGGCATCAAGGCGGCAGTGACGGGTGGGGTGGAAATGCGATTTCACTGAAGGAGCATTTTAGCATCGGGCTTCAGACACACTATCTCTGGCTGAGCCCAGAGCTGCCCGCATATTCCCAGATGTAAGTTCAGAAACCACATCACGTGGATAAGTAACAAAGTTCATGTCTGCAGAAAAGAACAGGAGGATTTGCCACCTTTCCACTGTGCTTTTTCAGGTCTAATGAATGCCTCTGAACAATGATTCTAATTGGGGATTTGCAGCCAAGCAAGTTCCATGAATGATACTACATAGCATTATATCCAAGGGGTGAAACAACTGTAGTCAGTTCAAATTTATACAATTTCGAATATTCCGGATTGTCTAATTTTTTGAGAATATCAAAAGAAATCACTTTCTGAAACATCTGCCACCAGTAAACGTAATCATTTAAAATTCAACATCCAGTAAACCTGCTCGACAGCAGCAATATTATATCGACTGAGACAGAGCGCAGCAGACATTGATCAGCTGTTGGTGTCTCTAGTGGAACATCACACCACTGTAAAAGTCAGGGAGAAATAAAGGGGCTGTTAAGGGTGGGATGAGCTTCCTCCATTTTTAGAGCTGCTACCTATAATCACAGCCAAAAACAGCCTTGCGTTTAAGCTGTTGTTAGCTGCGCTTTTGACCGTGATCGCAGACAGATCTATCTTCATGTCTTGTGTGTTACACCACAGAATTTCTTTATAAGACCTTTAAAGAAATATACATAAGACACGTAAGATATATAATGTACTCAACATAACATTGTCATTATTTAACAAGCAATATATTGCTGTCTAATCTGACAGATAGACATTATGTGTTCAGCAACCCCCTAGCCACCAGTTACACTTTGGCATCTGTTAGGCGGGTATGACAATTTAGCCTGGGTCATGCCAAGCAGGGCAACCGTTTCATAAAGTGTAAATGGGTAACGCTAAATCTGCCACTCTACTCCCCCATTTGGAACAGTGGCACATATTATACACAAAATAATGTACATTTTTAAAAGCAGAGTTTAAAAGCTAGAGCAATACAGTTTATATGTAATACTGCAATCCATTAATAACAGATTGTCACATATTATACTCGTAAATCTACAATACTTTGGTAGCAGGATGTCAATACATCTCTAATAGCTTCACAATGAATTCCCATGACAATTTTACTCCAAGCATATTTAAAATGAAACTCCCATGCTTTATATTAAAGTCAGAAATAGAGAAATGCATTTTTGGCATGACACAATGCAGTACTCCTATAGTCATAGCATGTTTGAAGAATAAAGATTGACTAAGACCCTGAACAATGCTGTCAGCATTCAGTCAATCAAAATGTCAGCACACCTCCCGCCCCTAGTTAGGCCCTGGAATGTATCTACCTGACCCCGCCTTCAGTCAGCCTGTAGCATGTGCCCTCAGTTGTGCAATGAGGTACCAGGCACTGTAACAGCAGGGTCACTGTCCCAATGCAATGTTCTTTTGAGGATTGTTCTCGTTATGTTCTATTTGCTGGACTGGGCCTGACACAACATAAGCAAACCGAGGTCCAGGCCAGACCACTTAATGAGTGCTCCTATGAACCGAAGACTGATGGGCTCTTGTAATCAGTTCATGAAATTGTCAGTGCTATTAGCCTACTGCTGTGCTACCAGGTTCTACAATTGTGTGACTGTTCATGTAGACCATTATGGTAAAAAAATTTTTTATTCTTATCAAAGACCTTATTATGCTAAATAACATACTTCCCAATGTACCTCTGAAATAATGGTTTTGTGTGTGTGCACATCCACATGTGGGTGGGGTATGTGGGTGTGTGGGAGGATGTGTGTGTGTGTTCATGGGTATGTGTGTGAGAGGTTATGTCAATGTGTGGATGCACGTGTGTGGGCTGGGGGGCAGGGGGGTATGTGGGTATGTGGCTGTACTTCAGTGTGTGGCACACATGAGAAATGATTTATACTTATGACAAAGGTTTGGTTACCCTTAGACATTATTAAACACTATTCCTGAAGGATTTTGACAAACATATATTCAAAATCTAGCTAATGCTGGATGCAGTCCCTGTGGGCTGCTGTGCTCCAGGGACTTTTCCATCTCCATCTCTAGTTTGTGCATAAGTCAAGTCTCTTTGAGTGATTAGTCTTTCCAAATCCCTCCCCTGAGCTAGTGTGGATGGAGCTTACAACTGCCAATGGAGGGGAAAATGTCTCTAAATTCATTAAAAATCCCTCCATTTTCTATATTTTTTCTATTTATTTTCATTATATCGTGACTACACACAAGCCCACTTTCATACCTACAAAAAGGAGCTGAACACTTGTGTTTGTGTGTCATAGTCTGCCCCTACTATCTGACACATATTGTAACATGATCAATGGCCTAATGAGTCTTTATTTCTCCCCCAGTGTTTTTTTCCACTAATTTTATGCAGTTGTAGAAGCTAATGGGATCAGGTGGATGTGTTCTCATGTGCAATTTATTACTGTTATTCAGCGCTGCCTGTATTTAGGTCAATGCATGAAAGATTTACAAAAAAAAACCTATGATAATATGTGCATGCCTGGCAGCACTGTTCCATTCAGCCCCCTGAGGAGGAAATGAGTCCAGTGCTCAGCCACTGTGTAAAGTCTCCCTTTGCCTGCAGCACACACACACACACACACACACACGCACACTCTCACACACACACATGCACAAACACACAATACATGCACAACACACACAAGCAGGCATGCACACACAAATACACACATACAAAAACATGAACACACCCACACACTCTTCTATATCCCCTCTGTCTCTCTGTCGATCTCTCATTAATACCCACTGTCTCATTTTTTCTCACTTCCTCTATCCTCATCCCATCTTTTGCACAATCATTACTGAATGTCTATCAATCCCGACAAGCACAACTATAAGAACTTTTTCAGCACATGGAATATTTGGAAATGTAAACAGCTGTACACACTGTGCTACCCTTAGTACATTCACACTACTTACAGGACAACACAGCCAGACAGAATTCCAGAAAAATACGTTTTCAGTTATGAAAGAGTATCCTGAGTTATGACAATGTTTTCCAACACATACTGCTATTCAAAAGGGTACTATAACAAATAGCTTCATTTCAGGCAAATTGGGTTCACTAATTGGCAGTTCAGTGGGTGGATTGCCAAGAATTAAAACACAGATTGACACTGGAACAGTCTACAGAAATGTATTTTAAAATGTGTGAAACATATTTGCTATTTCTATCCTGCAATTTCTTAATTTTGCAAATATGAGCAAAATGTTTGTCTAATTTAATGAATATACTGCATATGTTACATTTGACCACTTTAAATTTTAAAAAAACTATAAATTCTGAATCCTATGATGCTTACATGGGTATATTTGCATGTTTGTTATATAGTGTACAGTGAGCTACATAATGTTTGAGACATTTATGAGACATTCTTGATTTAGCTCTGTACTGTACAATTTTAGATTTGCAATCAAACAATTCACAAGTGGTTAAAGTGCACATGATGAAGCACCATCCAATGAATTTGGAGGCATTTGCTTGAACCTGAGCAGAAAAGATGCTTCTGTACACTTCAGAATTCATTCATGAAGTTCATTTTGGCTTCACTTTGCTCCTGCCATCACTGATACATGTGAATTTTGGTATCATCTGCCCACAAGACTTTGTTCCAGAACTCTGTAGGCTCTTTTAAGTACTTCTTAGCAAACTGTAACCTTAGCCAGCCTGTTCTTGCAGCTAACAAGTGGTTTGCATCTTGCAGTGTAGTGTCGATGATTCTGTTTGTGAAGTCTTATGAGGATAGTAGTCTCTGACACATCCACGCCTGCCTCCAGAAGGGTGTTTCTGATTGGTCAGACTGGTGTTTGGGGTTTCTTCTTCAACTAAAAGCTAATTTTGTTAGCAATGGAACAGTCAAGGTTTGACCCAGCCATAGGACATACTACTGCACTAAAAAAGTGCCTCAGCTGGAAAATCACACAAGAGGCCCCGATATTGACTGGGCTTGAAGAAAAATATCACATGTAGTAAATAATAATAAGAGACAAGCAAAAATTTCAGAGACTGAAAAGAGAAGAAATTATACTCATACTGTATCAATGTTTCAAATAGAACACTTTAAAATAGGAATTGCAACATGTGGATTCAAAAACAGACATGCGTACATTTCACGCGCGCACACAGACACGCACATTCATATATACTGAATGTTGACAGACATTTACATATAAGCCATGTCAACCACTGTTCTCTGAAGAGGTTACCTACACATCTACAGTCCCAGATGTGACATACATACAAACTGGCTGAAGTACACTATGATGGGAATGAGCACAAGCAGAAGCACATCTGTGGGTGGGCTGTGCAGTAGTTTTGTGTGGTTCAATGTGCCAGCAAACACAACCTCCTGACCCTTCGGGGCAGCGCGTTCCTAGACACGTTAAAGCACACGTGATATTTCATTTCTCTCCACATCTCTCATTAGCCTATTTTGAAAATAGCTATGTGTTTGAACTGCATGGACACATGCTTCCCTCCCTGCTTCTGTTTTTCTTTCTTTTTTCTGTTTCTTTTTCTTTATTGTTTTAATCTTGTTCCTAGGCATCAGATGAAATCCTGAAACTTAATGAAGTGGAGGGAGACAGAAGTGATGACCTTCGTTTGTAATTTCTCTGCTCTCTCAAGCCTAGCATTGCAAGCTGGTTGCTCCTCTAGCCTTGAAGCCGGCAGCTCCTGCTGTCCCTGTCCATCTCTGCATTGGCACTGAGGCATGGTTCATTGTTCCCCTCCCCCCTTTACCCAAACCTCTCTGGCCAATTAGAAGGGCCCAGACATCTCTGTCTCTGTGTTCCAGAACGGGATTGGTGGGGGGTGACATCATGTTTCTCCCTGCCTGCTTGCAGTCTGTGTTGTTGTCTGTGGTACTGAAGTCAATGGAAGTCAGCGACATCTCTGCGTGGTGTGCCTGGAGGGGAGGGAAAGACTGCAGGGTGGAGGAAGTGCCCTTTAACTCAAACATTTCTGTCTGCTGCACTGGACTTCCTGCACCAGGCTCCGCATCAGTTTCAAAGCTGAGAAAGGCCTCAACACAACACAAGATGCTTAGTCCTATATAAAAAACAAGCCTGTTGTATATATGTAAGCATTTCTGAAATTGGCTTCAGAATTTATCTGAAAGGTGTCTGGCCTCTAAAGCAACCACAGTGAGTTTGGGAAACCTTTTGCCATATTTGCGCATTTCTTTACTATAGCTATCAAACGTTCCCGCATGTAATTCATATTAGTAAGATATACCTTCCTATATACCTTTCTAAACCTTACATTACTTCCTTGGATTCTAGTTAAATGTTACACAAATTCAAATAATTAACATTCAATACTTTTGGTTAGCTTTTACTAATTTAATAAAGACTCTCCAGTTGTAAAGAGTTAATGCCCTTCAGTTTAGTATCCCTTTTGAGCCATTGAAATTTTAACAGTTCCTTCCTCTCTCCTTCCAGCTCTTCTTTGTTCTCAGCCTCCTCCCCCTCCAGCCCCCCTCACTCTTACTCAGCTCCCTTTTTCTCCTTCCTCTCAATCCCCTCCCTTTCCAGAGGACATCTTATTAAAACTGTATCCCTACAGAAACATCCCAGGGCCTCAAGTTCTTGCTCAGCAGCACCCACACTTACCTTTTTGAACTTGTACACTGAGCCAGTACCACAGGGCCAAACTCTGCACTGAAAGTACAAAAGTGGCCACTCCCGCTCTGAATGCAGGGTAAACAGGTGACCTTGGTGTGAGATCATACCGCGATCTGCTCTTTCCCACCCCCTGCTGGTGGCCAGCTGGCAAGGTAAGCGCCCGTCCAGGTAGACAAGGCCAATCAGACGAGAGTTGCTCATGCAGGTCAGAGTTTTCTTTATCCTTCACCTTGATTTTGCTCTGGCACTGAATCCTTTCTGTGTTGCTCTGTTTCCCAGTGGAGCCTGCTGGCACAGCCTCTCCTCTCCTAACCTTCATGGTTAGTGCCATTCTCTCCGCTCCTGGGGGACAGGTGAACGGGTTGTGCTGCTCTTGCCCAGCTGAGATTTCTCTGTCACACAGTCTCTTTCAGAGCCTGACAGCTCTCCCGCATACAGTCTTATGTAATCATCTGAAGTTCAATCACCCTGAAAATGTTAGCCTGATGAATGCTGCTGCCCATCCTCATGCCTAAATAACACATCTCAGTGAACTATGATTTACAAGGCAGCATGTCTCTCAAATGCTACCCCATCACATGAATACACCCTTCTATTTGACCATTTCCAGCCTGCCAACCTAAATTTTGTGAGAGTGCAGCATTTTCTGTCTTTGTCACCACTAGCCCTTTCGTTTCCACAGGTGGCTGCAATATTAGTCATGATGGGATTAAAATTTGATACCACAACCCTGCTCTTAGTTATGACGTGGTCAATGTGAGCGTCTAATTCCCCGGGCTCCGAAAGAACCGATTTATCTTTATCGCTGGTTCATTCCCAGGAGCCTCTGGGGCACTTTACCTAATTACAGCTGATAAATCACTGCCACACCCTCTGCGGAACATTGGAGCACTGAGGTGCCCTAGCTGGACTTTGGTGCAGTACAGAACACCGGAGCCAACTTCCTCCTCCTTCTTTCCATTTCATCCTGCACCCAATGCCAATACGCTTACCCGCGTCTGAATGCCCACAGACTCACTGGCTGACTCTGGCAGGGACGTTTACTGTTCACAAGCAGCATGTATCACATCTGTACTGCCCTGAACCACAACTGCATCACAATCTCCCAAAGGAACAGAGCATGAAGAACTCCACAGTCTCCCAGGACTGTTATCCACATGTAGCCAGTAAAAGTAATTACAAATTGAATCTAGCAGCACATTAACTACTTTCTCCACCCTTCACCACTTCCTGAATATGAAATATGTCATCTTGCTACAATATTCTGTCTTTATAAAAATATAGGTCAGGGGAAAAAAAAGATTCCAAAAGTACTTCTTTTAAACATTGATAATTTCCCCCAGTGTATTTGCCTCAAATTAATAGAATGCGTTCATCAACTATCACGAATAGCAAGGATCAACAAGTTTTCCATCACACTCCTGTGAAGCAGAAGCCAGCCTACTGAGCTTGTGGGAAAGCTCTTGTGTGCTCAAGCTCCAGGTTGAGTTTCATCCTCAGCCACAAGAGCGGAGCTGCGAGGGCCGTGTTTGTCGTTCTCTTTGTGTTCTGCTCTCCCCTGAAATACTCAGACTTAATCACAGCCCTGAATATTCACCACAGAAAAGACAAGCTGGCTAAATATAGAAGCTGATTAATAAAACATGAACAGGCTGAATTCAAACACAGTGTCTGTATCTTTCGCACCAGGCAGCACACTCGCTGGTGCAGGCTGGAGGGGCACGCCAGCGCTTTGCTACTGTACACCAGACAATGCAGAAGGGAGAAATTAAGTCCAAAAGTGGGAGAGGCTTTGATGTGACAGCTTGGTGGATTAATCAAACAGGATCAGCTGTGGGACTGTGTGTGTGTGTGTGTGTGTGTGTGTGTGGGGAAGGGGGGGGGGGGGTGTCGGTGGAATTAATCCAGACTGGGATTGACACCTGGGGAGCACACATCCCAACACAACACCATTCATGTCAGTTTCTTGCCTGCAACTCAGGGGGTGGGAGTCTGCAGAGAGAGCCACTCACAGCCTTTCTCTCTCTGTGACATCACAAAGGCAAGCACTGCATAGTGTGACAAAGGAGGGATCTCCCCCATCTTGTGCTTGTCAATCCTTCAGATCCTTCGGTCAGTGAAATGATCCAATAATCCGTGCATTACAGCAAAGGAAGGGTGCACAAAGTACAGAAAACAGGGGTGGCAATCATTTTCACACCTATCTTCTGGGGAAATGAAAATATCTGTAAAAAAAAAAATTCTGAGGAATTGCATCAGTATAACAGAATATAATTGCCCCATTTTCTGAGCGTACAATATAGAGCATTACCTTTGTTGTTTATTTATTTACTTTTTGCTCATATTTATATAAAGGGTGCCAGTAATTTTGGAGACCACTGTACATACATACACACGCACACACACACACACACACACCCTCACACGCACACATGCACACACACACACACACACACACACACAAACACACACTCACACTTGCACACACACGCATGCACACCACACACAAACACAGCTGCTTCACCAACCTGACATGGATGAGTCACGTTCTACCTCACTCATGAGTCACATCTCTGAGTTTAACTAGCAGGCTGTAGCAGTGGGGGGTGGGGCGAGGGGGTGGGGAATAGGGTGGAGAGACAGATCACAGCCATGTAGTGTATAGACAGAATGAGGAAACAGAAAGCATATGGGGGTGGAAACTGCATTCGATAACTCATGTACAATGACCCACTGCACACACAGTACATGTTTTAAATGAAGATGGAGTGCATGGAAGTTTTCCGCAGCAGTGGGCAGTGATGCCAGAATCAAGCACATTAATAGAAGTTGTTTTTATTTAATTTATTTTATACATTTATTTAAATTAAATTAATTTAAAGAGACTGAAAGTGAGCAGAATGAATGTATCTCTCACATCTGCATAAGGACTCTCAGAGGCAGGGCAACTGACAAACAGACCGCTAAGGTATCCAGCGAAGTGACCAACAATGTCATGTCAAACGGTGGTGATGCTGTCTGTTATGATACACTCTCTCTTCTGTGTGCTGTGTCTCAAACATTACATTACATTACAGGCATTTAGCAGACGTTCTTATCCAGAGCGACTTACAAAACATTTACATAGCATCCATTTGTACAGCTGGATATATACTGAAGCAATGCAGCCCAAACAGCAGCAGGACTCTAACAAGAGGCTGTGGTCCCACTGAATTATGGAAATCATAGGGATTAGATTATAGAAAGGAGTTATTAGATTTAATGAAGTTCCAAATTTCCAATGCTAGGATAATCTAGTCCTAGTCTTTGCTATACAATTTTGATGTAGTAGTTGTTCACAATTCCAACTAAGGAAGTGCAGGGAAGCCTACTGTTTAAAGAACTTCTAACAGTATAACTTCAGAAGGAAAACAAGCTTCAGCCTTTAACTCACACAGCGCATTTCGGAAACAAGTGCAAATTCACTCTGTTCTTCTTTCTTTCTGTTGAACCACACTACCACATATTGACTAAGTAAGAGATATGATTTCACAGTGCAGTTCTGACTTTTTATTACTTTAAACACAATTTACTACTTGTTCACAATACATAAATATCTAGACTTTCTTGGCCAGTAATTATGCATTGATCACAAAATAAGGTATGTGAACACATTCTCAAGTCTATTACTCCATTTTAATGTCTCAGCTCAAAAATGTGCGGTATACGGTTTAAGTATGGACCCCATACTAGCATTTGACTCATTTCCAGTCTCTTTCCGGCTCGGCCATCCTGAACAGAAAGACAACAGATAGGGCAGGAGGGCAGTGTGTGACCCATATCTGCAGGTTTAAGCTAGACATTTCCTGCATGATGGACCTCATGCATATGAGACCTCTTGAGTGTGGACGGGCAACGTTTCCTCGAGAGCAAGAGTGACACTGTGCATTCCCCTGGAAAATCCTCTGTTAGCGCTCAGGAGCTTCTAGCTTTGTCTGTGTTTAACAACCCACAGCCATAAAAATGGATTCAGGAAAAACCTTTTACAGGAATGGTGTCTGAATACATCAACAAGTGTGAGTGTTACGCTAAAGCACTCTTATCAATGCAGCTCTCTGCATGATGCATTATTCATGATTTAACAGCTCTCTCTAGTAGAAATGGTGAGGTAAAGTTTTTGTCTGAATCTGAACATACAATTTAGTACAGTCACTTAACAAAGAAAGCAGATGGCATATTACCCAGAACGCTTTGAGCCTTCCTGCCTTCCTTCTCCTCCCCCACACAAGAACCATGGAGCAACACAGATCATCCACAACATTTGACACAGAGGAATGATGAAGACGCATCATGACTCCCCCAAGCAATGCCTGAAACATCTTGGAATGATACAATGTTGCTTTTGTTCTGAGTATCTCAATCCAATTAATATATATGATGGCCATCACCAGGGAAAAGAGCACCACTGACAACCTCTGCTCTGAAATGGTGGGCGTGTCCCGCTTTATGATGCAAGCTAATGACAGACAATTCGGAAGCAATCATGCTTAAAAACTCACCTCACAAAATCCTTGTTCTGTATTATGTCTCATTTTGAGAAATCACTTTGTCAAGCCTGTGCTGAGTGTTCACATTCCAACTAAAGTACTCTATGGCCTAATGCCTGTTGCTTGTATGTAATTCCCAGAAGATAATGACTCAATAGCTCCCTCTGTCCCCAGTACACCTACACCTAGAATGTTTTTCTATGCCCCATGCCAGCCCCCAATGCACACACACACACACACACACACGCACACACACACAAACACACACATTAATATTACACGGTTATTGCGTTGTGTTAAAAGCCTTGTGTTTGCATAAAGGCAGGTGCTGTACATTTGCCCTTGGATTTATGGCTAATCACTTGTCACTGTTTCAATATTACATAACCAGCGAGACATCCTTGTAAGTTTTCCCACAAAATACCAAATTACATTACGTCGAATATGTTGCCACTTTATGTTGTGCTGTGTATTCTATCAAAGTGGAAAAAATAGCCATAAGGTTATTGAGAATACTCAAAGCAGCCCCACTAGCAGTATTGTTTATGTTGATGATGACCTCCCAGCAAAGGTTTTTTTCAGTTAATATGCACTGTATTGTAACTGTCCGCAAGTTAGTGAGACCCAGGTAATGGAGAAAAGTGGTCAAAAGTGAAAAGCTGATTCTTCAGCCAGTTTCCAACCTAGTCCATAAATAAAATAAAATAAAATAAAATAAACATTTCTAAAGATTAAATAACAATGAGGTCCCATTCACTCATCATCATACTCTTTTTTACAGATGTATTCCCACATTCATTGAAATTTCAAGCCACGCCTCCAGATCTAATGAGCTGAAATGCTTCAAAATAAGAACAGACAACAAGCTTAAGCACATAGAATGGCCAGCTATCCACTAATGAGTAATACATCATACTTTTAGATGGAATTCCTTCTATAGACTTCCTTGTTTTCAGTGGTTGTTGTGGTTGTAGGCACAATAAAAAAATAAGTTTCAATGCAGTATCAGTGACATTTATTTGTGTACTTCTACACGCCATACAATACATTTTTTGCAGTTGAATAAACAACCTGCTTTCTAACCGTGATGACGATTCAAATACTTGGTGTTGAATGCACATGTTTAAGCCCAATATTGTAGCAGCAATAACACAAATAGATTTCCTTTGTTTAGAGAAGAGACTCAGTAACTCCAGGGCTGGAGGAATGTAGTCCTGGGGAATTCGCTTTCAATTAGCAACTGATTTAAATGGGGAATGGTAGGTGAGTTCCTCCAGTCTGAATAATGACAGCTTAAATTGGATGCAATTACAACAGTTGCTTGCCTTGCGGCTCTCTGTGGCTCTCCAGGTCCAGAGCTGTCCAAGGATTCCTCGATGTCCACCGATACATACATGAGACATGCACCAGTTATGTGAATGTAGGCCTAGTTATCATGCAAGAAATACCGGGTTCATTTGTTAGATTGTCAAATGCAAAGACTGTACATCCAACTCATTAAAGAGGCCTGACAAACAGCCTCTCCCTTCACAATGGGGGGTGGTAAGTACTGGTCTCAGTCATTTGGGTCACCATGGAAACGCATACATACACATGAAATGCTGTCATCAGCCTCTCCCTGCCACGTTAATTCGTCAGTGTGATGAAAAGGTCCAGTCACTTGTTTGCCCATCTGTAGTTAATGGTTTTAAGCGGGAAATGATGGAGGGTGATGAATGGTGTCTGTCTATGAGGCAGTGCCAGTGAATTATGAAATGATGCAGTCTCTTTAATAAGGTAAACCTCACTGTTTCATTGAGAGCTGGAACAAACTGAGGAAGCTTAAGCTTCCTCCCAGAAGATGGCTCACAAAGCCCAGAACCTGTACATGGTTATCTGTTCTTCAAGTACAATTCAGTCCCAGTGACTATCAAAATAGTGTCAAAATAGTGCCTAACCACCCCAGTTATAAATGATGGACCAGGCTTAAGATCTAATAAGCCAGAGTGACCCCTACAGAAGCTTTAATCCAACCGCATTTGCTGGGCCACAATGCTCATAACAACACCTAATGACAAGAACAGGCATTCAGCACACTTGGGCTCACCCTTAAGCATTGCATCCAACCTGGACTTGAACACCTCATGGCCTCTTCCTCTGGCTACATGACCTGGCAATCCCTGGCAAACATTTCCTGGTATCTATGCGGAATTTACTGTAAGCTAATTTATAATATACCCCCTTGTTCTACCCTTCTTATTTCCAGAGCTTCCACAACTTTATTGTCGTGCGGGCCGGTATCCCAGTGATCCTTAAGTCTTTTTCAAATTGAACACACTCAAATTTTTGTCATCCCATAAAATATGAGGAACAAAAATAAGGAAGAGCAGAGGTGCCTACATCAATCCTTGCAGGACTCCACTTACCACAGTACCTTGCCCAGATGAGATTCCTCCAAGCATTACCCTTATGGTACAATCTGTAGACCAGGGCAGCCCAACCCAGTTCCTGGAGATCTAAAATCTCTGTAGGTTTTCATTTCAATCCTAATTTGGCATATGGCACATAAGTCCACTAATTGGCATCTCTAGCTATAGAATGATGTGTTCTTCGTTAGGGCTGGAGTAAAAATCTACAGGACAGATCTCCAGGAACAGGATTAGGCAGCCCTGTTGTACACAATTTAACACCCACTTTGAAGTAACTCTTGTAATCATACTGACTTCATTTACTCATTAAATTGTTTTTAAAGGGAAAATATTTAATATCATAAATCATAAATGGCTTCAGTCAAAACACTTCCTCAAAGAAAGACAGGCTATGTGCTAGGCATGACTTTCCCCACAGAAACCAAGTTGGCCATCTGTTAAGATCCCTTAATTATTCAAATAATAATTTGAATTTGCCCCTCAAGCATGTAGTTTCCTGGATCAGTCCATTCCCCTTCTCTTATATTGGTATTATACTACTGTTTCCAGTCCTCTGGTATTTCTCCAGTTTTTAGAGAGTGAATAAAAATCTGCCAGTGGTTTATAGATGATCACCCAGTAGTATTTTATGTATACCACCATGGCCTGCTACCTTATTTGTCGAAATTATTTTACTACAATAATTGAAATAACACACATAAGTGTAGACCTACATTTTACATCTTGGACAATTTGCATTACAGTCTTTCAGTTAACAATATTCATTTTTAGACCTTAGCACTTATATGACAATATTCTACCATATTTCTCTCCTTAATGTCTTTTTAAATCTTATTAACAGTTTTTTCTGAATCTCTCCTAATTTTGGAATGAATTTGCACTTTACAGTATTGAGAATAAACCTTTCGATTTTTGCTCCACCCTTCATTCACAGCTTTGCACTTTTGAAGCTACACTCTGTCTACATTACTGAAATTCTATTGCATCTTATTAAAGTCAGCTCGCCTGAAGTAAAATAATAACAATAATAATAATAATAATAATAATAATAATAATAATAATAATAATAATAAATAGGGTTGGAAGATGTGACTCCAACATAGACTATGACCACTAGGTCCACTTCTGCTCTGGCCAAGAGCTAGTCTGCATGCTCCAGGCCTCCTTCCTGGGCATCAGTCAGACATTACATTACATTACATTACAGGCATTTGGCAGACGCTCTTATCCAGAGCGACGTACAACAAAGTGTATAACCATAACCAGGATGATGAAACCCCTAGAGAGAAGTATCGGTCCAAGTACAGGGAACAACCGCATAGTTCAACTTGGACCCTGATGGTTAAACTGATTAACACTAACAACGAGAATGGCAACAACGCAATCTATGGAAAAATAAAAATACATAAAAATACAAGTAGTCGTTAAGACAGGCGCATCAACTAAGTAACCTATGAAACAGCTGCCTAGTTACAACCCTAAGTTTAGTCATTTACAGGGGGGAAGGGAGGGATGGAGAGAGGTGCAGCCTGAAGAGGTGGGTCTTCAGTCGTCGTTTGAAATTGTTCACAGTCTCAGCTGTTCTGACCTCCACAGGGAGGTCATTCCACCATCGTGGGGCCAGAACAGACAGGAGACGTGTTCTGGAAGTGCAGGTGCGAAGAGGGGGAGGTGCTAGGCGTCCTGAGGTAGCAGAACGGAGGGATCTGGCTGGCATGTAGGGTTTGAATATCTACATCATGTGAGACTCCTTTTCATGCACACAGATGATACTATCCACACCTCTAACAAGCGACTCCCCCTCCATAACTAACTTGTCTTTTTTCTTGGAGGATGTGGCCTCCTGGGTTCCCTGAGGCTCATGATTCTTCCCACTTTCTGAGCCAAAGGCAAGATTCAGTTCAAACAAGAACTTTGCTCTTGAGATGGTCAACAAGCAGGCAACAGTCACAGAAGTCTCCTTCCAGAAATGTGACCAATCTGCAATATACTTTATCTCTTTGTGGTTCTAATAGCTCTCTGTTTATAAGCTGCACACAGATCATGTATCAAGAGTAAGGCACAGTCTACAAGGTCATACCTACCAGCATTCAATAATGGGGATACAAAAAGGAGACCAACACGGAAAACTTACATCCACCAAAGAAAGTTCTGTCTAGCGTTAAAGATGAAAAGGCTTTAACCTTGTGACTACGCTATAAAACACAGACATGTTTAAATAGAGATATCAAAAGAATTAATAAGCTGTTCATAACTAAAGACACATCAGAGGTGACTCACATGTCTATGGCCCTCCAGGCCATTACCGTTCCTGAAGGTATGAATCTTCAACACTGGTCTAACTAGCATTATTTAAAACAGTTATTTATCATTTTGCTTGCAACCCTTTGATTAGCTCACATTGTCTTTTGTCGTGGCTTAGCTATGCTTCTTCATGACTATCATGCACAACCCAGGGAAACAGCACTTGACCAACCCATTCCACATTGTCCTCTACACTTCCCATTCCTGAGATGCAGACAAACTTGGTAGCCTACCACATTGCAATCAGATGACATTTTGACATGTTACCAGAGTCATAGGTGATTTTTATTTGGTCCTTTTCAGAAGCAGAATAATATTTTTGCAATAGAAAGCAATTATTTCACCATTGTTTCAAATAGTTGAACTGTTTTGCAGCTGCCAGCACAAATTACAGAATGGGTTGTGAGGGTCATCTATGGTAGGATACCAAACATTATTTGAGAGCTCAAAATATTAAATACAAAACAGCTGAAACATAATTCATGTTTGCTACACTTGAAAACTCTAAGAAATACATTAAATGTTATATTTTGTAAATATTACTTTTGTTTCCTTTTCCAACAATATAAGGTGAATAAGAATTCAACAATATATCCAGGAGTAATACATGCCTATCATTTCTAATATGCCACAACAAATTTATATACCACAATTAGCAGATACTGGTATCTGCCGCAAAATACACAGCTTACACATCTCTCTTCACATACAACCACTTATTCAGCTGGGTATTTCCACTGAAGCTATTCAGGTTAAGTACTTTACTCAAAGAGTACAATAACAGTGCCTCACTTGGGAATCGAACCCACATCAGCGGAGCTATTAAACTCAGTTCCCTAACATTACACAAGACAGCTGCCCACGTGCTTTTAATAGTATCAGTCATGCAGACTGTTAAATGTTAACACATCCACACTTAGATACTTCAGAATCACTAATGGCTTTATTTGCACAGAATGTGCATTTGCACATAGACAATGGCAGTTAGATGTGAAAACTGCTGATAGCAAGGCAACTTTGCACACAATACAAAACATATGCCTGTTGAAACATGGACACAAAAATGAGCGGTTTCAATGCGCACAACCCTATCATTCCCCATCAGCTGTGTTATGGGCCCTCTATATTTAGAAATAAAGCAGATCCTGGGAACAAAACGTATGTTTCAATTATAATAAGTCTAATTCGGAAGTTAATTTGGTTACGCTATTTATGCGAATCGTGTGTACACATACTATTCGCATGCACACACGAATATAGCCTACTAAATAACCCTACTCATTTACAGCCAGTCCAAAATTAAATTAATAAATAAAAACATACACCGCTGTACGATCATGGTTGACACTCACGACAATAGCAAGTAACCAGTTCAGGCTTTTGTGGACTGATATTTAAATTTACCGTGCGTAATACAAAAGGCGATGTTTAATATACTAAATCATGCTGTGAAGACGGGTAGGTCTCGAGCCCAGAAGTGCAAACATTGTTGGACCCGTCAGTAAATTAACAGTAGGCAATCGTTAACATGGGATTCCACTGTCTGAAATCTCTGCTACTATTTCCAAGGCATCGTACTCGAAGACATCTTGAATTTACAGAAAGACCCAAGGACAAAGCCGTTGTGCAATTAAATTCTCGATGTACATAATCCATGCAACGAAAATGACGTGAGATCTTTGTTAAATTGGTGCAATGACTAATTACATCGCGCAAAGGCTATTTCCCTTTAGCCCAGAATGAGAGACGCATGCTGCAAAATGATATAGGTCGAAAATTGATTAAGCAGATCGAAAAAATACAGAATTCTGCGTTACAAATACATTTTCATTCGGTTTACTGTTTTTACTGAATTCATTCATTTACGCGTGTGAATGGGGCAAAACATACCGCAACTATATCGTACAAAAATACCACATTGTTTGATTGTAATTGATTTAATTCCAACGGATCAAAGGAGGAGTAGTATGAAGTGCAGATTTTGAAAAGGAACCTCCAGCCAACAATGCAAGGCATGCATTTAGCTTACCTGTGCTGCGCGCGTGATCGATGCTGGTCTCGATGAGGATGTTCGGGTCACTTTGAGATCTGCTTCGCTGCAGCACACAGTCGTCTATTCCGTCCGATGTAGCCATGGAGATAGCAGAATAGAGAATAAAATATTGAAAACCCTATCAGAGGCAAGCAAGGACACCACCAACCAGCAGTAGTGCAGATTTAATTTGGTCTGACAACAGCAGCTTCGAGCATCTAGGAAGCCACGGGTGAATAAAATCCTGAACTGTGTGTGTGCGTGTGGGTATCTCTCTCAGTGTATCTGTGCGTGCGTGTGTGTGGGAGGGGGATAGGGGATGTGCCGGTCAATGTGTTGCTGTATTAAACGTGTAAAATGGGCTATTTTCTCGTATCCATTCATGTATGGACAAAGGTTAAAATGGCAATAGATATGAAAATAGACCGGTAAAATACCGCCTAAGATTCCTGCTTGTGAAGGGATGTTAAATAGCTACAGCAGCTCGAGGTGTATCCCTGAATGACGTACGAGCAAGGCAACATGGTACTGGGATGGCAGGTATGCCATCTGCCAAGTTATAGCTTGGCAGGGCATTCCCCATACCTATACAGCACTGAGGGTTTGACACTTTTCAGGGTTATACAGAAATAACCACAATGACCAGACTTTCAGCCCTTAAGAACATTTGAACATCTCTACTTTCTGACCTCATGTAAACTAGTAGTATCTATTTTGAATGTAAGAACCCATTAAAAACACTTACCTAATCCATTAAAAAATTACGACACTTTAATTTATTTGTAATTCATGGTAAAGGAAAAATGACTGAAGCTAAAATGTAGCCTATGGGTTTGCATATATAGTATGTGTATGCATGTCTCTAGATTTAATTATTTCATGGTTCATACATGCATTATCATTATCAATTACTCACAACAGTACAGAAAAATGATATCTCAACAAAAAATGTTTTCAACGTACAAAAACTCAACGCATACAAAGCACTGTCTATAACTCATTAGTTAAAACGTGTAAAACCTAGTTCTGCCGTTAAAAGTATTGATATCAAAATAAAGTTACAACAAACAATTGGCTATCTTAGCCCACTAACAAGCTTCATTACAAAGCAACGCTTCTCAGTGTTTCTTTAATTATTTAATGTAACTTGGCCTTGTGTTTTTTCGTCTATGCGTGAGTAACTTGCCATTTTGTAGCCTACGTTGGAAACGTTTTTTTTAGATAGGAAACGACCACGAAAAGGACTCAAAACATCTGGAACATTTTTGTTTGAATACAGTTCGTACAATCTGTCTAAAGATTCTGCGCTAGTAACGCAACGCATTGGACTGAAGAGTGCGATGGGAGGGGAGTGGAAAGGGGTGATATCACAAGGCAGATTTCTTTGAGACAGAAAATATGACCGCGGGAACTCAGACGTAAGGTGGTTTACAGAAAACACGCATGAAACTGGCGAATATTGGCTAATTAGAAGCCCCTGGAAATAAAGCAAATAAGCAGGAACAACCAGCTGAATGTGCTAAACATACGAAGGAGTGCAGATGTGGATGTGTTGATTTGAACACATCCACATCTGCACTTGTGAAATACATCCATCATATTCCTCCAATGGAAAAAACTTATGGTGGCTGTAGTCTAACGATTAGCTGAAGTCCTCCCGCAGCTGCATACAGTCTATGACATTAATCTGGTTGTCATGATTTTGGGCTTAATATACTGGAGGTTAAATAAATTATATTTTAATTAAATTATATTTTATTAAATTGATATATGGGAGATAATATTTATATAAAGCTGCCGTCTCTCTCTCTCTCTCTCTCTCTCTCTCTATCTATCTATCTATCTATTTATCTATCTCAAATAAAGCACAGTGCTATTGAATGCTCTTGCGCAGGGTCTGTAAAAGAACACCAAAAATGAAAGGTGTCCACGTTATTTTATTAATTGACGTTCCTATAGCCATTTACTAAGTAATGTACATTTTGTGTGTGGACTTCTGGGGACGCGTTGCGTATGGCTTGTACCATTCGACATTTACTATTTCAGAAACAGTGCACAATGTACAGGTTCGTACGCTCTACTGACATCTCGTGGTAAGAAAACGAAGATAGCGAGCAGCTGCGTAAATTTGCCGGTGAGATGAACCGGTCGTTTTTTATGGATAACCATTTTTGTTAAAATTGAATAAATAAACATGCATTTATGATATAAACAGTCATATTAATAAATGAAGCTATAGTTTAGTTTTTAGTTTATTGTTTCTTGTGTTACACACGAAAAGGCATCTAGTCCCCATGGGCTTACAAGCTACAATCAACCAGTTTGCACAGGGGACAAAAAAAAAAAAATAACAAAAAAACAAATTATCTTAAATATAACATATAGGCCTACATAAGACCGAAATTCCAATAAGAAAATTGAACACATCATTTATTCATGCATAGTTGGAAGAAATTTCAACTCTTATTCTGCTGATATTTAATTACATTTTTTAAGTTTAACCCTTTGATTGTAGTAAAATGGGCGGTAAAATATGAAATATATCTCATTTTCAATCTCATCCAGATCACACAACCGATATTATCTCGTCTGAGACGCCATAAAACAGATCTGTTTCCAGGGCCAGGGGCAGGGTGCCACTTCTGAATATATACTGAATACTAAAACCTGAATAAATGAGTGGAGAAACGTAACAAATGTAAATGCTTCCATACAAGTGTACTGCATGATACAATTAATATCTTATTATGCTCTGTGGCTAGCTTTGAATAAATACATATTTTACTACTGTTCACTTTATAAACATTAAAACAGAAAAATAATTGTGGTTTTATTAAAATATCACATTTACTATTCAGGAGTGAAGCTTTGAAATTATTATTATTTTTTTTAAATCACCCACAACTTGGAAAAATACTATTGTGTTTTTCTTCTTCTTCTTCTCGGTCCTCTACTACCATAAAACGTTTATTTGGTATTCAGTTTTAAAACACTGAAAAAATGATTACCCAGAAGGAAAAAATTAAGATGATTCAATGCTTCCAATTGTTCTTTATGCTGTATATTGTAGCGTTCATGCCCACAACTGCTGTTTGAGTCCTTCTATTCTGAGCAAGATACTGGCATAGTAATTTAACCAGTGGCATCTCTTTAGCTTCAGTTTTGTAACACCTCTCTGAATGAAACATGCAGACTCAGTGAAGGTTAATTCCCAATTAGCACTTGCATTTCATTGTATAGCTTTCCTATTATCCTTGCTCTGCTCTAAGAACTGTTGAATTAAACTTTGTTTAATTTTTTCTTTCATACTGTCCTTTCAAGAAACCAAAATAAATGTTTTTAAAAGGTAAAGCAAATATACAATTTAGATTTAATTCTCTGCTCTCTGAATTTATTGTCACCCATGTGTTTGTGCGTACAAATTGCTTTGCATTTGTATTGTTTGTATTTTTTTTTTTTTCAACCACAATCAAAGGTCCTTTGGGAAAAATAAAGTTCATCTATACTATAATGCCAGCAAGACTTAGAAGGATTATGCACTGACAATTATATTTTAATTTCCTAATAGTGTTTTAAAAAGCAGTGGGCACCAGATGGAATTTAAATGAACATTGAATGTTTATGCAAATGTGTACATTTTTGTGGTCCTTATTGTTTTTGCTATTATTGAGCTGACAAGACTTAAAACAGGAATAATGTTAAGCTGTGAGCAGTGATGGAGGCGTAAGATGAATAGAACAGTACAGTGAGAAATTAAAGGGTATGTTTTTGTTTACCACAGAAAGATTGAGTAATCGCTGTGTATTTCAATGGTGCGGAACAATAAGGTGAGGAATCACTGCGGCTTGTTTGTTGTTCCTCTGAGCACGTATCTTGCTGAAATATGGGCAAAATGTTCCAAAACCGTAGCTTTGCCAGTTCCTTTGCCTTCTGGGTATGGCCCTAAAATGACTGCATGAAGCCTTGGAAGAGAATACAGAAGGCAGAAATGTAGTGGAGGTGGCCAATCTTTTTACACATACAACCAAAATGGCCCTTTGGTTCCTATATTATATGTTCTTTGTTTTTTATCAGCAAGAATACACATGTTTTTTTATTTTATTTTATAACAGACCCTATCAACAAAAGCATTTGATTGTATGGCCTCAGATGTAAGCCATAGCATTATATGTGGTATGGATACAGTTTATCATGCCTCACTCCTACCATGCAAATCAGTAGTCTGCAGAGCCTGCAACCAGTGTTGTGTACAGATGATGTATCCTTTCTCTGTTTGCAAACACAAAATGGTTGTTTTCTTCCTCATCACATTTTCTGTTGCATTATTTTATTTATTTCTTTAGATATGTCTGTGTTTGTGCAAGGGGGCTTATAAGTCTTCAAAATAGCCAAACGCTGGAGGACCTCAAAGCAGCAGCGAATGAACGCTCACACTTTCCGTCCTCACGTGACGCGTTGCCGAACTTTAACTGTTCCACAAGACATGGCTGACGCTGAAGTAAGAGATAGGGTGAAGGCTAGCTCTGGAGAGAAATGTGTTGATTCGAGTGTGTCAGTAACAAATATGAATGTAAAAACACCGGACCTTCGAAGCGTCTTAGTTACTAGCGTTTTAAATTTAGATAAACTAGACACAGATCTATACAGGTAACTAACTCATGTAGACTAGTGTGGTATTTTGAAAACAGTAACACTAAAAGTTCAAGTTAAGTTTGAATGTACTGGTATTATTGGGAAAAGGCTAGGTAGCAGTGTCAATAAGGTTACATTTAATGTGTCAGAAGTGAAACTGTTTGCAATTTAGTACAGTAGGATTAGTTCACTGGGTAGATGCTAAATGAGTTGGGTAGCGAGTACGATATCATCTTCCGTTGTAACGATATTAATATTTAATTACTTTCTCTTCAATATCTGAAATGTAACTTATTGTATCTATGCTACAGAAAGCGTTGCATGTGGCCGTAGGTTAGTATTTGCTACGTTACGGGAGCTTACTCTACACCCATTACTATTTTACGGTTAAAAAAATGTGGAACTCATAAAGATTATTCTGTGTTCAGCAGTTTTTAAGGTCCATGCTTTTTAAGTCATAACGTATTGTTTAGTCTGTGCATGTGCGTGAACCACATATCCCCACAATCTTGCAGAGGGAAGCACCACTGGATACCTCGCTCACAGCGGCTGTTTGGAGGCCAGATTGTTGGGCAGGCATTGGTTGCTGCTGCTAAATCTGTCAGTGAGGACGTCTTTGCCCATTCCTTGCACTGTTACTTTGTACGAGCAGGTGAGCAGACAGTGAATTAGCACCAGGTTGCTGTTATAAAACAGTGTTTTGGATTAATTGTATTGCGGCGCAGTATTTGTAAAATCATCCCTGTTTTAATATAGCTACTGAAAACTTTAGCATTGAGATCATATCCGAACCTCCCCCTCACTACCCATCTTCCACCGTGGCCTGAAGACTCATCTCTTCAGACTATACCTAGACTAACCACCACCACGCTGTATATTTCACTCTAAATTCCCCCCCCCCCCCCTTTTTCATGACACTTGTTACATGTTGCCCCATCCCAGCACTTTTTGGCAATTTGTATTTGTCCTAATACTGTAGCTTATTCTTCTACCTAGTTGGCTTTGCAGAGGTTAGGTCTGAATAGTGTTCACTGTGTGAACTAAACTGTGTTCTTGGCTAGAAATACCTGTACAAAATAAGTATTGTACCTTACTGAACCTGTGTTTAGCAGTTGTCTATGACCATGAAATGCACTTTTTGTACGTCGCTTTGGATAAAAGCGTCTGCCAAATAAATGTAATGTAATATCAAACAAGTGACGTGATTCTGAGTGCAACCCCTTTTTCCTATTTCAGGAGACCCCAAGGTGCCAGTGCTGTACCAGGTAGATCGGACCCGGGACGGACGGAGCTTCTGTGTACGCTCTGTTAAAGCCATTCAACATGGGCAGCCCATTCTGATCTGTCAGGCTTCCTTCCACATGCATCAGCCCAGTCCTCTGCAGCACCAGTTCACTATGCCTGCTGTGCCTCCTCCAGAAGACCTGCTGACCGTGGAAGAGCTCATCCAGCGGTACTTGAGGTGGGTGCTGCTCATTGGTGGTGGTTGAGCTCTAGCTCTCCCCCCTCATTATTGTAAAGAGCTTTGAGATCATGAGAATCACTACATAAAGGCAGTGCATTATTGTTTCATCATCATCATCATCATCATCAAGATGCACATCCTTCAGACCTAGCACTATGTGTTTGTTTGTTCTCACAAGGTTTAGAGACCAGCAGTTGATGTCATTGTTTTAGTCCAGTGCTAAATGTCATGTCTTTATAGCTACTCCATAAATTCTATAATGGTTAGCAATGTCATATAAGTTGACAAAATGGCTTTAGTTAACGCTGCCACCAGCTTAAATTAGAATTTTTAACAAAGTTTTTTTTTTTTTTTGTTTGTTAACAGTCATCCAGACCTGGCTGAGAAAGCCAAGCAAGGGCTTCATAAGTTACTGGCTAATGAAGTTCCTATTGAGATCAAGCCAGTGAACCCACCTGATTTTTACAGACGTGTTGCCATGGAGCCAAAAAAACTATTCTGGGTTCGTGCCAGAGGATATATTGGTAATGTACTTGATATTTCGTGAAGTGACTTGACAAATTTAGTGTAGAAGACATTTGTGATAATTTTTATTGGTCGATTGCCTCAAAGGTACGATGTATCGCAATCCAATTTGGCGCTTCACACTAACTAGATATTACAGTAAATACATCACAATTAAAAAAATAATTTTATTTTTATGGTTTTCATCAGTGAAAGTGAGCTATAATCTTATTGGATGGTAGCAAGGTGTTATTGTGGAAACTGGGTATCTTTGTTTGCAGGTGAAGGAGACATGAAGCTGCACTGCTGTGTTGCTGCCTACGTTTCAGACTACTCATTTCTGGGCACTGCTTTACTGCCTTACCCGGCCTACCAAGCACAGTTTTCTGCATCCTTGGACCACGCCATGTGGTTCCACAGCACATTCCGTGCGGATGATTGGATGCTGTATGAGTGTGAGAGTCCTTGGGCAGGTGAGTCCTATGCAGCACCCACCTCAGTTTCACTGTATATGGATGCTTGTCTTAATGCACACATCTTGTGTCATTTCTTTAGGAGGCAGCAGAGGGTTGGTTCAAGGCCGGCTGTGGAGACAGGACGGCGTGCTGGCTGCCTCTTGTGCCCAAGAAGGAGTGCTGAGAGTCCAAACTGTGACTGAGAGTAAACTGTAGAAATGAGGAGACCCTGAATCCCATTCTCACAATTTCAAAAATTCTGAATTGAACAGAAAAATGCGTGCAGTCCTCGGGTGAAACCTACGGATGCTAATAGGAGTGCACCGATTGATCGACCGTGGATTGGAAACCGGCAGGTTTTCACTCCATAATACGTGATTGGTGACCGGCAGGTTTATTTTTATTCTGGCCGATCTGTATTCTGATTTTATGATGTACGAAATGTGAGCAGAGTCCATGCACAAGCTGCAGTGGAATGCTTCTGTTATATCTAGTTGCTACATGGCTTAAATGTGCCTGCCAAATAAATATATATGTAATAATATCTTTTCCAAAATGTCAGACATCTGGAAACAATACAAAGTGTCTGGAAACAATACAAAGTGTGTTGAGCGGACCTTAAAATGAATGTGAATGTTATTTGTCAGAATGAAAAATAATTCTGTCTGAACTTGCAGAATTTATCGCATGCTACACTATTGTGTGTGCACACAAATTTAATTTAGCTCTTTGTCTGTGTATGCCGGTTCAAATAAATATAGTCGGCCATGAAAATGAAGAGGCTCGAGAACATCCTCTCATAGTCTGATGAATAATTAGTGCAACATGTTCAGGATTTGGATTTTCAACATTGTTTTATAAAGGTATTCCACGTTAAAGGAGTACCTGCAGCTCCAGCAAATGGCAAGTTTGCAAATAACAGAGCTAACCAAAAGGACAAATCCTTACGTTGAGGTGAATCGGTTCCTTTCGTTCACTAAAAAGATTTGTTCAATTTAATTGTAGCTGCCTTTTACATGAGTACTCTTTCAAAAATATTGCATAATTTCAGACGAAGTTAAAACATTCCTGTCCAATATTAGATATATTCCCTTTGAAAGGATCCACAATTATTGTGCCTGTACTGGTAGTTCAGCTTCCACCAATTTTCCTACTGATATTGAATTACCATATCTCACGTGCATGTTGAACAATAGCATAATCCTTTGTGGTTTCTTTCTGCTGTGTAAATAATGCACTTAGCTTCTTCTTTTTTTCTCCCTTTTTTTGGTAAAAATTTGATTGTTTTATAAATTGTGTAGAAAACTGTTTAGTCTTTCATATTTGAAGAATCACTACTTGAATTTCAATGATTATGGGTATGCAGTACATGGTGTGTTGTATGAGCTGGCTGCTTTTGTTCAGATGTTGAAATTTGGCGGTGTGAGGATGGGGGAGGAAACTTCTTTGATGCAGCAAGGCCAAAAATCCTGCGTAGTTTGCCTTTAGATTAAGAATCATTGATATTTATCAACAAATTTGCACTCTTGAAACTTCTGTAAATCTGGCAAAAATGTTTAATTTGGTTTGGCCTATGGAAACATTCATGCACAGCTTTACTAAAACATTGATAAATTATATATTGTACCTCTACGTACTAATGCATATTTATTGAAATGGGAAAAATAAATTATTTTAAAATACTGATAATGGCTTTTGGTCATTTCATGAATAATATTGGCTTGGAAGTTAAATGCTACTTTACAGTGGCTGATTAAGATTATACATGTAGAAATGCTGAAAACAGCTCTGAAGTACAATCGCAAAGGAACAAATAGCATGCAGAATTTCTGAATTGATCATCTGGTCACCTAAAGTCAGGTTAGTCTGTAGTGGCCAAAACTACCATATTTACAGTTTCCAAACTTTGTTACTGAGAGATTGTCTTCACCTCATACAAAGGATCTCTTCTCTGGTGAATGGGAGTCCTTCAAGATGACAGTGCCCCTGTCCACAGAACACAAACAGTTGTCCAGTGGTTTGAAGAGCATGACATTGACATGTCAACTGGAAGAAGTTTAGAAGTTTAGAATTCCAGACACTGGTACACTGTGGCTGTAATAGCCACATGTGGCCTAACACCCTATTACATAAATTCCCTTTAGTGTTATTTTATAGGGTTACATTTCACATTATCTTATGACCTTCCTCCCTCTCAACACAACAATGGGTCCCATCTGCAGTTAGGGAACCAGTGCCCTATACTGTAGAGTATCCATTGTTTCGGTTAGCTTTTGTGGGAGCATTTGCAGCCTTGGCATCCCATCTGACCCCATTATTAATTGGCCTCCTTTCTGTTTTTTTGTGTGTCAGAAATCACAGCTATTTGCACTTCGCTGCTGGCAAACTGTTGGGTTTGGTAGCCACGCCAGTCCAGCGGTAACAGCATGTCATCTTACCTATAACTTACCTTACTATAATTACCTTTCTGCATCACAGCTATACATATGATTAGTAATCAACTGCTTATTGTTTTAAAACCTTCCTAACATTATACCTTTACAATTGATTTAAGGACTAATTTAAATATCTAAGAAATTCATCATCATATCTTAGTTGCTGTTTTCATTTAAGTGTACTAAAATTTGTCAAGTAAAAGTAAACTTCCTGAAGTTGTTTAGAGCAATTGGGTGTAAATGGTAAATGGACTGCATTTATATAGCGCTTTTATCCAAAGCGCTTTACAATCGATGCCTCTCATTCACCCATTCACACACACACACTCGCACACCAACGGTGAAAGGCTGCCATGCAAGGTACCAATCAGCTCGTTGGGAGCAATTAGGGGTTAGGTGTCTTGTTCAGGGACACTTCGACACACCCAGGGCGGGGGATCGAACCGGCAACCCTCCAACTGCCAGACAAACGCTCTTACCTCCTGAGCTATGTCGCCCCCACTGTGTGTGTGTCATATCATAGTGCCAAAAATATGCACAGTGAGCATAAGTCATTCATCATTGAAAACTGCTGTAGATAGAGTGGATTGTGTATCTCCCACCCTATCCTGGCTGAGCTGGGAATCTCATCCATTACATTAAACTGGTTATCCTACTTCATGTTGGGCAGTTTCTAGACGTGTTTCAAGAGGCTGGATTCCTGCACTCATCCCCATACCTCAATGTGAGCACCACAAGTGCTGTCGTTAGCCAATTGTCTTTACATCAGGTCTCTCTCACTCTCACCCTCCAGTTTCTTGCATTTTCATATGACTGTAATGCAAATCTTCCTTTTCTCCCCTACCTTTTGTTATGCAAATGTTTCACCACTTTGTCCAACCGAACCTGGTCTCTGGCCTCCTGGTATGTTGATCGGGAATACTCCCAGCTTCCTTACGGCCCTCCTTTCCATTCTAATCCCATTCCATCCCACTTCTCACATTCCTGCCAATTTCAGACGTCTCTGTATACAAGTTTCTTTGGACTCATCTGTTTTATTGTATAAACTCTCCTCCATTGTTCCAGGGAAATTATTTGCTAATTTTCAACTCTGCCCTCTGCACAAGGATCACATACAATATTCAATTTCCAACTGATACCTCAAGCTTCTATTGTTTGATTTGACCCAAAATTATATTTTGACAGAAATTGTAGGGCAAACCATTATTTTACAATAAATTGACAAATGGCTTTGTTGACATTATGTGCTTCAGCAGTATGGGTATTGGTAAATGTGGCCTTTAACATGGTGCATGGTATTGGAATGTGCTGTATGTGCACTTTGAAACATATATTATACTCTAATTTCTATCCCATTGGTAATTCATCGTAGCTATGCAGTTCTAACATTTTTATGTGTTCAAAAGCCTGGCCATGTCATTTGTAACAGCACTGAAAAAATAAAAATAAAAACACCAGGTATTATCGTTATTATTGGAGCACAAACAAATGTAATACCACAAAACAAAGTACTTTTCTAATTTGTAACAGAGTGGTTATGAGTCTTGTATGCTGAGTAACACAAATCTACATTATCTGAAAAAAATTATATTACTGGTATGTCCACGAATAAACAAAGGATTATTCTGTTCTTTGATTTTGTTTTGTTTAGATTAAATTCTAAAAATGCATTTTTACAATAAGTTTTGTAGTGTAAGGAAATTCGACCTCACATTTTGTATTTGGTCAATTTGGACATTGTAACAAATGGAAACTATTCTATGTATTCTTCTTACATATGATCGGTGTAGTCTACAGAATGTCTACATTTGGAATGCTCGCCGTAAAATAATTTTAAGTTTTAATAATACATGCAATAAATGAACATAGTACATATTAACGTAGCTAATTTTTTTAATTACTTGTTTTTCCCCAGTATAAATCAGGCGGTCCTTTTGCCAGCTCCAACGCGTTAAGAGGAGGAGGCAAGAGATGTCACTGCGCTGCGTGACGTTACCATATAAATTCTGTGCAACGTCAGTTCTGCAGAATCTTCGTGCGAGAGCTAGGTGGTGTTTTCTGTAGTGGGTTTCTCGCATCAAGACCGTTGGCGCTTCAACTGGACTAGGAAATCGACAACATGCCTCGTGTCTACATCGGCCGACTGAGCTATCATGTCCGGGAGAAGGACATCCAGAGGTTCTTCAGTGGTTATGGGAAGCTTTTAGAAATCGACCTGAAAAATGGGTAAGGTCGACGGCGAATAGTTCTACCCAACACAGCAATACTTGCTAGCTAACAGTTAGCCAATGTTCGCCAACGTTTGTCATTTTGTGGGGAAAATGCGTCGCAAAATACGTCTTTTTAATTTAATTTTAGAAGTCACATAGAGCGTGTCCGTTCTGGTTACATGTTGACATTTTATATCATAATCGTTGCTTATGTAGGTAAACTTTATACGTTATATTGATGCCGGCAGGTTACTCACATTGCCGCGTGGACAAAATGGCGGCTATGGAAAAAGAGTCGGGAACAGCAGTGCTGTAGTGTTCGCTAGATGGTGGTGGGGCCCAGCATTTTGGAACATTGTGCTTTGTTTCAATGTAACTTGCAATGTGGTTGTATATGACCGACCTATGCAACACAATACAATACTAGCTAGGCATGAACAGTTTGATGGCTGTAGCCATTTTGAGCGTATTTCGATGCTACAGGCTTTGTGAACAGTGAAGTTGAGCATGAGGTGTTACTTTGCTAATGCCGATAGCTAGGAAACTTAATCGGATCATAGAGCTCGTGGTGCGGAAGTAGGCTGTGCTGAGACAGACTAGGTAACAACATGCTACTCAAAGCGGGCTTTTGTGAAGGAATTTCTTGCTATATTTTCAAGTAAAAAGACAAAGATAATGTTAATAAACGCGTTAATTTAACGTGTTGTATTCACATACCACAAAACGCTAATGAGTTGGTAATCGAACCGTCGTTCCAAGCGACTGCAATTCATTTTATTTAGGCGCTACAGTAGACTTTAAATGTTAGGTATTTTTTGTCTACGACTTTCGTTCGTTGGTTTCGACAAAATGGCCTAGTAACCACCAAACAATCTCACAAGAGGTCAAAGGTCAATCTGTGCACAGTTGAGATCAGGCACTCTGCCTCTGGTCCTAGAAACGGGTAGGTTTAATGCAGTACCAGAGGATAAGAGAATATGTACATTGTGATCTTGGGGAAATTGAAAATGAATTTCACTTTGTGTTTTACTCTTCTTTGTATGATGACTTGCGGCAAATTCTTTTTTGTAAAATATTTGACATGCATCCTGAAGTGTTTTGGCTAGCTGAACACAGACTTGAATGGTTTTTCAGAAAGGCCGTCTTTGATATTGCTCTATTTATAAAGCCTGGGATCGTAGAAGTGTTTTGTATATTTGAATTATCATATAGAACTGTTTTTGTTTTGTTTTCATATGGTGCGCAATGATGCACCTGGTATTATGGGAAATCTGGATGTCTACTGTGTTTAGACTCCCATCCTGCTTATGTAACTGTAATAGTAAAATATAAATGCATTTGATCACATGTATATAACAAGTAGTGTCCTGTAAGCTCATATGGGCTGGGCACCGTATTGGGTTTAAGACACTGAAATAAAAAAAATAAACAAACAGACAACAAACAAACAAAACGGTAACAATGGCCTTTGCCCATCAGTAGTTAACATCATGTGATGTTTGTTGGGGCAATGCCATTGTTGGCAAATAAGAGCTTTGTAAACTTTGAGTTTATATTGTATGCTCGAAGTAATTTTAGCAACCTTTACACACAATGTGTGTAGCATTCCAAACCGCGGTTATGTTCGCAAAGGAAACTTACAAGTTGCAGCCTGCACGTGTGCCTTAAATCCTAACCGAACATGTATTTTTTGTGCAGTGTCTTTCCATGCAACTACATTCATTTATTGCCTGCGTTTCATGTCCTCACAACCGCTTCTGGTACTTTTCACTTCTAGGTATGGCTTTGTGGAATTTGAGGACACGCGTGATGCAGACGACGCAGTATATGAGCTGAATGGGAGGGAGTTGTGTGGCGAGCGAGTCATCGTGGAGCATGCCCGGGGACCACGGCGGGACCGAGATGGATACGATGGGGGTTATGGGGGTGGTGGGCGCAGTAAGTGGAGTCTACTACAAATTCGTAACGTGAAGTTTTTCCTCCCCTCCTGTTCCTAAGGTTTAGAGATGAGACATGTAAGGTATTTTATTTACCTTCCTGTGTACACTTAACATGGGAATTTAATTCCCTTGCATGTGTTCAGTCTTCCTTTTCTAGAATATACATCCATTCCCTATTTGCTGCTGTGCTTGCATTATGGCAGCATAGTGTGGTTTTAGCTGTGGATGTTACTTTGGCATGTCTAATGCCATAAACTATCTTCTGCACTTGTGCAGATTGAAAATAGAACCTGGATTTAATTGCAATTTCTATATCAAATTTTGCCTGTACACACTTATTTTTATTATACAATGGTAAGGTTCAGTGAATTGATCTGTAAACCAAACTAGGAAAGTGTGTAGGTCAGAAGTCTGCATTCTTTTTTCCTCTCAGACTGGCATATTTTGGTCAAGTGGCATAGGTCGTGTATAGGTTTTTTTTTTTTACAGGAATTCAGAAGGTGTGGAAGTATTTGCCAGGCCAGGACTTTTCTCCCAACTTTCTGCCATAAATCACAGTGGTTTCGTGCATGGGTGATGATAGACAGCCATGTTGTGGCTCCCCATATGGACCAGGATTGGGCTGTATTAGTGTGGGAGTGTGGGGTGGGATGGATAAATGTTAGGTTAAGTGTGCGTACATGGCAGCTGTGTTGACTTCACCCTTGGTGCGCATTTGTAGTATAGGCCAATTTACTATGTTCTGCTTGAAACACTCCATCCAGAATCCCATTGTTTCATAGCCATTTCCTAGTCAGTGAGAATATGAAATGAGCACAGCTGTCATGTAAATCACAAAAGGATATGACTTGTGAAGATGCAATGTGTATATACCATTTGAATTCAACATTAACAAAGTCCTTGATGTTTCAATTTGAAAGAGTCCAGTGCGGGCTGAGGCTGAGTCCGAGTCCATTGAGGCTAAGATGACTGCCTGTCCCGTTTGGCCTTGGCTTTCACCTTACAATGTGTGTGTGACCTTTGCCCTTTGACCCTTTGGCTGACCTAACCGGAAGCCATGATGACAGCAACCTTTTGCGAATAGACCAGGGTGATGGTGAGGAATCCCATTGGTTTTTATGTTGAAAGAAATAATGGAGAGGTTAAAGCCACCATCTAATCTGCTGTGTAAAAGCAGTGGGCTTCAATTGCTAAGTGTTTTTGCTGTAATTAGACAGACAGTGGTAAAGTTTTGTAAGCAAGTAATGCCGTGTTGGTAGTTTCACTTTTTAAGATGCTTTTTTGTTTTTCACAACAACTTGACAATTGTGTGGAAAATGCTTACCTGTTTGTTCTTCTAGAAGTAGACTCTGCGTTCAAGGTTTTAGAGGATAATATAAATGGCCATCACTGAAGTGACTAAATATTAAATGATCTGTCACATTAGTGAATTACTTGGCTGGTTACACAGGTGTGCTAATCTCAATCTGAGAAGCAAGCATTGCTGCCCTTTGGCTTTTGAGCGAAGAACAGGAATGCAAGTATTTCCCAGAGATCATATTACTGTGACTGTACAGTCCACAGCTGGTAATTGACTTGAGATGGTCTAATATTTCTGCCAAGGCTTCCAGACTACATTAATTACTCTTCAGAATTGAGTTTTGATGGAGAAGGTGGCCTAATGCTCAATGTCCTGGTCAACAGAGTCCACAAGGACTACTAGCCATGGCCCCGAGCCAAAAAAAAAACAGTGCCCAGTCCTGCTAACATTAGCGTCTTTATTTTTCACCACCCCCCTGTATTTCCACATTGTGGAGAATATCACTTTGCAATGCTGACTTGTCTCCTCTCGTGTTGTTTAAAGGCAGTAGTGGTGGTTACAGCAGCAGAAGCCGTACTGGCAGGGATAAGTACGGGCCGCCTGTCCGCACGGAGTATCGTCTCATTGTGGAGAACCTGTCCAGTCGCTGCAGCTGGCAGGACCTGAAGGTAAGCTACCAGGGCTCAGTCTGCCATTGTCTTGATGGATGTCAACATTGAATAAAGTTTTGCAATATGATTGAAAGGGGATGTCCCTCTGGCTGAAGTGGAACAGTCTGAGCAAAAAGCCAGGAATTAGAAATGGACTCTGATATGTCTAAAACTGGTCTCTTTGAATGGTATCGTAATTTTCTAAAAAAAAAAAAAAAAATTAGCTAAATGAACATTGACACTAATGTCGTCAATATTTATCTAAGCTAGACTGACGCCATGCCAACTTTCTTCCCAACGTTAGCTCTTATCTGTACGGTTTGCTGGCAGTCAACTTTGTCCCACTTTTTTGACTCAGTTGGCTGGTATAGTTTGCTGTTTTTTTTTTTTTCCTTCCCCATTTGACAGACTTTGTTCTTTCTGCAGGATTTTATGCGTCAAGCTGGGGAAGTGACGTATGCTGACGCCCACAAGGAACGCACCAATGAGGGCGTCATCGAGTTCCGCTCCCACTCTGACATGAGGAGAGCCCTGGATGAGCTGGACGGCGCCGACATCAACGGCAGGAAGATCCGCCTTGTGGAGGACAAGCCCCGCCGCCGCCGCTCCTACTCCGGCAGCCGGTCCCGGTGAGAGCTCCGCCCCTCGCACCCCACAGTCTCTGCTCTCAGTGTACCCTCCCAGGGCTCTGCAGTAATCTTTTTGCCAGGGAGCACCAGTGCTCCTGATCTAGAACATTTAGCAGCCAGAGCAAGATGGAGGTGCCAAAACTACATAAGCAAGTCCTGCTTTTTCCTTCTCCCCTATGATAAATGTGTTCGAAATTGCTGCTATTAAAAGTTTGAATGATTTCTTCTACAAAACGGTTTAAGTTAAGTTAGCAGTCCATGGCAGGGGGTTCCCAAATGCTTACGTCCAGTCTCATCCAATTGTAACTTAATACATCTGGCTGTAGTTTGTGATTTTATTGTAGTTTAAGTTATGGATAAGCAGATTGTGATCAGTGTTCTTCCTGTGCCGCAGGTCCCGCAGCAGACGCCGTTCTCGCAGCAGGAGTCGCAGGAGCAGCCGATCCCGTAGCAACTCCAGATCCCGTTCACGGTAAGGCGCACCTCCCTGGCGTCGTGAGCAGCTTGTCCAGTGCCTTTTTGATCCGTGTTGCAGCTCAGTTTGAGTACAGAAGGTTCAGTGTCTGTCGTTCCCACCCCACAGATCCCGCTCTCGCAGCAAGCGCCGCTCCAGATCCGGACGCAAATCCCGCTCCAGATCCAGGCGCCGGTCCAATACCAAGTCTCCCGCCCGCAAGTCCCGCTCTCGCTCCCGCGACAGGAAGTCTCGTTCCCGCTCGCACAACAGGAAGTCCCGCAGTCGCTCCCCCAGCCACCAGTCCCGTTCCCGCTCTGACACCCGCAAGTCGCGGTCCAAGAGCCGCTCCAAGCCGAAGTCTGACCGCGACTCTCGCAGCCGCTCCAAGGAGAAGTCAGTGGGCAAGAAGTCCCGCAGTCGCTCCCCCTCCCCCGTGGAGAACGGGAAGGCAGAGTGTGCCAAGTCTGCCTCCCGTTCCCCATCGCCACAGGGCGACCGTGGCCATTCAAAGTCCCCCGCCAAACGCTCCGCCTCCCGTTCCCCGTCGCGCTCAAAGTCCCGCTCCCGGTCCAGGTCCCGCTCCAGATCGGCCTCCCGGGACTAAGACCCCACACTCACTCCCCGGCTTAGCAGAGCTATTCCAATCAATAAGTGGTTTGAAATTCGTTTCCACTGACCAGTTGTGGCTCCAGGTGCTCCCAAGATTTGGTCAGTCTTAACTTAGTCCTTTCTCAAAGCACTTGGTACTGAAGCTATGTTTTCTAATGAATATTGGAAAATCCTTAAATATTTTGAACTTTGCATGACAAGACCGGGCAGTAAGTTGGTGGGTTGCTCAAAATTGTGGATACACAAGGAACTATTGATTAAATTTTGTATATTTTCTGAAATTCTTTGCATTTTCATATTGAATGCCTGGCTTGCTGGTTGGCTTTTCTGTTTGCTGAGTTTTACTGCAGGTGTCTCTTTGCTGACTGCTCTCAGGGTCCTGTCTTGTGTGACACCAATAGTGTTATAGGGTTTTTGGTCCCCCTCATTAAGGCATCTTAAACCAAAATTGATTCCCCCGTTAACCATGATGTGATGACAAATGAAGCATTACTTTATGTGGTTATATCTTAGTTGAAATTTTGTCTGTTCAGGTAATGTGTACCCGCTGAAATAAGATTCCTTCAGTTGCTGGTGTCTGTTGCAGATGCTTTATTTGAAAATAAGTTTAAGTGTACTGTAGTTTGTTTCCTTAGTATTTTTATTTTTTAAGTTAGACATTGCTTGTTAAGATGGAGGCACTGTACTTGATTGTCTGATGGCAGAATATGATTTTTTTTTTGAAAGTTGTGTGCTTTGGCCATTGATAATTGGGACTTGCTACTGTGTGCATAAATCACTTAATTGCCAAAGTGTATAACCAAGGAAAAAGCATGTCAACCTTTCATTGTACTATCATGAGAAGCTTGTAGATTATTCATTTTGCCAGGCAGAATGCAGTTTAAAATGGATTTTAAAGAAATGTCTTCACTTTTGTTTGCTTTAATTTGTAACGTTTTATGAGTTTAATAAACATTCTTGATAAATTTCTAGTTCTAATGTCTTAAGATATTGCCTGTGTGAATTGGGCCTGAGATGAGGTTTGAATTTAACTTTTTAAATTTATTTGCTCTGACCTGTAGCCTAATTTTATGTAACAAGGCGTGTGTTTTTTTTTTTTGTTTTGTTTTTTTAAACTCTTAACAGGTTAAATCTTAGGTGTTATAACTGGCATTTATTGCTGTGAACCTTGCCTGTCAGACAGCTATTCAGTACATGCTGCCTTATCTCCTGCATCCTCAGCGCACTTCAAACCCTCTAATGAGGCATGATAACCCCACAAGGTGTGACTTAAAGCTGCAGGAAAATGCAGCTGAAGTGGTTGATATTTTCCAGACTTCATTTCAGGTGGCAATTTTGTTTTGCACGATACACAAGTTTAAATGCTCCCAATTCAATTTACATGAGCAGTAACCTCATGAAGGCCATATTTTGTGCTTTTCTAGTATGTCCATTTTCATGTGTAAATTATCTGCTCATACAATGACAACATCACATTTGATGTGGCTGTGTGTAGTGAAACCTACCTGCTCTGCAGAATGCAACTGAATGGTGAGGACACATCTAGCCAGGGGAAGCTGGTGTGCGATATCAGAAGTGGTCCAGGTTTCCCTGGAATACATAAAGGAAAAGGAGCTTCAAACTAACCTATTGTGGTACCTGTAGTGCTCCTGCAAAAAATATATATGTGTATATATATATATATATATATGAAAGATATAAGCATGACATGTCTTGCATATACAGGAATCTATGGCATTACGGGGTGGCGATTAGCCTTAACCTGAAAGCTGACTGACATTGATTTCAAGTCTAGGTCAAACAGTGCAGGAGTAGTGAGTTAATGATTGCAAATGACTATTATAGTGCCACCAAGTGGCCAATCGACACCAGATTTGGCACTGCATTGTCAGATGCCATCCTCTAGAAAAACAGCCGGGCTGCATTCAATTACTTCATTCATTTACTCCGCTCCTCCATTACTGCTTGTCTCCTGGAGGAAAGGAGAGAACTAGGTGTGATCAGTCGATGTTGACTATCGATGAAATGGCCCTGTCATAATTGTTAAATTTTGCCCACAAATAATCCCATGGCCAATCACAGTTTTTACAGGTTGTCAGCCCATTTGAAGCTGAAAAGTTTGTAGGTTACACTAGCTTGTACAAAGACAAACCTGACATTGCAGTTCATGTCATGACACTAATTAGCCTTATATGTAATCAGTAACATTAGATCAAAGTAAACATCTCCTAGTATACAAATTTAATTCCAGAAACCCAATGTCTGAACATACACGAATTCACCTTATACTGTATCTATACTACAACAGCCTACGTTCTACTTACAGTTCATTGCAGCTTACACTGACAAATTCAAAAATATGTCCATAGGTTAGTGAGCTGGATATCTTCATATTTTGTGAGTTATTGTTTCCCAGTGTTCACAATGAAAAATCAATTCTTGTTTTCAACTTTAACATCTGGAACAAAGCTGGTTGGTAATCCATCCTTTGATTGAATACATTTGTTTATCCATATTCACAAACAGATATGTAGCAGTCATGCTTACTTGTGTTTAGAGTCATGCAAATTTTAGTAACATTCATGTACAAGCAAATAAACCTGCCTTCCATCTTAAATTGGCAAATTTGTAGGATGTGAGCCAAAAAAAAGACATTTTGTCATCTGTTGTGACGTTTTAATATTTGGATCTCTATAGCGCCATCATGTGGTTGGATTAGGCAAAATCTTTAGGGCTACTGTCTTGATGTAACTTAATGCATATACCAAGTTTCATGACTTTGTCTATTTTGTCCAGATTGGTCAGTTTTTGTTGAAGCATTTAAGTGTTTTACAGTTTTAAAATGGTGGAAAAAAACAATATGGTGTATGTTATGGGTCCTTGTTCCACATGAGAGGGACCTGTGCACCAAATCTTGTGACTGAAGCAAATGGGGCACAGTGGCTAGGCTTGTGAATGTCAAAATTGTGTTGTGCACCGCAGGGCCACCTGTTCAATCTGTGCCATAATTTCAGGGATCCAAGAGTTCAGCCATCCAAAGAAGCCTACCAAGTTTGGTGATTCTGAGCCATTCCAGCTCATAGTTATTTGAAGTGAAAGGGGAGCTAAAAAAGAATAGGGTTGGTATTGAGAAAGCAATACAATGTTGATGTGATTGCACGTTCTGCAGGAAGTTGTGCCACAGTAAAACTCTGGCTACTACACAATGTGCTTGTTCCACATCACCTACAGTATTTTAAGACATATTTGTAGATTAAATGATTGAATGTTTATAGTGCTACTACAATGTGATGCTTGTTAGGATCTCTGCATTGCTACAACATTGCTGGGTCCAAAAAGTAGCTTTAACTACTACAGGTACAAGCTAAGCTTCCCCTGGTGTTAAAATAGAAGTAATTGGCCCACGTCCTTTTGTTTTATAAGACTTCTACCAGAACTTTCAACAGTTGCCACAACCACGGGACTAGTATGGAAAAGAATTAAATAAAGTACACATGGGTAATTAAAACTACTGCAAAAAAGGAATTGCTAAATTATTCTAGTCTAATGTGCTTCTAAATTCTGTAGCTCTTGTAGTGTGAGATTAAACAAATAATTCAGCATCATTAAACATCTTTTCAAATTAACTTCTACTCAGCAGCTTGTGGGAGGCTGTTTAGAACTGATGTGTAAATCAGTGCCAAACCCAAGATTGTATCATGATGGGAGTATGCTGAGGAGTCTATATAGCACGTGCACATTTCAGCAGTAAACTGGGTGTGAGAAGTTTTGTTTTTAAATCAGGTTATATGTGCAGTGCAATTCAATTTCCAAAGATGAATTGTGGGAAAAATCAAGGTCAATTTCACTGTTTATTGACCCTAGCCTACTTAACCCAACTCCCAAAAAACACATCCACACTTTTGTAAAACCTTCCCGTCAAGTAGGCTACCAGTCTTGATTTTTTACAAAAGATGTAAAAAATCAAACCTTCAGTTGATATTTAGACAGGATATCGAGGAACTGCGGATGTACTGACTTTAAAATGTTTAGTCACTGTCGAAACACTTGCCTACCTCCAACTGTAAATGATTCACATGTAAACTGCACCACCACTTTCAGAAGAGTCTGACCTTTGCAAAGAACTGAGTATTAATGATGCAGAACAATAAAATTATGCGGGGTGATTTTATATTAACAATAACGGCACCGACACTCGTTTCAGTAGCCTAAACCTCGAAAATTGGAGTTATTCGGCATAGGTTTATGTCGCGTTCTGTCCTCGCTTGCTCGTGCCCGCAACGGCCTCATTGTATAGTATAAAGTGTTTAGACTTTGGCGTGCTCAGTAAAGGTTCATTTCACATTTCAATGTCAAAAGTTTAGTAAACCCGTAGTCACGAACCATTCGTTCTTCAAATATTGTGTTTACGATAGGGTGAATATCGGCCTGCTTGTGAACACGAAAAGTGGATAATCCGTCCTTGAGGGGAAAAGGTGCTAATACGCTATGTTCATTGGCAAGTGCCCAGAGTGGCACACTTGCCGTATGGCAATCGTCCAATGGATAGCCTAGTTTAATTTATTGGTGACAAAACCTGAAATTATTAAAAAAAAAAAAAAAAAAGTAACTATCAACAGTGGCTAACATTGTCAGCTGGGTGCCAAGGTAGCAATAAATACTGATTTGTTTTTCCCACCACAATTGCTGTCCCGCTGAAGTTGCTCAGGGCTGGCGTAACACCTGCACATTCCCATGAACAGTGCAGTGCGGGCGCTTTTCTTCTGTCGGACACTGAAGGAAATGTCAGTCCACTAGTAAAGACAGTTGGGCATATACAAGAAAGGATAGCCTACGCTCACAAGAGGCTTGGTGAAAGGATAATTGAAAATCTGCATCTGGCTCGTACAATTGCATTTTGTATTTTGCTCAGATAATTAGAATCTTACTTCCTGATCTTGTAGGTAGGCGAATGATATATGATCAGGTGAAGACAACTGCAAAATCCGAAAACAGGATATTTATTTGTGTACTACAGGCCTACTAAAATTAAATATACGGCACAAGACAAGTTGCCTTATTGTCAGTTTGTGCGGGGCGTACAGGAGCCTGGTGCGTTTTTCGCAGAGTAGTCTACACGTTGCTGACAGGTGAGTGTAAAATTATTATTATTTGTCATTTGTTTTTGTTACTGAACAACATAAAGTGAAAGAATTTTTAATTTAGTCTAATCGAATAGCTTGTTCTGACAAGCACGTAGATAAAATTGTACTGAAATATTTACGGATTGGGTTTAGCTACGAAGGTAATTTAAACAAAACAAACAAACAAAAAGCCCTATAGTGTAGAAAATCTACAATTAACATATTATGATAATGTGTGGGTCTTTTGGTAAATAATATCAACCAGGCTGAAATTAGACAGGAAAATTAAACGAGCTCTGTCCCTTACGAAGGGTTGACCTGTCGTTTTCATTTTTCATGTTCCATGCCTTTCTTTCAAACACCATAGCCTTTTAAAGATTTTTGTCATTACCAAGTTCTAAGCCGGTGATTAACACAGTGGTTCTTATGGTGGTAACGGTGAAGTTTAATTTAAGTCATAGAATGCACTCAGGCGATTTACAGGGTTTGTACTGTCTGACCTCTAATATATGACGGTAATAAGCTAAATCTAGACCTGTGCTTTTGGAAAAAAAAAGATTAGATAGACGAAATGGAATGCAGATTCCGCTTAGCCTACCTTACCTTGCAGGCTATTCGCATTTCTCAAACCTCCGCAGTCGTTTCAAGGTATGTAGCTTTTCTTAAATGGTTAGGCTATACAACAATGCTCGCACAGTTCTCAGGTTGTTATGTCAATTTTTTGGCTACTGTCGTGGTTGATAATTTATTTTAAAATGTGTTGTGCAATATTTTCCAGTTGGGGTAGTTACAGAGCGGAGAAAACTGAAAAATGCATTATTTGAATTATGTCAGTTTCGAAAACGAGAAATGGTTATGCTTAAAAGCAGATGATCAGGATTGAGGAAGTTGTAGTTTTTGGGAATCAGTTCGTCTGTTGAGCTCTGGTACATTAACTCTGTTTTACGTAACACAAAACCCACCTGCAGGTGTAAACACTGCCTATACCCTAACAGGTTCATTCTTTTTTAAGATTGGGGGCATTTAATTCAGTGTTTTAATTGATTGGTCAAACTCACTTGTGACTACATCAGCTTTTATAGCCAGGAGATTTGAAATTCGTAGGGTTGGTATTTTAGTTTTAAGGCGATTGGTGTGTTTTGCAGAATTTCTGAAGAAAACAAGAGGAACTTTGGACGAGTTTCTTATACTACTAAAGTCGAAGGAAACGCTATGCAAGCGGTGAGTCTTTCAAGCTACAGCGTAATACGTCTGCTTAAGAGTTCTTAAACCTTTAAAAGGATAGGAAATGTCCTCCAGGTTTGGGAAATGTATTTTTCCGCATATCCCAACTTCATTAACCGGTATGTCCTGTTTTGCCGGTGTTTTTGTAAGGTTATACCTGTATTTTGATAATACCCATGATTAGAAGATGTGCACCTACTTAATGGCAAATTCATCTTCTTTTTTTGCATACAGCACTGAAGCAGTTTGTTGCATGCATATGGAATAGAGCAGAAGAATGGCTCACTGTAATCAAGTATGTGTTGATAATTTTTGTCCTCATATTATACAGATATAGGAACAAAATGTAATGCCTCCATTGTTGACATTAAAGCTTCTTAAAATACTTTATTTTGACTCAGAAAATGAGTCTTTGGTGATCTGAAGCATTTGGAGTGAAACTGTTTATTTCCATTTCCATAGTTTCTATTCTATTCTACTCTATCTGTCGAGCTCCTCGAACGTCTGAATGACATACAAACACCAGAATTGAATGAGTGTTTCATCCAAATTGTTCCACTCATTAGTGAGCTAGCTGAAAGCTAGCACAATCGTCATATTCTTACTATTTATTATGATTTGTATTGTTTCCCATTTCATTTGTTCTCTAGCTTCGATCATCCTCTTCAAGTGATGTCAACCTGGGTCCTTCAGACAACCCTCAGTGAGTTCTCAGATATTGCTGACTGCAACAAGGCCCCAATGGAAACGCATGTTTACTGTATATTGGCTAAATGGTAGTATGATCCTGAAAAATTTCATGGAGGGTGTTTATGGCACTGACAGTATTATCCACTTGATTGGTTGAGTCTAATTGGGAGTATACATACAGCAATTATAATTGGACTACATATGTGTACATCTTGATCCGTTCCATTCAGTTTGGAGAGTCAGATAATTAATAAAGTTGAAACTACAGTATTCTGTGAAAACATTACCAAATGTCCATAAGAAACATTATATTATTTTCTGCTACTAAATTATAAGATGCTAGTTTGGAATTTTTATTTGCTGTTTGTTATGCCAGCTGATGCATGTGGATTTTTTTCTGGAAAAATGGGATCGCTGACCAATGTACGGTATATAGAGCTTAGAAATTTGTAACAATGACTACTTTTAGACTAAATGCCCTTTATTCAGTGTCCTTAGCAACAGCTTGAGAGTTTCCATTAAGAGGTGCATGGCATGGTTCTGAGTGTTTGCACATCTGCAGCATGCCCCTAATTTGCTTAAAAGCCTTCATTGTCTTAAGCACATCATGTTGTGGTTGTTCCCCTATGCTGTGGTTGCTAGCTACTGTATGCAATGCATGGCAAACATGCTTCTCATAGAAGAAGTGGGGGGCAGCATGGAGCAAGTTTGCGTAAGTAGGGCAAGAGAGAAAGAATGAATAAATACCCTTCTCTACTTAGTCTGTTTTCCCTGATGTACTGCTCAAAAGAAGAACAAATGTTGAAGAAACAGCCATCCAGGCTTATGTACCTTCTGGCAACAGAGTATGGTTTATTTTTCTTAGAATTAACAGGTACATTTCAATTCACCAACCACTATCTCACCATTGACTGTACACTGGTGATTTTTTTATCCCCCTTGTAGAATTCTTAAGCATGTACAATGTTCTCCAGATCATTTAGATTCATTTGTGGCAGTATTTTTCTGTCTTTTTATACAATGTTGTATGATCGTTCAGTACACCCAAAATGGACAGAGGTGTTTTACAGTTTAGAGTATTCCCCTTTGTCTTTTTAGTGCCAGACCTACAGACTTTGATTTCCTTGCTGTGATCGGAAAAGGAACATTTGGAAAGGTAGGACTTTTTGTGCTACCACTATTAACTGGCTGTTGTAGCTTTTTTCATGTGCATGGATACCATTTAAGTCAAGTCATGTTTGTATGAATACGATACTTGGAAAATAAGAATTTAGTGTGGTGGTTAATTTCACTGGCATTGTTCTGGTGAAGGCATGATTGGAAATGTCAGTCTGGTGTTGATGAATGAAAACTCCACCTGTCACAGGTGCTTCTTGCTAAACGGAAATCAGATGGCAAATTCTACGCTGTGAAAGTTTTGCAGAAGAAAATAATACTGAAGAAAAAAGAGGTTGGTTTGACATACTGACATTTTTTATGTTGTGAACCTCTTGTCTTGAAGACAACCATGACAGTAAGAGCTATTGCAACCTTATAGGGAAACAGAAATTCACTGCTGCAGTGACATTCATTCCCAAGAGATAAGATCTAATCTAATATTGAGTGCAAGACACTCTTTGAACCCTGGCAGCCTGACTATTATTTCTCTCAAACAAGCTATTGTTTATTACACCAACTCCTCTGCCTTCACAATCACTACTATTATAACCCATCGAATAATATTACCCAAATTGGAAGTGTGCACAGGGTAGCAGTGTTCTAGAGAATGAGTAATAACCACAAGGTTGCAGTTTGGAATACTGAGCAGAGTACTGCAGCTATACCCTTGAGCAAGGTAACTAAACTTGAATTGTTAAAGAAATGTGAAATCAAAATGTGGATAGGCTACAGACACTCACTCAGGGGCATTAACTCATTGATTTTGTGGATGACCCAGACCTGGCCCGGGCTTCATGACCATATATGGGTCGTCCCTTTTCCCTACTATGCAGTCTGTGGCTCTAATTAGTGCAGCATGGTGCCATTTCTGTGGCTTCAAAACACATCTCACGAGCCCATGGAAAATCAATGGGTGGCGTCACACTCACTGTCTCCATTTTCTTTTACAGTCTATGGGCTAGACAGAGCTACAGCAAACGTTTCTGCTACATACTTCCTTCAGTTCTCGGCAAGATGTAACATGTGGACACACAGTTTCACACAAAGAAATGTACTAATAATGAGATAACATACTGGTGAGATAATTAGAGGACCACATTTCTGAATGCAAAGTAGATTTCTACCTCCTTCATCCCACAAAGAACTGGACGGCTTCCTTCTGGAAAAATGGTCCAGAATTCTACTACACACAGTTAAAAACTTGCATGACAGCATTTAAATAGGGATTGAAGTGACAGATGACATGTCTTTCAGCAAAAAAACATCATGGCAGAGAGGAATGTGTTGCTCAAGAGCTTGAAGCATCCTTTCCTGGTGGGCCTTCACTACTCCTTCCAGACCACAGAGAAGCTCTACTTCGTCTTAGATTATGTCAACGGAGGAGAGGTATGGCATGGGGAGGAGAGATGAAGGGTTTCCTTTTTTTTGTGTCTGCTACTGGTTGGCTGAGTTGGCTGTCATCCAGAACATGCACAGAGGTTGTGCATTATTGTGGAACCCCCCCCCCCCCCCCCCCCCCCATTGGGCCAATTTGTAGTACTAACTATACTATGAATTTCGTGAATCCAAGTGAATAATTGACTGCGCTTTTCATCTCATAGCCACATGCACAGCTTTTAAAATGGCCTTGTTACTCCACATTTAAAGTGATGTATGTGTGAAATTAACAGAAATTCTTGGACAGGGCAGTGGGTAAATGAGAAATGGACAGATCTAGCTAAGCTGGATAACTGTGGTTCAAACAAAATGTGTCCATTATGTTTTGGTGTTATTTTTACATCTTGGTAGTATTGTGAGATATCCTGCTCTTCACTGACTGTTGACTTTACTGAGAAAGTTGGATTGTCACGTTGACGTATTTCAGACTTTCCCTTTCTTTTGTCTTTCTCTCCAGTTGTTCTTCCACTTGCAGAGGGAGCGTTGCTTCCCAGAGCCACGTGCTCGCTTCTACACCGCGGAGGTGGCCAGCGCCATTGGTTACCTGCACTCCCTTAACATTGTTTACAGGTCAGGTGAAATGTGAGACATATTGCACTATTGCAATATCTCAGGGGTGAGGGAGCCCCCCCCCCCCCACTTTAACAAAATCAAGAATGTGCACAACTTATCCCACAGTTAATAACATGGATATACTGTAGAAATCTTCAATGCTGTGTTGGTACTATTTGTATTTTATTTTATGGTAAAACAATTAACCGTTTGCTGTACATTAGTGATATCACACTGCCTTTGGCCTGTACTTACGGCTATATACCACATAGTGGACCAGGGTTGTATGTAATCCAGAAATTTCAATCTGTTGAAATCAGTAAAAACGTAACTCACAACTTATACACCTGGCTAAATAGCAGACATTTTCTGCTTGGTTTTGCCAAATTGCGGCAAGGTATTCGTGGACCTTCGGATTACATTTTGATATTATCAGACTATAAATTGAGCCAGTTTATCAGCTAGTTACCTCCTGTGCAAGTTATGGTTGATTTTATTTGTTTGTATATGTTTTGTTTGCAATAAAAGTTAGTTGGTTATGCTTCATCACATCAAAGTTATAGTTTATAGTTATGTGGGGGCTGTGAGCGAACTACTTGGTTCTGTTAATGTGCTCTACAGATTTAGTTGTTATTATTTAGCTGGAGAACCACATGATTCACCAAAAATGATTGCGGTTCACTGCCAGATTAATGATACCTCAGGAACAGTTTCCTTTTGTCAATTATATTTTAGCAGCAATAAATTATCTTTATATCTGATGCTGAGTGACATTCTTTCAGTTATACATGTTATGGGAAAATGATAATCCATACACAGAGGCATAGGTATCTTCTGATTAATTTATGCTTTGTGCAATAATTCTGTAATTACCCTAAGTTCACTCTGTGCTCTAATTTCAGAGATCTGAAACCAGAAAACATCCTTCTGGACTCAATGGTAAGTGACTGTCGGGTTTATCCTAGAATCTTGACTGGCACCTAGCTATATATATATATATATATATACGTGTGAGTGTGTGTGTGTGATGGGTGACAAATTAAAGAAACATAACAAATGGAGATGCTTTTATACAGGTGTACTGAATAATTAAATTAAGCAGTTAACATCCTATTATGCTCTGTGGCATTCATAAAAAATGCTGAGCAGGCCCAGTTGACCTCCTCTTGATGGTAAGAGGAAAGCTCTAAGTGACTTTGAAAGAGGGTTAATTATTGGGGCACGGATGGCAGGAGATTCAGTCGCAAAGACTGCTCAACTGGCTAGGGTTTCAATAGGAACAGTGACTAAAGTAACATCTGCATTTAGATCTACGGGAAGTGCATCAGTAAATAGGGTCAGAAATTGTGGTCGAAAGCACACATTTGATGACTGTGATTCTTGTGCATTAGTGCGATATGTAAGGAAAAACAGAAGAGCAACTTTCTCAGGTGACTGAGAATGTTAATGCAGAACATGATCAGACTGGGTCAACAAAAACAGTCTGTCGACACCTACATACAGATGTTATAGTGATATGGTCAGATGAGCATTCTTCACCATATTCTTGACAAGTGTGCGAGTGCATGTGTGGCGTACACCACAAGAACAGTACAGGCCTGAATGCTTGACCCCTACAGTGAGGGGGTCCAGTGACTCTGTTATGCTGTGGTGCCCATTTTCTTGGCATGGTTTGGGTCCACTTATCCCCTTAGAGGCAAGGCTCACTGCAAATCAATACAAAGTTATTCTGAGTGATCAGCTTTAGCCCATGATGAAACATTTCTATCCTGTTGGGAGTGTTCTCTTTCAGCATGACAATGCCCCCATCCACAGGGCACGAAGGGCCACTGAATGGTTTGATACGTATGATAATTATGTGCATCATATGCAATGGTCTTCACAGTCACCAGATCTCAACCCAATTGAACACCTATGGAAGATTTTGGACCAGATTTTGTTAGGCAGGGCTCTCCACCACCATCATAAAAACACCAAATGAGGGAATATTATCTTTTGGAAGAATGGTGGTCCATCCCTCCAGTAGAGTTCCAGAGACTTGTAGAATCTATGCAAAGGCGCTTTGAAGCTGTTCTGGCAGCTTATGGTGACTCAGCACCTTACGTTGCTTTTTCCTTTAATTTGTCCCCCATCTGTACTTTGCTTACTCTTGCTTCAGGGCCATGTGGTGCTTACTGATTTTGGCCTTTGTAAAGAAGGGATAGAACCGGAGTCAACCACCTCTACTTTCTGTGGGACCCCAGAGGTGAGTATCTCTTAATGGACTCCAGCATTACCATGGCTGTTTGTATTAACTCCTTTTTCCCACAGTATCTGGCTCCAGAGGTGCTGAAAAAGAAGCCTTATGACCGCACGGTGGACTGGTGGTGTCTTGGAGCTGTATTCTATGAGATGCTCTATGGCTTGGTGAGTCTTGACTATTCCCATGAAGAATGGAAGACTCAACTTTTTTCACTCACTTGAACCAATGATTTTTTTTTTCCTGTTTGCAGCAAAGTTTTTTGATAAGTTGATAATTTAGTAACTGGCAATACATGGTAGCTCCACTCATTGTGGGTCTGACTCATCACTGTTCTACTCCTCTCAGTTGATGATGAACATTCTCTATGCTAAGTAAATTTCATTCTTACCCAACCCCCCAAAACACCACCACCCCCAGCCACCCTTCTATAGCCGAGATGTATCTGAGATGTATGACGCAATCCTACATAAGCCCCTGAGCCTGCCAGGGGGCAGAAGCCCAGCAGCTTGCGAGCTGCTGAGTGGACTTCTGCAGAAAGACCCCCAACGCCGTCTGGGAGCCATTGCTGACTTTGTAAGTAGGCTTGTCTGCAGCACACACGCACAAATTCTAATCACGCAGACATAGCTCCCACAGTGAACACACAGGACACAAACCCCCCCCCCCCCCCCCCCCCTTCAAACCGAAAAACACACACACGCACACACACTCAACACAATCTCTGCATGAATATCCTCTGAATAAATAGGCTTTTTCCAACACTGTACTTTGTGCTAATGCTGCTATGCTAGGTCTCAGTTCTAATATTAAACAATTCATCCCCTGATATGGAACACAATGCAGTGTTTGTTTCTTTTTGAAAGCTGCAGATAGACTATGATTGCAATCCTTAACAGCTCTTGATTTTTGTTTTACAGCTGGAGGTTAAAAATCACACATTTTTTGCTGCCATAAATTGGGATGACTTGTACCACAAGAGAATTACACCCCCATACAGCCCAAATGTGGTGAGTGCAAGCCCCTTCTAACATGAGATATTATTGCAGGTAATTTTATTTTGATAATCCTATCTATACTCGCATCTCTCCCTCCAGAAAGGCCCTGCGGATACCCAGAATATTGACCCAGAGTTCACCCAAGAGGCAGTGTCCAGTTCCGTGGGGTGCACTCCAGACCTCTCGTCCAGCTTTGCCAGCAGCAGCTCTGGTGCTTTTGTGGGCTTCTCCTATGTCCAAAGTGAAGACAACTTCCTCTAGGGGCTACCTAACCATCACAACCCACATCATTCAGGTCTTTCTTATAAGAAACTGGGCATTTGGCCAGACTGACCCCACTTTTCAAGATGTATTGGGGACAAAAAAGCTTTGATGATCCATCTCGCTATGAAATACTGCCTTCTTTTGCAAGCATGTAAAAGCAAATTGAGCATCAGTTTGTTTTGGATTTTTCATTTCATCGACTTCTTTCAACATGAGGAGCACTATGTCTAATGAATGTTGGAAGACTAAGAGTGGAATAAGCCAAAATAAAATCATAACTTTACTATTCTCTCATTTCAAATGGAATAAAAAAAAACATATTAAAGTATTACATTGATTTGTTCAGCTAATAAAGTATTTAGCAGTCATATTATATGCTTTACACTTCATGTATACATTTTTGAGAAATTATGGATATGGAGTCTGGAGATTATGACTTCAAAATGCAAACAACACCACCAAGTGTATATGCTTTACACTTAATGGATGCCTTTCTGGGAAATTGTGGATATGGAGTTTGGAGATTATGGCTTTAAAATGCAAACAACACCACCAAAATATGACCGTGCCTTCAATATTATAGATTAAGTTTAGAGGATCTTACGTTTGAAAGCTATACGTGCATCTGTAAAGCATTCTTGTCAGAGGTTGGCAAGGAGTTATGAGCAAGTGAAATTTTGGTGCCAGAGATTGAACATGCAGTGATGAATGGTTGATCTGTCTTAAAATGTTTGTTTAGCACTTACTCAAAGCATGGAGGAGTTAACTGATATTCATCAGTTCAAGTGTTGTCAATCTAATGTTGTGTGTACAGGAGCTGATACTTCTTGAATGCATGGTTTTGTTCAAATTTATGAGGTATTTTTTTTTTCCAGAAAACTTACTTAATAGGATACGTAATGTACATGTATGGCATAGGCAATGTCAGAAACATATGCAGTACATGTTTCAGACTCAGTTTTTGTTCTGAGTATTACTACTAAGGCATTAAGACCATTTGTAGAGGTATGAAGTTTAATAACTATGGCAATAATTTGTCATGTTATTATGGTGTATTTGTTTCCATAAGGCTTGTTTAAATCAAGTGGTACATATTTTTTTACTTATTGGATTTGGGGAAATATAGCAACTGCTGTACAGTTCATTTGATAAAATCTAGAGCACTCCTTTGTCACTAAGGTATGCTTTAAAAGTTAATCATTGTTAAAAAACACATTTACTTCCTGAACACTCTCCAAGGACATTCCCACATGGAATGAAGTCAACAGAGACAGCTGATGTGGGACTAAACAATAGGAAGTTAAATGTTTTTGATTTTGTACTGTATATTGGGCATGTGTATGTACTCTATGTTGGACACATGTAAATTGTGTTCTGAGCATCCTGGCATTTGATACATTTTCTGAAACTAGGCTATATTTTATTATAATAAAACACAACATACAGTGATTGAAATAAGACTTTTTTGTATGAGACAAAGCCTGTGACCAAGAACAATGCTTGACACTGAATCTGAGATCTGTGCCATTGAAGAACATAGGACAAAGACTACATTATCAGTAAGACCTCATTTTAGACCAAACCAAACCCCCAAGGAAGCACTTAAAGTGAGCATCTTAACTGATATACACATTCTGGATTTTACTCACGATATTGCACTAGTCTAAAACGCATATTACTACTCTTGTACCTTTATCTGAATTTACAAATATGGTGGAAATCACAATTTTTAGGTGGAGCCCAGGAAAAGCCAAAATTACTCCAGTCCAGCCTACTATTTGTTATGATGGGAGTGCCCTTAGTTACCGTTGTGGTTTCCGTTTTTACCCACAATGCACCGTTGGGATTAAGGATTTGGAGGATGGTGGTAAGGGGTAATAATGAGAAAATGTAGTTATTTTCTTATTCGACCAGAAATGTTTTTATCATTTACTGCATACACACAAAGCGAAATTATTTTGGGCATGTACAGTGAAAGCAAGCAAGCTAAATAAACAACAAGGAAATATTCAATTCTACTTTTTGCTAGCTAGCTAACTGCCGCTAGCTCAAACATGTTGACATATTTTGCTAAATAGCAGGTCTATCATAGATTATGTTGTCAAATTATGTTATGTTGTCTAGTTCGCTATGTAGGCTAGCAATCCATAATAATGCCTTCGTTCCAACCGAGTTGTTGCTGCAACGTTCGCTGATTCACATAACTTGATTAAGACGGTAACAGTAACTGCTTGTATATTTACTTAGTAAAGTCTAGTCAGGTATGTGAAGTTGATTGTTAGCTGGCTAATGTTCTAGACTAGAGATAGTCTATGGTACTGTTAAAATGTTAGCAGAATATTACGCGTAACTGACTAGTTATATATTTAAACGTTAGCTACGATAACAGTACCATTGCTTGATATTGTTATAGTTAAGCTAGTTAATGCTAACTATTAAGAGTAGAAGCAGATTTCTTTGTTTCTTTATTCTATGGGATTTGCGATATTTGCCCCGTCTTTCAATTATGGCTATAATGTTGAAGTTTTACAATAGGTCAGTATCCCTAGATAACGTTAGTTGCTGTCTGATTTTTGATTGCCACTGATATCATTGCAGAACTGTTGATGATTAAGGTATGGAGAAAGAACAGCGCAACATCGTAGCTATCAACGCCTCCAAGAAGGAGCTGTTCACGGCCAATAATGGCTATAAATCGTTTCAGAAGAGACTAAGGGCGCAGTGGAAGATTCAGAGGTACGTTGGGTATTGTTCGCTTAGCTAAACCGATAACTTTAAATGGCTAGCAAACGTTAAATAGGTTCAATCGGTATCGGATCGATAGGTTCTAATGATGGCAAGTTGCTGATTTACTTTTGTGTGTGTGCGTGTGTGTGTGTGTGTGTGTGTCACAGCGTTAAAGATGAGCTTTCCGTGGAGAAGCTTAATGGTGTAAAACTGTGGATCACCGCTGGGCCCAGAGAAAAATTCACGGCTGCTGAGGTGAGCACATTGTGTGCGTATGAAGTGCAGGGCTCTTCGCAAACAGTTTATCCAAGGGGCACAGGGGCTCCCAAGTTGAAAAATTTAGCAGCACACTAATGCATCCCAATTAGTAGATGTGCTCCTAAATCATTTTTCCAGTTAGCCACACATCAATTTTCGGGAGCAAATGCTCCTAAAATGGGAGCACTGTAGAGCCCTGAAGAGCCCGACCAACTGCAGTGTACTATGAGTTTTAAGGCCCTCTGATAATACTTTAATACAACAACATTCAACTGGAACTCCACAAGAAACATGATTTGCAATCAATAATGGAACTCATGTGTCCTGGTTTATGTGTATGGACACCAACACTGGTCTCCCCTTTGTGGTCTGACTGTGTGGTTAAGCTGGAAGTGTTGAAGCAGTACCTTGATGGAGGAGGAGCTATCCTGGTGATGCTCGGTGAGGGAGGGGAGATGAAGTACGACACCAACATCAACTTCCTTCTTGAGGAGTTTGGCATCATGGTTAACAGTGGTAAGTTCCTCCACTATTGCCTGTGTATTTTCTGGCTTGGCAGAACTCTGCTTCCGGCTGCTGGTGTGGGTGAGCACTGCCATGCCAGGTTATTGTGAGTGTGCTCAGACCCAGTGTTTAGTATTTTCAACCTTGTCCAACAGATGCTGTGGTGAGGAATGTTTACTACAAATATTTCCATCCAAAAGAAGCATTAGTTTCCAATGGTGTGTTAAACAGGTCAGTTCTTCAGTCATTTCTTCTCATCCTGAACAATTCTTGGATCGTCTCCATACCATCCAACATTGTGTGATAAGAAACTGAACTAATCAAGGATTATGTTTATGTATATTTGAAAGAACTGATCCATTATGCTTGTGTGCATGTTTTATTTATATATATTTATTTATTGAGCATTCAGCATGATGAAAGTGAAAGTGCATAATGACAGCACTGCAGCCATTGAAGTGTTCTGCAATTACAGCTTTTTAACAAGTTTATTGTTTACCATACAGAGAGATCAGCCGTGCTGCGGGCAAAGTGGTAACGGGAGTCATTGATGATGAAAGTGCTGGGAACAATGCACAGTAAGTGTCTGTCACATTAGTTTCCTTCAAGTCGAGTGTGTATGTTTGAATTTTTTGAACAATCAACAAGCTTCAGATTATTTGCCAATGAAAAGAGAAGAGCTGAGTTGCATGAAACAGTAAACAGAACAGACAAGCATTTCAACCTTGTATTTTGCATGGGGTTAGGATTTTACCCTTAAGAGTTTGTTTATTATTTTTATTTTGACGTTGCTTGATTAAGACCAACGTTCTCTTTTTAATTTAGGCTGTGTGTGTGTGTGCGTGTGTGTGTGTGTATGGTTTTAATGAATGTCTGCTACCTTTTCCACTCCTTGTGTTTGCTCAGGGCTTTGACCTTTGTGTACCCGTATGGAGCAACCCTGAGCGTGATCAAGCCTGCAGTGGCTGTACTGTCCACCGGCTCTGTGTGTTTCCCTCTCAACCGACCCGTCCTTGCCTTCTATCAGGTCAAGGTGAGAAGGGCGCCACGCCCTTGTCTTCCTCTCTTTTTTTACTTTGTACCCATTGTACGCCGCAGTGTCTTGCCTCTACCTTCAGCTTTCCTACTGCCAGTTAAAATATGCCCATGCTTTGTCATGTGATGTTACTGCCTGTGCTCAGAACCTTGTGTCTGTTGTGCTGCAGGAGGGGGGGCGCCTGGCAGTGCTGGGTTCTTGCCACATGTTCAGTGACCAGTATCTGGACAAAGAAGAGAACAGCAAAATAATGGTGAGCATTTCCAGCCATACCAGTTAATGTGTCCTGAGGGTTTGCTGTGATGTTGTGGCAACCGTGTAACTACTGCCTTGTGGCAGTGTTTATGTTATTAAGCTGGGTAAAATGTTGCCCATACTTAGCATGTCTGTCATCTCAACTCATCTGTCTGTGCCTGCAGGATGTCGTCTTTCAGTGGCTTACGACGGATAATATTCACCTGAACCAAATAGATGCAGAGGACCCTGAGGTAAGGAGCTGGGTGTTTGGTCTTTTATAGTTGCTCTTGTTTCCACACATACTGCGGAGCTTCTCTTCAGAGTACAAGGTCAGGGAGGATACCTCGATGGTGACGATGCAATCCTTGTTCTCTGCAGATCACAGACTACACCATGCTACCAGATACGGGTTGCCTCTCTGACCGGCTCCGAGTGTGTTTGCAGGAGAGGGATGAGAACCCGCGAGACTTTACCTCTCTTTTTGATACGTCGCTGCTCAAGCTGTCCACCGACTCATTGCCTCAAGTCATCAGGTGCATGCCTTCACTGTCCCTTTGACCGGACACTGTACGCTGTAGGTTACCATTGTAACTGAACGTGATATCCCCTTATCCATCGTTAAGCAAGTAAGAAAGGTGTCCTTCTGCCTCTCTCGTGCAGCTCTTACAAGCAGCTGAATGTCAAGCATGAGCCACTGCAGCTGATCCAGCCTCAGTTTGAGACACCACTACCTACATTGCAGCCTGCAGTGAGTAGCGCACCTCCCCATTTGACATGCATAGCTCGCGTTTACATAGCTCACTGTTTATAGGTGAAGCGACTGATCACTTCCATGCGACCACTCAGTGTTACACGTGGTTATTTTAAGAATATTCTTGGTTATATTGACACAAGCCACAGTACACACACGTTGGTCCAGTTAGCCCTCAGCTGAGTTCAAAGAGGTGTCATCCTCGTGTTGTGATGTATGATGTGTGACCATGTGTTCTCTTGTTTACTGTGACCAGGTCTTTCAACCTGCCTTCAGGGACCTGCCCCCTCCCACACTTGACCTTTTCGACCTTGATGAGACCTTCTCTTCTGAGAAAGTGAGGCTGGCACAGCTTTCCAACAAATGTGAGTCCACACTAATAGTGATGTTACTTATAATCACCTGGAGTGTCAGAGAGAGGACAACTATGTTAAGAGCCTAGAGTGCTGTAATAAGTTAAATGTAAGTCCAGTCTATGGAACAAACATAGGCTTTCCATATCACCATCAACCCTTTCACACAAGTGGTGACTGCTCTCCCACAATGTCCAATCAGGCACTGACGATGATTTGGAGTTTTATGTGAGGAAGTGCGGGGACATCTTGGGCGTAACTGGGAAACTAGACAAGGAGCAGAGAAATGCCAAACACATCCTGGAGCACATCTTCTTCCAGGTTGTGGAGTTCAAGAAACTCAATCAGGTAAGACAAGTTTATTTGATGGTAAAAATAAATTTAACCATAAGTAAACCTATCAGTACCATCAAGTGACAAGATGACATGTATAATAAATTGGGATTTAAATGCATTTAGTTTTGCTTGTCACAGATTTTCTGCTGTCAATGTCGACTTAGCAGATGGCACGATGAGGCTTCATTTGCAGTTTTGCTAAAGTAATTAAATGTTGAAGGCAGAACACAATATTGTTTAGAGACCAGTAATGGAGCATGAATGTTAATCCAGGGAAATTAACACAGGGCATTTTTCTCAACTTAATTTCTCTCCTGTAGGAGCATGACATTGATACAACAGAAGCTGGACTGTCTCCATTCTAAATAAAGCAAAGCATTTCTTACCTTTCCAATTGTATAAATGCGTTGACAAGGTTTGTACATGGCAAATCTATTTGTGTGTATATAAACCATGAGTACATTGCACATATCAAAATGTGCAAGATTGCTCTTCAATCTTGTTAGAAATTGCTTGACAGTTTTTATATATTGTAACCCCCTTTGCATTGGAAACCATTAATATCACTTGCTTTTTTATGACACTTGATAAGTGTTGTGAATTTGTAAATACTCTGAGTGAAAGGAGAAATTTGTATCCTTTTAAAGTCTCTTTACAAGTGAATGTTTTGTCATCATGTTTATGTTGAGTGTTTATAAAGCAAATTAAAAGTTGAAATGTTCTGCACAAACACTTATGAATTGGTAGCTTTCATCAGTATAAATTTTATTTAATATCACCTACAAAACCCTTTCTCCAATAGTGAGATTTTCATGCAATGTGTACCCACTCCCATGTTGTGCCACCTCCTGCAAAGTTATTTTAGGGAACATGTCTCAGGGAAAGGCTGATAAACAGATTAAACTTTGCTGTCAGACATGGAACAAAGACATTTCAGCTTAAGCAGGTACACTTGTCCAGCATACACTTTACAGATTGCTTTAGTCAGCTGGACATTGATAGAATCAATTATGCTCAAGCAGCTTGCTCAAAGTGCAACAGCAGTACATTACTCCAGATTCAAATCTGCACAGGTTACAGGTCAAACTGAACTGCCACTTACAGGAAAGCACATTTTCATGTTGTAGAATACAATTGACTGATCACAACTGGCCCAAATCAATGAAGTATACCAGTTACGTAACCAATGGAAATTTATATATATATATTTTTTTAAAAGGGATCTTTTGTCAAGACCAAAAGGGTACATTATATCCAATGTCCTTGTGAAATATTATCAAATTCAAGGTCCAAGACACTCAAAATGGATATGAAAAGTATCAAAATAATTTGACATGGTCATAAACCTATATATGATCTTTGGATGGGTTTACCCCTGCATTTGAGGTGGTGTATACTGCTGAACTCACCAGTGCAGGGCATCAGCACTGTGGTCCTGTGTTAGCTGCCCAGGCTCAGGTCTTTGTTCTCAGCGTGAGGAGAGAGGATGGATGTGTGGTTTTGCCAGTGGTCAGAGGTATTGATCGAGGATGTCTGGCTTAACGCCAGGAGAGGGGGCTCCCTCCAGGGCCTGTGAGATTCAGTGCATATGCTGGCCTGCAGGGCAGTGCCAGACCGGATCAGGGAGGAAACCTCACCCAGGGAAAGGAACTCAGACTGGCACTTGGGGCTCCAGATGGGCTCGTTGAACGGGTTGCATTGGGGACTGTCCGAAGCACGTTTAATGAGAGAGACCTCCCAGGATGGCTGGGAGGTCGTGAGGTCGATGCAGGACAGATTGAGCGAACTAGCCAATGCAGGTTTTGGTTGTTCCCCCTCACGCGGTGTAGACGACAGGACCTCCACAGGAATGGTGAGCCCTTTATTGGGCTCAGGAGTGTGGTGCTGAGTTAAGGGGGATTGGACTTGGAGGGCCAAGGAAGGGGACAGCACACTGGCAGGGTAGCACAGAGGTGCCGTGGTGGAGCCAACCTCAGTGTACTCCACCACGATCTTTGAACGGGATGTGTGTACACCTTGCAAACTCTGCTGTAGGTCAAAGGATGGCACAGAAATAGATGAACCAGGATCCAAAAAGAGGCCTGTATCCAGATCCAGGAGAGGGGATCCCTCAACACTTTGGGCTTTAGCCACACCTGATGAAACAAAGCACACATTTCTCTCCATTTAAATGAAGTTTGAATGTAGTTCACACTTTACATTCGTTTGCAGACGGTACAAACAATCCATGCTTAAGGAAACGGCCAAGACATTCGCACTGTCAAGGTTTAGCATCTTAACATTTCGGAAGGACGTCATTGTTTTTCAAACATTAAACGCCTTTCTTAGATTAAATTTGCGACGTCATTTAATACTGTACTGTAGTCAGGTTCATCTTTAAGGCTCCTCCACACAAACAATTAATTGAACACCTATTAACGCCAAATTAACTTAACATTTGCATTACTCCAAAACAGTTGTTCAACTACCCCAATGCAGGCAACGTTATGTCAGAGCAGACTATTATTATTATATTATAATAAATTTTTGCTTACCAGAGAATACATTTGGTTTATCCATGACCTCACTTTACTGAACACAGGAAACCAGTATTTGGGCTGCGACGTGCATTTATACCTCCTGTCCCAATTCAACTCTTAATCACTCACCCGCTGTTTTGAGTTACGCCTAATTATGTCACTGGCGTAAGAGCTATTCACAAGCGAGGGCAAGCGTCGAGGTGATAGAACAAAAAGCATAAAATGCAGCAGGTATGGGACGCACTTTTGGTCTGTTCAGGCGACCCCCTGCTCAGAATATGAGAATACATATTTGTGAACTCATTCTACATATTTGCGACTCACATTTTACATATTTGTGAATCCATTCTACATATTTGTGAAACCTCACTTACAGATTTGAAAAAAAAAAACATTTACATATTTGTAAAACCGTTTACATATTTGTGAAACCATATTTACAGATTTGTGAAACCATTTACATATTTGTGACTTTTCTACAAACATAGGTAATCACCCTAAAATGTACGTGACTGGTTTTTTACTTGTAGAAAAAAAAGTAAAAAACGAAAAGCACTGCGATTAGATCATTCGCAGTGCTTTCTGGGATGAGTAGTTCTGTCCATCTTGTACCTTTGCCTTTATTCTCGTTTATTTGCTCTATATCTGTTTTATAACGTCATGATTAAACTCGTAACTAAATGGTTCGGTTCGGTTCAACTCTTTATCTAGGGATTTTATTAATTCTCTATGGAGACAATACAACTGGGAAATTTATTTCCGGAACCAGAGCCGCTGCAAAAGTGGGCGATCATGTAGCAAGCTTGGGTTGGTTAGTAAGTAATAAGCATACTGAAGAGAAAATAAAGAGTTTGTTTCAACGAGCTGCTATTTTACAAGCTTTATGTTAATTTTTTATTTATTTATTTGGCCGCACTGTCATTTTGGCAGTTGTATTTGAATGGATGCAATTATAAAGGTTGTCTTGTCTCATACTGTAGGTGGAAGCAATGAATGACGGCGAAAGAGGAGGGGCGGGCGCGTGCTGCGCAAGGTCAGCTCTTCCTCGACGTGCGCGTCACTCCCGGGAAAACCTGCGGGGGTAGATGCGCGCGAGAAACAAATACTGCCTCCGGAACAGACGGGAGTAGCCGACTAGCAATCAGGAAGAGTTTGTTCGCGCATGCAAATGTTGTAAAGACGGTTTAGACAACCATTTACTTGTAGAAACCATATGCACAACGAAAGTGCAAACATTTATTTATTTGATTTTTGGATTCTTACAAGGCGGCGGGGAAATGTCCTGGTGGACGCGCGGGTAAGTGGCTTGCTAAACGGTACACTTTGTTTCATCGTGCTAGCGACAAGTACTATTTTGCAAAACATTTCACACAATGTCGACTGCGAAATACATCTTATTCGACGATAGTAAAGCGTGTAGAAGTTAAACTTACTAAACGTGATCCTGGAAATCACGCAAACAACAGTCTGTATATAAGAAGGATTGTTAGCCTTCTATCTAGTTGCGTAATGAATTGCGCTCAACATCCCGCCTTTGCTTTGTGTTTGTAAAAGCCCGGACTGACGGTAATGTCAGCTTGTATTTTCAGACTTATCGACCTCGTGTAGCACCTGAGTATTGCTAGTTGGATGCTCCCAAACGTATGCAAACAGATCATATTTTATTTGATGTTGGAAAACTGAAGGAACTGTCAACTTATCAGTTAGCATAGCTAGCTGACTTGCATGGTTGGTAACGTTGGCTCTAGTTCTCTAGGCAAATTATATCTTAGGCCTATTAACTCTGCATGATGCGATTGTTCCATGGAATGTCCTTAAATGACACATTGGCTTCTTTTCCATTCCTGTTCATATAAGTTGAGGTACTATATTGACTGTTAGGCAAGTTAAACCACATTGGCCTAACATTAATCTAGTTAACACTGGGTGACAGTGTTGCATAATAGGGTGGGGGTAAGTTATGCCGTTTACCAAGCGTTTTTTTGTCATGGAAACGTGCGACAAAAGCCTGCAACTTTGAAATAGTGTTTTTGGAAACGTTTGTGAAAATCGACGTAAGCTGCTCGTTTGCTTGGAAATTCAGACACCGTGTTAGTTTATTTATTTATTTAGAAAATAAAACAATTGTTTGAAATTCTATATGATTGACATTTTCTATTGTTACAGCAGTTACGTCTGTCTGTTAGTACTCAACTTGGACACATCAAGATCCTGCGGGATAACTTGACATCTGTTGTGTTTGTTTTTATCCCGGGTGACAGCCGATTGGTTAGGTAACATTTAATCATTTAGCATGAAAATCTAATGCTCAGTTTTTAATATGGTGTGTACCATATGGGTTAGTGAGTTCATATACATTTTAGTGAGTTTATACACACAAGTGTGATTAAAAAGAAGCCCATTGTCCTATTTCATATATTATGAATGAATTTGTGGTTATCATGTTGGTTGGATTACATTTTGAGTTGGAGAAAATGAGGTATTGAGTGCCTGTGTGTATTTATATTTTTAGACTTTTCTGTTGGCAAGGGATGTTAATTCTTATCTGAAAAAGGGCCAACATGGGTGCAGGTGTTTGTTGTAGTACTGCACCACCTGATTAAACTAACTAAATAATCATGGTTTTCAAGACCTTGGTAAGTAGAATCAAGTGTTTTAGTGCTGTGCTAAAACAAAATTCTGCACCTACATCGACTCATTTCAGATAAAATTGGATACCCCTACTCAAGACAGTATAATGAGGGTGGCATTATAGCATAATTGTTAGGGAACTAGGATTGCAGCTCCAAGATTGTAGGTTGTATTTCCAGGTGGTGCACTGCCCTTACAGTCTTGAACAAGGTACTTAACTGGAATTGGTTAAGTAAATGATCCATCTTTATGAATTCATTGTGTGATTGAAAGAGTAAGATGTTTAATAACGAGGGCCACTTAATTTGGTTAAAATGTAAATTGTAATTTAAAAATGTTTCTGATGGCAGAAGGCCTCGCCATCAGAGGAAAGTTGCTCTCTCTGGGTAAGCCATTGCCCGAGAACAGCATTTTTAAAATCTGTTGCACCATTGCAGTGAGGATGGGGAAGAGACGGTGTATCAGGACACGGATTCGGACGTGGCTGAACAGCGAGAGAGTGGAAAGGTTAAGGTGAAATGGACACAGGAGGAGGTGAGTTAACAGGTGTCCTGTTTGTGCCTCCGATAATGTTAAATTTAACACTGTTCAAAGAGCTGCCTTCAGTTGCCAATTACAGACACCCAGCTAACCAAATGCAACATGTTGCCTTTTTATTATTAATAAAATGTAATTTCCAGTGTACTTGTTTACGAAGGGTGTCAATGTGAATGGTATCTCATGGTGAGGCATATTTTGGGGTATCCAGATTAGTGTATATAACATGAGGTTTGCTTTGGTAAAGCTTAGAAATGCCATGTATTCATAGGTTTCACCCAGGTGTTTTTTTTAAAGCACCGCTCTCCACATCTGATATCTTAATGCCTAGTACAGTAAACGCAGACACCATGCACATGCATGACAGTTATGTTTGATGTGTAACAAGTATTAAGCATTTGCATGGTTGCCAATACAGTTACTAAAAGCACATGAAACCAGGGCAGAATGTATTTTTCCAGTTTTTGTGCTTAAGCTTTACTTGAAGTTATATTGTGTCGTGGTTCAAATTGGATGATAACTGAAGTTTGATTTTCGGTAGATTTTTATTTCCTCAAAATCATGAGTGAAGTTGTAGTAAAGCTTCACAGTAACATCAGTATTGCCATTCAGCTTCTGTGTAAAAACTGGAAATAAGTTTTGTCTGCTTACCTTTCACGCGCTTTCTTGTTTTCAGGATGACAATTTGCGAAGTTTGGTGCAACGCATTGGACCTAATGATTGGAAGAACATAGCTGGCTACCTACCAGTGAGTGTCATCCACTTATCCTCTTGTTATCCACTTACCACTCTGCCTGTCCTAATTTTCTCTTCTGTACACCTTTTAAAATGGCACATCATTTCCCAAAGCTTATTTTAATCATAACAGGAATGAGCATTAATATTATTTGCACACAAGAGCCCTATAAATAACATTTTTGATTGTATTCCTGCAGAATCGTACCGAACATCAGTGCCAGAATCGCTGGTTTAAAGTCCTGGACCCAGATCTGGTAAAGGGCCCCTGGACAAAGGAGGAAGATGAGAAGGTTAGCTTCCAGCACATCCTTGAAAAAAGGCAACCTGTCCCCTTGTAAAGTCCTTGGTCAGTCAGTCTAGATTATAACTCGGGATTCTTTGTGTTTTACTTAATTTATCACAGAAACTGGTACCTTGTTTTTGTGGGGAGCCTTTCATCTTTTTTGAGCTGGTTTCATGCCTTGTGCGTAATGTTTGGTTCTCAGGAAGACATTCACTGCTGCAGGCACCCAACCGTCTCCTGTTCTCTGTGCAGGTGATAGAACTTGTGAATAAGTATGGCAACAAGCAGTGGGCCATGGTGGCCAAACACCTTAAGGGCAGGTTGGGTAAACAGTGCAGAGAGCGCTGGCACAACCACCTCAACCCCGATGTGAAGAAGTCCTCATGGACAGCCGAGGAGGACCTGATCATCTTCAAGGCTCACTGCATGCTCGGCAACCGCTGGGCCGAGATCGCCAAGCTACTCCCCGGGAGGTAACCACACTGCCCCTGCTGCTGGTGGCGCACAGCTCTCATTACATGAACACGCATGTTAGTTTCACCAAACCGATGATCTAAGCTCCAGCTTCATGGATATTACACACTGGGCATGCACTTTGTAGGATTTGAAATGGCTTTGCTATGTGTGTGTTTGAAGTGTTCTTAATATATATATATATTTGCAACTGCCTGGGTTGAGTTGGATGAAAAAATGTCCTGTCAGATATTTGCTTAATCTTTTGGATGCTCAGAATATTAAAATGAGTGGCATAAAATATTCTAGCAACTTAAAGGATACCATAAATAATCATAAATGACGAGGGGGAAAATGAATGATTTCGCAATGATACCTGGCAGAACAGACAACGCGGTGAAGAATCACTGGAATTCCACCATAAAGCGCAAGGTGGAGATGGGCTGTTATAGCGGGGAGGACATTGCCCTGAAGATTGTCCCTCAGCTGGAACAGGGAGAGGTCTCCGTTCAGCACAGTAATGACCAAGAGGTAGGTCACTGTGTACATTCATCTTTGCTGCATGTATCAGTTTTGGAATTTGGCATGTTCTGATACCTGGCTATCATCCCCAGATGGAGTTTCAATGTGAGGTTGTTCCAGAAGCAGATACTGAGCAGGAAGCCATAGAACAGGTGAGAGTACGTAGACAAGCCCTCTTCTCCTTTCTCTTTATTTATTTCTACTTTATACTTATTTATTTAAATTAATAAGTGGCAAAAAATTTTATTTGGAAGATGCTTTTATCCAATGTGTTATTTTAATTACGTTATGACAACAGCTGTATAATATGATCTGGAAACAAACAAAAATGATTGATCAAAACTACGAAATAGCGTGAGTGCAGGCATGTGTGCATTCTCGCATAAGCAGGGATTTCCAATGCTACATTTTGGACCTTGGCTAGTACCAAACTCTGTTATCCATGCTAATGCACCTGCAGGAGTCTTCCCATCCCTCCACTGCGTGTCCTACAAGGGAAGTAGCCACCCCCAAGTCAACATCTCCCCACCATCTTCGAGGGGGGCAGACCCCCAAAAGCGAGTCGGACCCCGCAGGAGAGGGAAACACCAGCCGCTGGGTGGTGGACAGCACAGGCTTCCTCTCTCCCACATCTGGCCCTGCCTTCAAGGAGGTGCTGGAGCTAATGGATGAGGTGAGTGTGAGGGCAGTTTGGGCCTGTTCCGTGTGCCTTACATGGATTTTTACATCTCAGATTGAAACAACTTTTTAAATTTATTTTCTCCTTAATCATGAGATCTTAAGATGAATTTTGTTTGAAAAATAATGTTGATCGTCTGTGATAGGAAAAAAAAAGAAAGAAAAGTGCCTTCACCAGATACCAACGGTGACCATAGCGCAACATGCTTGGGCTTGTAGCGGCAGCTGACCTGTGAATCCCCCCTCAGGACTTGGAGGAGTGGTGTGACCCCACAGTCTTTGACCTGGCGGAGGAGAGCCAGGGCTCTGAGCTGCTGCAGTTCCGTCTGGAAGGCAGCGCACTGCAGGAGCTAAGCCGGGGCAGCCGAGGAGAACTGATCCCCATCTCTCCCGGAGCGGCCACTCCCCCCTCCATCCTGACCCGCCGCACCCGCCGCTGCATCAGCCTCTCCCCTGACGCCAACGACTCCATGACCCCCAAGAGCACCCCCGTCAAGATCCTGCCCTTCTCCCCCTCTCAGGTGCCCACACCAGCCGTGTCACAGAGTGCAGAGCAGCACCTGTGTTGCTCGGGTCTGTTTCGGTTAAGTTATAAGGAGATGTTGCATTCCTTTTTTTTTAACCTTTATTTAACTAGGAAATCCCTTGAAATTAAAATCTCTTTTTCGAGGGAGACCTGGTCAAGGTAGCACACCATTATAACGTTACGAAAATTATAAAATAGAGCATGTTAAAAACAGACAATGTACAAAAATACATAATACAAAATCCAGCTTATGAATAACAATTGCACTCTTCAGTTACTCAGTTTTTTTTTACCAGAGCTCTGAACTCTCCCTGAGAGACAAAATCATTAAGCTGTAGTGTGTTCTGAAGGTTATTCCATGACCAGGGCGCAGAACAGGAGAAAGCTGTTCCACCAAGTTCCGAGCAAATCCTGGGTAGCTGGTAGAGCAGCCATCTAGTGGAGTGAAAATTATAACAGCTGGTAGTGAGTGATAGCAGGCTACACAGATATAAAGAGAGTTTACCCAGTATGGCTTTGTAAATAGAAATATACCAATGTTGCAGTCTCCTTAGGATTAATGAAGACCAGGAAACCAAATCATGAAGTACACAGTGGTGTGTACGGGACAATGAGTTGGATATAAAACGTAGAGAACTGTGGTACACAGAGTCTTGACAGCGAAGTGTAGAGGCGGCAGCATGCATGTAAATAATGTCCCCATAGTCTAGAACACTAAAGAACATAGCCTGTACAAGTGTTTTCCTAACTGCTAAATTAAAGCAGGCCCTATTTTGATAATAACCCAGCCTAACCTTCTTCCTTCCGTTGTGTAATGTATTATTAGAGGCACAATATAAAATCAATGTGATTGTGAATACTGCAGTGCTTGACAATTGTCTGAATGTTTCCAGTTCCTCAATATGTGGACCAAGCAGGACTCATTAGACCTGGAGAACCCGTCCCTCACATCTACGCCTGTCTGCAGCCAGAAGGCCATTGTCACCACACCCTTGCACCGGGACAAGACCCCGCTTACCCAAAAAGAGAACTCTGTGTATGTACTTAATACCCCACATTGCAAAAAAGTGTGAGTGCGGGAACAGTGTAAGATTACTCTTTGCAGTGAAAAGATCAAAGAAATCTTAAATTTCATGCTTGCTTTTCATGTATATTTTTAATGCAGATTTATCACACCCAACCATAAATCAGATTTTGACACCACCCCCCGCACTCCAACACCCTTCAAAAATGCCATGGAAAAATATGGCCCCCTACGACCTCTGGTGAGTCTTAAGTACTTTGTATCTGGGGAAACCGCTAAAACCCTTAAGGAAATATTTATGTTTGCATATAAATGTACCGTATGCCGTGTGGAAACTGATGGCTCTTTATGTTGTGTAGCCTCCTACTCCAAACCTTGAAGACTTAAAGGAAGTCCTACGTAGCGAGGCTGGCATTGACCTGATTGTGGTGGATGAGCCCCCTGCTGAGCAGAGACGCAAGCAGGCGGTGAGCGTGACAGTTTCACAGCAACAGACTTTAACTGAAACCAACTTAAAAGTGCAGGCTACATTTTGGGGATTTCATGAGAATTAAATGTCTCTGTCCTCATTTCTATCTTGGTGAGACCAGGATATGATTGCATATATTAATCACATTCCTTGTAGTCTTAGAATTCAAGGTTTACAACTATAGCACTTTATTTTAATTCGAGTTCCCTCAGTTTTCTTGTAATATTGATTCATACTCAAACATTTTGTCCGTTCAGTTGTGGTACAATTGCACTCTTAATATCTCATTTCATTCACTTTGTAGTGGATGTGTCTGACCTGCTTGTACTGTGTGTATGCTGTTACTGTACTACAATATCATATGGCTTGTCTGTTAAAGTAGCTAACCAACCTACCTTAAACCTTATTTTCCTGCCTCCGCAGCATCGACCCCCTATGAAGAAAGTGCGCAAGTCCCTGGCACTTGATGTTATGGACTGCAATGATAATATAGCTTCCAGACTCCAGCCTGCTAACACCAACATTAGCAGCCCAAAGGTATGGAAGATATTTGCTGTCACGTCCATTTATATACCTTTCATTTTGCATGCAAATTATATCTGTCTGATTGAATAATGACTTTTGCTAATTGAATTCTGCCAAATCACTAATGGTAGAGTAAAAGTGCAAAGCGCAACAAAAATATACAAAGTAACAACAGATATAGGGCTAAATGAAACTTGTGATGTTTTATTGATTCTACTAGTGATTGGCGGAGGTCTCTTCATGTTTTTTTTTAATAAAGTGCCTTTTATTCCCTATTAACAGCAAGATGGAAGTGTTCTGGATCAGGGATTCATCCTGGCTCCAAGTGAGAGTGTTTCCGATCCAAGCCCAGCACCTCCAACTCCGGTAAGCACAACCTACACTCATGCACATACTGTTCCACACAACCCAATCTCAAATCTTTAGTGCAAGTCTACAGTGGAGCCAAGTGCATTTTAGAGGCAGTGAAGTGATACAGTGTGAGAGGGTGAGTGACTAAGGTTTTGGTTTTACGAGAGCATTATGCTGGAAGTCAGAACAGTACATTGTGTGTGTGTGTGTGCGTGCCTGTGTGCGTGTGTGCGTGCGCACGCGCTTGATCCTAGTCACTGATCCTCTGGTCTTTTCTCAGATGTCACAGGCGTGGGAAGCAGTGGTTTGTGGACGCACAAAGGACCAGCTTATCATGACAGAGAAAGCCCGCCGTTACCTACGATCACTGCAACCCAACCCCCCGAATCGTGCGCTCATCCTGTCCTGAGTCCAGGGCATCTCTTATGGCTTGCTCTTTATTTCCCCTTTACTGTCCAAGGGCAAATTTAATATTAAGATAGATCTCCCTAATCTATATATAATCAATTCACCTAATCTGGCCAAGGATTGAATATTGTTGAACATTGAGAAATGTCTGAATTATTTTCTTATTTGCAGTGAAATATAGTGGTAATATTGAAGTGGTCAGCTTTTTTCTCAAATGTTCATGTACCATTTTTTGCAGTATTGATTACTGTTATAATCAGGAAATTTGCCATCTTTCTCGAATACCTTGCAGTACTGCTATATGCCAATAATGTGTATTTACCTTCCCTGCCCTAACTGTAGATAAAGCCAATTTCCCATTGAATGTGTATGCCACTCATTTTCATCATTTAAGTATTCAGGCTATACTTCATTTTTTTCTGTATCCTTGCGTATTTAAACTTGTTAAATTCTCAGTTTAAAAAAGTAATTGCTTCATTTGGTGGTATTTTCTTTGTCATCATCTGCCTTTTTGATTGTGTTTATATTGTTTAACATGTCATTGATTCACACTTAAGGTTATGCTCATAACTGTAAACAAATATAATGTTGGTAGTGGTTTAATTAGCTGTTTTGATTAGTACAAAAATGACCAGCTAGCTAAATATAGCAATAGGTTGTGCTATGTTTTTAGTTACTGTGTATTACCTTGTTCTTTTGTAAAAGGTTTGTCAGGGATTTCACTGTTTACATGTCCTTAGGGAACATAAGAGGTTCTTAGTTTTGATATCTAAATGTGTTACATTTGTGTCAGTGAACTTAACAAGGCAGGAATTGAATACAAGACCATGATGAAAAGCGCGCCATGTGTAAACACCCTAGTACTAGGCTCTGATAGCCATGGTGTCAGGTCTGCATTCTCCTTCTGTCCTCAGATGTGAGTTATGGTGCAAGGAGTTTCAATTGTTTACAGCAATTTTGAAATGCCAGTATATTCACATAGTGAATGCAGGAAATACCCCGATCAAGGTCAAATGCCTCAGTCTCTATTTATGCTGCACAAAAGTGTTCATCCAAATTGAGATCCTGTTCAAAAGTGATGTAATACAGATGCATAATTCCATTATGTATGATTGCAGTGTAAGTGCTTAATTCAGAAATTGTATATTTGTACAATGACAAATGGGGGGGGGGGGGAACTTGTACATAAAAGCATTAAAAATGCAATGTGTTGTTCCTGTTGTTTATTAAAACTGTTCTGGTGTTATTTAGTTTTACCCTAAAAATAAACTAAAGGAAGAATGGATCCAATTATAACTGGTTGAAAAATGAGATAGTAAGCAAAGTTTGGCTGTTATGGCTGAAGATGGTTTACCTGTCATTTTTAATCTGAAGAGTGGTGTTTGTATTTTGCTGCAATCTTTATTTCAGCTTGAAGTAAAATAATTATTGAGTCGTTTCCTCTTTCCATTATTATATACACATTATTATAGTTTTCTTAAGTGTGTATATAACTCTAGGCTTACAATATCCATCAGATGTCAAAATGATCTTGAGCCAACAACAGAATAGCTGGCTTGTAGCTGCAAAATAAATGGAGTTAGAACATCTATACAAGCTCATGATAACACTTTGATATGTGTTTTAAGATGTGATAAATGAATTAAGTCATTCAAAGGATGTATGTGAAATATAGCATTTGTAACCTTTAGCCTCACCTAAAGAGGGTGAGCGTGGATATTTTATGAATGTTTAATTCATCTGATCTAAGCACCTCTGCCATAAGCTGGGGTTGATAAAAGGAGAATATTTCTCTTTGAAATAGCCTCAGCGACACACATTTTCGATTTCGCCTACAATAATGACGAATGTACTCCAAATGGTGACGGATAGGGCGGGCTTAGTGGTTGACTGACAGCAAAAACAACCCAATTAAAAACCGACACAATGCTGAAACCGTCATGACTCCAAATGTTAAGGTTTGCATTCATTATGTCAAATTTTAAGGTTTGGATTCCCTAAGTAAACATTATAAAGGCACTTTCAAAATTCAAAGTCATATCGTTTATACAATGATCAGTTTTGGTTTTATTCAGCAGAAGAAAGTGTCCCTCGTATTTTAAATAAACCATTCATAAGGCATAGATGGCATGTACCAATTCTTTCATCGGGGTACCCTGTTTCCTACTTGCATTAGTTGTTAGAATGTGACACGTCTTCTGTTCTAAATGTCCCATACAGTTTGAAATACAAATCTAAAATGTATCAAAGGCAATCTGCATTTTAATCTTAAATTTTAGTGCCGTTGAATAATTTAAATAGTACTCTGTCCACCCAACATCCATGAGATGGACTACTCTGCAGGTCCCGGAAGTACTCCGTGGGTATTGGTGAGCCTTCAGTCGGCGACATGGCACAACCACGTAAGTAACTTAATGATAACATTTACACATACTTATTTATTATAGATGTAACTGAAGAATAACTATTAGTATTTTGTGACGTCTCGTACAACGAATTTATTTGCGAGTTATAATTTCGTTTTCAGGAAACCGTTTATGGCACGTGAAGGTAATGGGAATGCATGCATGTCTAACATTTCTTCATACCAAGTTCGCTATAGCTTGCTCTCTCGGCATTTTTGAGTTGTTTTTTACTAGCTAGGTTATTTTGAATGAAACGTTTGTTGCAACTTGGCATTTACATGTGTACAGTGGTGCGGTACCTAACTTAACAGCATACACTGCGTTATCGGGGCAGAATTTCCAACGTAGCTGCCTAGCGTCCGAAGAAATCGCCCTTGTCACATTGATGACGTTTTACTAGCAAAGCAGTTGCATCTCGGATTCATATTCAAATGCAATGAATGAAATTGTATGTTTGATAAGGGATGACGTACAACGCGACGTAAAACTATTAAGGAGGCCTGTTAATTTAGCAAGAAGCTACGGAAAACGTAATGCTACGTTTAACGTGTTTTAATACTATTGTTAGGTAAATAAATGGCTAGGTAAGTAGCTCTTGTTAAATGACTTCACTGAAATGAATGGCCACTCAGTTAGTTCAATAAATAAAGTTGGTTTAGATGTTGGTTGATTTATAAAATAATATATATTGGCAGGTTTGTTTTGTTTGGTGCTCATCACTCTGGCACTGGGCGCCCAAGGCCTAACCCCGTCCCACCACTTGTCTGCTGCGGATGTTGCCAGACTGAAAGACTTTTTGAACCAGCCCTTCACGGATCTCGAATCAGCTTATTACTCCATCGTTGGACTGAGCAAATTGGGTGCCACGTTGTCTGATGAATACGTAAGAATATATATACACATTGTTGTATACTGTTGTATACGTGTTTTCTACATACATAAGAGAACCGGGAAGCCAAATACTTACTATTAATATCAGTCTCTGTTGATGTCAGTTTAACACTTAAGGTGAGCTCTTGGTTTTTGTATTCTGGGTATTTGGCTTGTCAAAGGTCTTATTACTTAACTCATTAGCAATGTATGCTATTGCAAATATATATATATATATATATATATATATGACAATGCTGGTCATATGTTGTCTCTGCAGGCAGCATGCCAGTTTCTGAAGTCCCAGCTAGATCCCACCAGTATCGACTCGCTCTTCTTTGCTTCTGAGGCCAGCCAGGCCATTTCAGGATGTGAGGTAATAAATCAGGTTCTTTCGAGGGCACTAATTCTGTGCATTTCCTCCATTGTGATGGTCCTTGAACCAGCCCTGCTCCACACTTGTTCTGTGGAACATATCTGTGCCACCTTTTGAAGTGACCATTCCATGGCAGCTAGTGCATCCCTCTAGTTCAGTCGTTCTTTAAGCACACCTCCATTGTGATAGCTCACCTGCTATACATACTGTCCTGTTAAAATTTACACTGACTGATTTGTTTTGTCCACTTCAGAGTGAATGGTCAAATATAGTGCCTATTCTTCAGGTGATATTCTTAGGCCCTTTCCCTTGGCAAAATCAGTCTGTATGTGCAGTTGTCATCAGTCGCTGCATGTGACCTGTGCCTTGTGCAGATTCCTGTGTCCAACGAGACGCGCGACATCCTGCTGGCAGCCGTGAGCGAGGACTCCACGGTCTCACAGATCCACCGCTCTGTGAGCGCGCTCAATTCGCTTGGACTTCCCTTGGCCTCGCAGGAAGTGGTCAGTGCCCTCGTTGCACGCATCACCAAAGAGGACAATGTCTTGGCGTAAGTAGCCCTTTTTGTTGGTGATGTGCGTTTACCTGTAGACATGACTACCCCAAATCTTCTGGACAGCAGAGTCACATTTAATAAGGGCACAGTTGCAATTCAGAATAAAAGTGCACATTTAAGTCGGTCTGCAAGAAGATGAACAAAAAAAATCTATTGTGATGTCAGAAAGAGAGATGAGTACAAAAGCTGGAATCTAGTCTTGCTTAAAGTAGTCACTATTTCAAAAGGAACAAGCCGAAAAGATGGTACAATAGTCTGAACCACTGACTTTTTTTTTTACTGCCCCACCCCCTTTTAGAATTTATAGGGGCGACATAGCTCAGGAGGTAAGACCGATTGTCTGGCAGTCGGAGGGTTGCCGGTTCAAACCCCGCCCTGGGCATGTCGAAGTGTCCTTGAGCAAGACACCTAACCCCTAACTGCTCTGGCGAATGAGAGGCATCAATTGTAAAGCGCTTTGGATAAAAGCGCTATATAAATGCAGTCCATTTACCATTTATTTATTTATCTTTTGCAAAATCCACACCCAGATTGAGTGCAGATCAGTTCTATATATATGTATATGAGGAATGTGTCAGGTGCAAAAGTGGGCAGTGATACTATTCCTTAATTTCTCATTTAATCCATAATGACTGGTTGCTAAATTCCACAGAACTTTACAGACTTGTGCTGACTCCAGCTGTTTTGTAACTCTGTCCCTGTGTACAACAAGCTCACTGTTCAATTTAACTCTACGATTTAATTTATTTCAATGGCCACAAGGGGGCACAGTGGCTTTTAAGTTATGTCTTAAACTATGCAAATATTTGTTTGACCAAACAAAGCCATGCATTACAACTGATCTCCTGTGCCGCGCTGCTGTAGCCCTCTGAGTTAATGGTGAATCCATCTCTTCCTGTGTAGCATCACTCTGGCCCTGCAGACTGCCTCCCGCCTCTCCCAGCAGGCTGAGCTGGGTGGAATCCTGGAGGAAATCGAGGTGAGTGTGGCAGCTGAGCAGGGGTCCTGTCTTACCTGTGCTGACTTACCACTGCTTACTTCAGACTTCTGCACTGCCATTAGCTTATTAACTAATGTGAGTGGAAAATAAGACCATCAGCACATGAGATATTAAATTACCTTATGAAACCTTATAATATTTGGGTTGTAATTGAGATTATGTTTGCGTGGGTCAGTACTGTGAATGGAACACGGTGTCCGGTAGATTGTTTCGCATTCACTGGTACACTGCAAGTGCTTGAGCATCATTTTCTTATCTTCTCAGGACTTGGCTGTGCGGCTGGACGAACTTGGTGGAGTCTACCTGCAGTTTGAGGAGGGGCTGGAGGTGACTGCCCTGTTTGTCTCTGCAGCCTATGCCCTGTCCGACCATGTGGACACGAAGCCCCCTCTCAAAGAGGTACAGTTCTTCCTCATTCTGCTCGCTTGGTTGAAAACCATGTAAATGGACACTTAACGATAACAAGCATTCCGGTTAATGTATTTCTGTCAGTTTGCCCCGCACTTCTTGTCTCACTGAAACTCTTCATTCCTGTTTGCAAAACAGAATTTTCTGGTTTTGATTATGAAATGCATTCCCGTTGGTTATATGTGTTGTGACATATTTTGTATTGAAATGTAATGTTCTCCTTTACAGGACCAGGTGATTCAGCTGGTGAACTCCATCTTCAGTAAGAAGTCGTGGGACTCTCTGTCCGAGGCCTTCAGCGTAGCCAGTGCAGCCGGCGCCCTCACCAATAACCGCTTCCACATACCGGTCATCGTCAGCGCTCAAGGCCCAGCCACGGTGTCCCACAGCCAGCCGGTGCTGCAGGTACAGCCCCCTGGTCCAGCGCAGCTCCCCCGTCATGTCTGCATGCTCCTGCTGTCCTGGGGTTCACTCTGCCCCTCTCCCCCCACAGCTCCAGGTGACGGACGTCCTGTCCCAGCCTCTCAGCTCTGCCAGTGTCCTGGTGACGAGCGCGGTGTCCGTGGCCTCGGAGAGCGTCATCCTGAGCCAGGAGCCCTTCACCCTCAGAGAGTACGTTTGAACACGACCACCTGCACGCGTGGGCTGCCTCATTGGAGTCTTGTGTTTCTGTGCGTGTTTCTCATACTGAGCCCAGAGCAGTAATGCCCCGTACCAAACTTAGTTTCCTCACTTCCTCTGCTTTACAGTGGGCTTTTTGAGCTGAACTTTATGGCCAGCCAGCCAGCCAGTGGCTACTATCAGTTCTCTGTGGTTGTCGACGGTGACAGCCGCTTGGTGGCCAACAATGTTGAGGTGAGTGGGTTATGCCGCATGTCATAGAGATGCATTTAGAATCATAAGTGTTTCTGTTGTCCAACATATCAAAATATGAATTACATGTCAGTTAAAACTTCATGATTGAAAAATTGCATAATAAAGAACTTTCATGAGGTAGAATGAAGATTTGCCTATTAACTGCATTAAAAAATTCTGGGATTAATCTTTTATGCTCTCAGGTCATTTTTGTACTATACCAAAATATTTTCAGGGTGGTTTTATGTTTGGGCGTATTTGTCCGTAATATGAAAATAAATAAATACATTAATTAATTAATTAATTAAAATATAAAAGAATTATAAAGTAATATGAATGCAATATCACATGACGAATGGGCACCAAGTCCCAGAATCATATATTAGATAAAACCAGCTATAAATGCAGGCTCATGCATATTAATCTTGTGGACCTGGTTTTTAATTGCTGCATTGCGTATTGAGGGTTTAAGTGCCCAATTATTCATCTGCTTCCCTTCTGTAGGATCCAGGCTTCCCATTTGGGATTGGCAATTGTGTGCCAATAGCATAGCCATAGTGACGCAGGGTCCAAAATGAACTGTATTTGTGGAGTGTCTAAATTATTATTATTATTTTTTTCCCTTATTGGTATAGCTGAAAGTGAAGGTTTCCACTGAGGTCGCTATTACCAACATGGATCTGTCTGTGGTGGACAAAGACCAGAGCATTGGGACCAAGACAACCAGGTCAGCAAACCAGACTCAAAACGTCTTCCCTAACCCTCAACACCCACCACCAGCCCCATTTACAGTCTCTGGAAGCCGTTCATAATGCTGTCTGTGGTCCGGTGTTTTTACAGGGTAGACCATCCCTCCAAGGCCAAGAGCGCCTTCACTGCCGACAGCCACCAGAACTTTGCCATGTCCTTCCAGCTGGTGGATGTGAATACTGGAGTGGAGCTCACCCCTCACCAGGTACGCGGTGCGCCTACTGACACGGGCCTCGTACACTTACCTGCTGTCACATTTTAAAAGGCACATTGCTCCAGCTGTGAAATACTCGAATATATGCACATATATTGCTGAACAGCCATGTGGGCTTTTGGGTCATGGCTGTCCCTGGTCCAATGGAGCCCAAACAAAAAGCACATTTGAGATTATTCTCACACGTATGCACACACTCACTCGCATACACAGTCGGACACACGCACATCTTGATCACCAGATGACTCTGAAGCAAAAAAAAAAAAAAAAAAAGAAAAGAAGACTAGATCACTCTGAAACAGAGTTACAAAGGTGTGAAAACGTGCATTCAAATGTTTCATAGTAGATTTTGTGCTTCTTCATCTCTTGTATTACACCCTCACCTGCTTACCCCTCTGACATGCTATTGCGTTATTTCCGTCATTGTTTTGTACGGCTGTATTTAAAAAACATTATCTCATAAGACATTTTCCCGCCTCTCCAGACCTTTGTGAGGCTGCACAATCAGAAAACGGGTCAGGAGGTGGTGTTTGTGGCCGAGCCGGACAGCAAGAAGGTGTACAAGTTTGAGCTGGACACAGCGGAGAGGAAGTCTGAGTTTGACTCCATGTCTGGCACCTACACGCTCTACCTGATCGTGGGGGATGCCACCCTGGACAACCCCATCCTCTGGAACGTGGTGAGTCCTTTCTTCTCACCTATCCACCCTTCCTCCTCCTAGCCTCTTCCTGTGACTTACATGCACCTGCATCTCTGTAAGCTTCTTCTGTGTATTGATGAAAGTTGCTCTAAGGTGTTTAACAGTCTCCTCCTCCCTCCTAAGGCGGATGTCGTGCTGAAGTTCCTCGAGGAAGAGGCTCCTTCCGTGATCCAGCCCAAAACGCTTTACATTCCCAAACCAGAGATCCAGGTATGCTAGCTGCCGCCATTTTGGCTCCGCAGAGTCCGGGATGTAGCATGAGATTGTGCATGAAGGGCCTGTTCTTTCTGGACTGACATCCATTCCATGGTTTGCAGCATTTGTTCCGGGAGCCAGAGAAGAAGCCTCCCACTGTGGTGTCCAACACCTTCACTGCCCTGGTCCTCTCGCCCCTGCTGCTCCTGCTGATCCTGGTGAGGCCCATTGCAGCAGCTACAGGAGAAACTGCCTTTTTTAATGCAGAGGGAATGCGCTATTCTTGGTGCACATAGCCTTTTTTGTAAAGAGATGAATGTCTATTTGTGAATGATAATTTGTTTTCAAATGATCATCTTAAATGGCTGTTGTGGAGCTCACTGGAGTTTGAGTTCTGCAGTACTTTCTCGTTTTTGTACATTGATTGGGAACAACATTTTTGGTTTTTAAACCTACTTGCATACTATCAAACCTTTGTACATGCATTGTATATTTTCACATTGCATATCTAGACATATTAACAGCAGGGTTAAAGTACAATTAATAATTTAGTTATATAGCAGAGGCTTTCAGTCATAGTGACTTGCAAAAGTGCTATCTTTCAGTGCCTGTGGAAAAAAGGTTGAGCAGTCCTTTTTATTTTGTTGCTTAAAAGCCTTGAGAAATTTTCTGGGAAGACTTATGTGAAATTATTGTGTGTATGAAATGATTCTGCCTGTTGAGTGCTTTCTCTGTGTGTCCAGTGGATCAAGCTGGGAGCAAACATCTCCAACTTCAGCCTCTCTCCGAGCTCGGTCCTCTTCCATGTGGGCCATGCGGGTGAGTGCGGACCGCACCTCGCCTTAGTCACTGCCTTGTGATTCATTAAACTTCCATTCGTTAAACATTGTATTGGATTTACATGTAAACTGTGTTGTTGAGTTAGTCCTCATTTTAGCTTCAGATTGTGAGGTAAAATTGATCTTATTAAGGAAAGGTCTGGAAGGACAGACACCCCCCAAACTCCCTTCTTTCAGCCAGTACAGGCATGAAATGGAACCAGTGACCATATTTCCTTGTGCCTTGCTATTTCCACACCCTGTGAAGTGCCACACATTTAGATGCCTTGTACAGTTGGCGTTATAAATCGGTTCCTTGTTTGTATGGAGTCCTGTGACCCTTGCAACCTGAAATTGGTGGTTTGTTCAGGTCCAGCTGTGAATGCTCTGTGTCGTTTCAGCCATGCTGGGCCTGATGTACGTGTACTGGACTCACCTCGACATGTTCCAGACCCTCAAGTACCTGGCCATCATCGGCAGTCTCACCTTCCTGGCGGGGAACCGCATGCTGGCCCAGAAAGCAGTAAAGAGGTGTGTCCCCGTCGTGTACCCAGCCTGAGCCCCTGCTGATGGTTCTTTCTGCCAGGAGGAACCCAGAGTAATTGTGCAGCTCTCTCATGGAGAGCTGCGATTGGTTTAAGTGGGCAGGATGTGCGGGGGGACCCGGTTTTCCGCTCCGCAGGGACCAGGGAAAGTGGGGGGTTCAGTGTGGGTGAACCTGAGAGCCTCTCCAGCAGAGCGGGTAATCACCGGACCGTCTCTGGCTGAAACCAGCCTGTTACTCATCACCTGCTTGAAGATGACAACTGGGAATGCGTAATCCTGAGAGACTGGATAGCCATTAGCTTCTTTTTTTTATGCCCCCCCCACCTTTCTCCCTCGTTTGGAATGTCCAATCAGTGCTCATTACTGCAAACTCTGCTAGTTAGGGAGAGTGCAGACGAGCATGGGTCCTCCTCTGAAGCACATGATGTCAGCCTTCTCTTATTATCACACCGCGGTTCACAAGTTAGCCCACCAGACTTGCGTCAGAATTATTTTTATGCACTTAGCAGGTGTTTTTTCGGGTGTCACTGGTATATGATGAGATGCAATAAGCCCGACCGACTCAAACCCCACCCCCCCCCAGTCCCTAGAAGTCACGTATCAACCTGCAGGGCTGAGTGGCCACAGTCAGCACTGTATTAGAAACTATACTGCGAGGCCCATCAGTGAACTAGAACAGTGCCTAAACAGGATCGGCCGCCCAGTTGCCCAATATATTAATTTATAATGTATATACATGTATAATTATGAATATGTGGAATGACGCAAATTGTTATACAAATATGCATACACACACTGCAGAGATGCATTTTCAATGTTCCTAGATATTTTTATATTTTTGGACTTCTTATTGGCTGATGGAAAATGTATACTGAAATGAAACCTGTTTTGTTTTACTGCATGTTGTGTATACCATGTGAAAGTTTGCTATTGCTTTTTCTTCCGTAAGCCTCCTTCTGTAGAGCTTCTCTTCTTTAACCCTACTGTCTATACCTCTCTCCTGTCTTTCTTTCTCTCTCTCTCTCTCTCTTCCTATTTCAGGATTGCTGCAGAGCAGAGTAGTAGGTTGGCAAAGTATAGGAGCCTGCGGTAGAGGCCTTTTCTAGTAAAGCACAGGTCAGAGTAAGGGCTGACTGCCACCTGCACATGCCCATGCCCATGTCCATGCCCACCCCCCTGCATTGTGCATGGCACTGTACTGTAACCCCCCTCAGACCACATTCCAACCATCCCACTGCAGCTTTCGTGCTCACACTTCCCCCTTCCTGTCTGCTTGACCGCAACTTCTGCCTGTGTGTCCCGGTGGGGTTGCATTTGTTCACCCCTGCGGCATTAACCAATCTACATAAGTATAATGGGTGTGAGCGAGTGAAAGGATCGCTGCGCCTGAACTTGTCAGACGTCTGCTGTGTGTGTGCACCCTGAGGAAGCCCTCATTACCAGATCCATCTTTGAACATTCATCTGTGTGCGTCAGGTTGCTGTGGGAGTCGCTGCGTTGCCTGTCGATGGTTTAATAAAGTGCATGAACAAAAAGTGAAAAGTGGACACTTCAAGGATGAAACTGTAAAATCAGTGCTTATCTAAAACAGGCAATAAAGGTTGTTTTTTAGATTGCATGTGAATCCATCCATTTCACAATTATTTTAGTGCTAATTTGTTTTCTTCTTTTGTTGTCTTTTTCAGAGTTGCGAATAAATGATCACAGAAAACACCTGAAAGTCATCTCAAGATCCTTTGTCGTTCTTGATTTTCATCCTTTTATTTTGGGGGACGGACGCCCAAGACACAAAATGCATTGCTGTTTAGGGTTTGAGATGGGAGATTGATCTCCTGCTGGACACTGTGTGGTGGTGAGGGAGTACGTCAGACTATTTACATTGTGACAAAAAAAATTAATTGAGTGTTTGCTTTATGCTATTTCTTTCAGCACAAAACGATGAGTAAGAAAAAAATGAGTTTGTGATTTGCTTTCGGTAATGAACCCCCTTTTTTACTTGTCAGTAATGCTATTTAAAGGCAAAGAAATTGACTTTTTGTTGATGTGAATGTTTGGTTATAGATTGCTGCTCGTGGTGTGGGTCTTCTGCTTCCTGTAACACACACACAGTCTAATGGTTTTGGTTTTATCATTTGTACATTCCCATTGTCACTTATCAATCTGCATGCCCCGTGTCTGTCTGCCGGGTCTCCTGAAGTGAGGTATAAATTAATGTATTTTTGTTCTTTTTGGCATTCATTGATTGCGGGATACTGTGTAAGGCTGTTGTGTGTCAGCCTCCATGAATGTGTGATCAGTACTCGACCCTCTCATCCCTCCCCCCCAGTTGTGCTGGGTGAGCATCCTGTCCCCCTATCAGCAGCCCAAAAACACTGGGCTGTCAACAAGATATGCAGCAAGTGAGATTTTTTAAAATAAAGAAATGAGGAGGATTCATCGTTTTTGTATGTGTGTTTCTTGGCCCCATGTTAACCATCTCCACAATCTCTGTGCTGTGTCGCCTGATTGAACAGATTCACACAGTGGCACTGATGGAGCCTCTTCAGTACTGCAGCAATGTGCATTCACACATGTAAAAAAATAACATACAGCACCTTTATTTGCCTGTGGCTGTTGAATGTTAAAAAAAACCCACCACCTTATATACGGCAAAACATCAAGTTTAGAATTGCATTGTTTTATTTGGAAGAATGCAAGAAAAATTTCTTTCAGCAATTCCAAAGTGCAATTTGTCACAGATTTTTTTGTTGTTGTATAGTTGCTGGAAAAAATAAAAGTGTTTTGTAAAATAAACTTCAGAGCCCAATGTTGCGTGGAGATGAACAGGTTGGTGGTAGAGGAGGGACCAAGACTGTCAATCAGTCCCTGTCCAGTTTCAGCCCGCCCACATCTCCAGACAGATGTAGGTCTGTATGGCTCCTCCCATAGGCACAGGCATTGCACCTAGAGCTAAAACATGGAATTATAAAGATAAAAATTTTGCCCTGTGTTTGTCTTCCAAAATGAATTGGTTTAATTAATAGTAATTCATTAGAATTTGCAGAAAGATGTCAACTTTTTGCCATGTAGAAATAAGACTAAAGGCAAATGTGTGCATACTGTATATTTATCCCAGAGAAACTTAAGAAGTTAAAATAGTAATGCAATGCAAAATAAAATTATGATTCTGTATGCTGTCCTGAAATGATAACAATCCTGCGTTCATTGAATTCCCTCACTGGACCACATCGTTACAAACCTCTCTGAGGATTATCCAGTTACCTGGGTCTGTGGAAACCGTGCTGCTGTGCTCTGTACCTCTGCTCTCTCTGGATGGTGGTGAGGTCCTCCTCATAAAGGTCCGAATCACGTTTCACATAGTTCTCTGCCTCCTCCATGCTTAATTCACACAGGGAGAATACTCTGCATTTAACTCAAAACCACCGGCCACACATGACCGCTAATGTGCAGGACGTTGTCATAGCCTGGTACTCACCCCAGCCGTTTGCCCATTATTGTCTGAAGGAACTTCCTAGCTGAGATTTGGCCCAGCACTTTCCTGTAGCTGTTGGTGAAGATGGCGTCGGCATGCCTTCCCGAGCTAGGAGGGGTGACAGTGAACAGTGACACTGAGCGGTCTCATTCTGAACCAAGGTTAGGTCTGAAACTCCCCCAGGCTTATATCATGGGGGCGCTACTAGGCTTACAATCACATCAGCACTAGCAGAACAGCAGATGATTCGTTTTAATCATCTTCTCTGGCTCTCGAATTGATCTGTGTGTATTGTAGTTCTATTCTGGTCACAGCTGAGTACACCACTCAGTGCTAGAGGTGTGACACTGTCACAGGTGAACCTGTATAGCAATCCTAATTAGCCTGGGATAAACACAAAATGGCTGCTTCTGTTATCAATTTGAATAAATTTGAATGAGGGCGATGCTGCTGGAGGACTGACCGATACTCTGCCTTTTGTCGCTCTTGCCTGTTGAGATTTCTGATGTCTGGTGCTGGAAGCAGCCGGGTGGGGTCCTCCATGGAGGAACTGACCAGGATGGAGGCAGAGGCCCTCTGACCGAACCTTAAAAACATTCGATAACACACACATATCATACACTGTCTTTTCCCCTGCATGTAACTGCTCACTATGATATGGTAAACAGAAATGGTGGAAATTCCCTGTTACCAGATTCTAGTTTCCAATAAAACATTGTTTGGAGTGTGGTAACAGCCTTTTCTAAGGCCTTTTCTAAGGCCTGATCAGAGGTTTTTTTTAAAGCCCTCAATTATCTGTTCAGATATATTTCTCTTTCTTTTCAAGTAAATGCCATGTAATATCAGAAATGAACTTGTATTACATTACATTCCCTTGATAATGAAAGCTGGAAGCTGGCTCATACACACTTCTAACAGTTAGGAGGAAGGGGTCCAAACAATTGCTCTGGAAAGCTGTAAAAAATGAACAACACAGATGGTTTATTCACACAATCTTGACCCTTGACAGGCTTAGCAATCTCCGCAACATTGAGTTCACGGATAACTCTCCAGCAGCAATAACTCGCTCTGTCGGTCCGATAGGATCCATTCTTTGTCTGTACGTTGTGCCTCGCCCTCAGTCCATTGTGCAAAACTACATCTGTGGGCTTATTCAAGGACGTAGTATAAAGCAATGATTAAGAGTGTGTTTGTGTGTGAGTGTGTGTGTGTGTGTGTGTGTGTTGGGGGGGGGGGGGGGCGTGGGTGTTCTGTGCATTGCGAAAGCCTACTGTAAGCACTGATGATCTCTAATGGGCTTTTAGTAGAGAACAGTTGCAATCCCTGGTGTTTTCACCCAGGAGGAGCGGGTAGATAGAACTCTGTGATAGCAGTTCATGAGGTTAGACAGCGAGAGAAGAGTTGGAGACATCCAGTGCAATGAGGTTGCACTTCAGCTGAATCAAAAGGACAAAAGGGACTAGGGTTTAAAGTTCAACGTTGTTGTTACTGACCATAGAATTGGCAAAATTCACAAGCTATTCTACAGAGATTGATGAGAAAGAAGGCTAATCTAATTACTTTAATTGATTTCTTTGTTGAATTAAAAATACAATCTTCCCAGAGAAAAAACAGAAGGTATAAGATAAACCAATATTTTTTATTATGATTGGCCCCACTTTGATAGCAATACTTTCAATGGTTGGCCAAGATTTTGCCAGTTTTAATTAATGACTGATAGACAGTGCTTTGTATACATGAGTAACTTGGCATTTTTGTACATTGAAAACATTTTTGTTGAGATACATTCTACTCATACATACATACGTTCTGCTCTTACATACAAACATTATACTCATACATATGGACATGTATGTCAGAGTGTGAATATATGTATGTGAGAGTGCAAACCTCTACAGTATATGTGAGAGTGAAAACATATGTATGTGAGAGAGAAAATATATGTATGAGAAAGTGAGAACATATGTATGTGAGATTGAGAATATATGTGAGAGGAAAATGAATTATGGCCTAAACGGCCCGGACCCTCATACATATGCATTCAAAAATAACTGTAAAATTTACCAATTGAGCTTCTATTTTTCTTCACTACATTGCTGCATGTTACCATATCATGACATATTTTCATGGTTTCTTACACAGATGCACATTTTGGGTATGCATGAAGCAAAAATATGCATCACTGTTCACAATTGACTTCCTGTCAAGTTATTTTTAGGATCACGCCTTTAGTTTAAAGTTACTGGACATGCAATCTGGGTACCAGACTTATTTTAAAAATTCCACCTTTCAGCCCAGAACCCTGACACTCCACAATACTACATAATCTACAATATACTGAAGTACAAGTACTAGCCTTAGGTCTGGCTAAATTCCTAATTTCACAGTGGTCTTCTTTTGCATTATTGCATGTGCAAATCATACGTGAGAAGTTCTATATTATTTCAGGAGGAAAGGAGGTGTAAGAGCCAAGATTTATAATAATCATGCATAACCATTTAAAGGAAATTTCAATAAAAGAGCAGGGTTCCAGTTTAGGGAGGCATTTTAGACAGATGTCATTTTTCAAAAGCCAACAAATGCTAATTTCACCAAAACATCAACTGTAATATTTAGAATCCTCAGGAAAGTATATTTTGAATTATATATGAGTATAGTTTTGGAGAGAGGTATGTGTCAGATACGCGACAATATTTTTTAAAATGAACAAACAAACAAAAAAAGTACTGTCATATAAAAATACTGTCATGTATTATATATGACACAGCAGATTCAGGAAATGTATTTAGTCAGTCCACATCTATGAGACTTAATTGAAAGACCAACTATGCATATTTGATCTCTGTAAGTTTTTCATACATTAGTTACTTCTGGTTGTGCACATGACTTACCTAAGAGCTGGGTAGAGTGGGGAACTCAAAACAGGCATTACCAGGCAGCACACCACCAGCAGTGTCATTCTCTCCATCATTGTGGCCTGTTCAGAAAACTAGACAGCAAAATAACTAAATAAATAAATAAATTTTAGATTATATTTCAGAAACATTGAGTTCACAGTTCTGATTCTGATGCTTCTCCCAAGCACTTATTGCAGTGAACAGACTATTCATGTTTTTGCAACAGTGGTCTAGTTCACCTCATATAGGCATATCAGGGTACCCTTTAGAGGATAAAAATAAACTTGATAAAATCCCAAGCTGATTTGATTGGATGAAAATATGATCGAATGAAAAATAGTCTCCCAAATGATTATGTTCAGATTGTAAGAAAATAACATGTAGCAGGACATAAAATCAAATGAACCTTGTGGTTCACCAATTGACATTGTTGCAAACAAAAATCCCCATGTCTCAGTTTGTATACCTTTGATGCCGCTACAAAAAACAACAACCCTGAAATATGCACAATAGCCTGTGAACCCATTGTATACCCATTGTTACTTCATAAATAACATTTCTAACCTGCACATAAACTAACAACAACAAATCCATACTATAAACAAAAATACACCAAGATGAAAAATTAATTATGGCAATAACTGCATTAATGGATTCACATTGATATTAGGTGAACAAACTTAATCCAGGACATAAAAGCAGACACCTCAAAATGAAATGACATTGTGAATGTGGCCTACCTTGATGAAAGTCTTATCTTTTGTGAGGTACCACTCTTTCCGTTCTTTCTATTTTTCAGCTGCCTGAATGATAGAAATTTGTAGAGGGGGTCACTACTGTCTCATCTTCATAGGCTCCTCCCATCAGGAGATGAGCACAGCGATAGCCGCTTTCCTCAGGAGATGTTCTGGAGCCGCTCTGCTTAGATTCATCAGTGCACTCAGTGCACCCGCTAGGGACCAGTGACATCATATTCAGACATGCCTATTCCGATGATTCTGAAGCCCCCTCCTCTCCATTATGTGCGATGTACGAGGGCTCAAGGGCAGACCCATATTGTCTGTGTTTCACATGTGAACACAACACACACGACGCAACACACGCACAGCCTTTTTTTCAGCCTTTGTATAACTTTTCTCTTTCTCTCTTTCTCTCTCTCTCTCTAAAATGTTCAAGCAAATAAACCCTAAATAAATAAATGTTTGCCCATGAATGTTGAAAGGAAAAGAGGAGCAATTAGGTGGTTGTATCTGCCTCATGAAGTATTTTTGTACTGGACAAAAAAATAACTTCAGCAATCTAACAAACCCAGTAATTGCATGCTACATGCTAGGCAACCTAATGTCACCTCTCCCAAATCTAAGAAAAGAGCTTACAGCCATTAAAAATGCTTCCCCACTTTCCAGGGGCCCCAGTAATTGAGCTTGACACTCTGCTCTCCCACATGTCCTTCCTGTGAACACAATGTTGGAAACATCCCCTACAGGTATATTTAATGAATGCAAAAGGATGGTGCAGGGCTCATGATCTTCCATGGGGCTCCTGTAAAGGCACAGGGAGAAAGAAAAAGAGGGGTGCCTTGGATAAAGGTGTGAAAATTGACTCATCACAGGATAACGCCACTTGATTGCAATGGAGTACATTACATTGCAATTATGTCAACTTAAAAAAAGTATAGAAAATCAGTGTTAGTCTCAGGAATTAAAAATAAAAGTGTGATATCATCAGACAGAGAAGACAGAGAAACCACATTTATGTGTAATCAATATGTGCAGGCAAACAGGAGTTTGTATTGTAACAAATGCATATGCCACTACACAACTAACCTTTATACAGCTATACAGATAAATCATTATCCAAAATAAATCTTCAAAGAAAGTAGAGAAGATAGCTAAAGAGGGTTAGAGGAGCTATGGTGCAGTCAGAAGAGATGGATCGTCTGTCTATGGGGGGAGAGAAGCCAATACTGGGAAGTGTACGCATTATAATTTACAGTGTTGATTTAACTCTAACAGAGTACATATGAATCCAATAGAGACCATATGTACTCTGTAAGAGTTTATTTAACACTGATCAGTTTACTGTGTAGGTATGCAGGGGAGGGGGGTACAGGGACTGAATGAAGAATGAAGAGGACCGGGGCTGGTGTATAGGCTTTGATGATCTTTTGCACTGGGAGCCAACTGATCAGGCAGAATTAGTAGTCCTAAAATTTGTTCTACCACCATAGCTTGCCATGAATTTGTTACCATGAAGGGCAGGAATGAACAGAGAGAAATACAGACCAATCCTTGAGGGAAACCTGTTACACTCCACAAGAGATCTGCTCTTAGGGTGAGGATTAATTCACAGGCGGACAATGACCCAAAAGCATACAGAAAATAGTACAAAGGAATATCTTAAAAAGAAGAATGTCTGTATTTTGTAATGGGCCCAGCTCAAGCCCAAACTTACCCCACTGAAATGTGTGGTATGACCTGAAAATCGCTGTCCACCGATTTGAGTTGGAAAAAAAACAAAAAGATAAACAAAGTTTAATTCAAATATTTTGTGTATTATAAACATGTTTAGTTGATTGTGTTAGTAAAGGGGAAACAGTTTTATGTCATATATCAGTAACAAGACAAAATCATAAAAATGCACCAGGGACGAATGCTTCCCGAAGGCAACATAATACAATGTCATGTCAAAGTGGAACGATTTTCAAGGGAAGATCTTCTAGTCGGACGACTAGACGGAATATAGTTTTCTAAGGGCATCGTATTGCCCTGGTTATTCATGTGCGTACACTGGACATATACACGGCTATTTCTAAATATATTTGTAGGTTTCTTATTGGGAATTTTGGATGGAACTTGCCAATAAATAGGTTTTAATCATCGTTGGATCGAGCTGAATCCGCGCAGTACGTGTGCAGAAGGACGCTATAAACGGGGAAAGTTTATACAGACGGACAGTGTCGCCGAACCACAACGTGAGGATACTAAGCAGTCGTTTTGAAGTTTGCAGAGCATATTTTAAGAACAAATGTTTTTTGTTTTTTTGGCTTCCGTTTGAAGCATTTTTGGGCAGACATAATCACTTACGTCAGTGGGTTAACGACACTGATATTACAGGCAGAGGTGCTTAGTTTAGTAATCATTTAGCTAAGACGCAGCTATGTATAGTCTATAGACTATTTCATTTTGAATGTGAGCTTGCTAGTTAAGTTAGTCAAATGAACATTTGTACGTCGTGATGTCATGCATGTCTTTCAGTATCCAATATGAATTTTGTGATAGTGGGTGAACAAATCACCATAACGAGAAACATGATCATGTCTCTTGGCGGTTAACTAGCAAACACTTTGTGGACCTCTTCATCTATGCAGTTTACCAAGGTAGTTACCTGTAGCTGGGTGCAATGGTTATATTCGCTTAGCTTTTTGAATAAAAATGAGAAACCTAAGACCTTTAATGCACACACTGCAGTACTGGCTTGTAAGGGTCACCCCTAAGCACAGGTATTGTTGCTCAATTTCAATTCCTCCAACCGGAGAAGGTGAAGGATCGACTAGCGCCAGCAAATTCAGAAGTAAACTTGCTACGGGTCCAAGATTTAAGGACTTTATTAAGGATGCTTCTTCCAGAGAAAAGACCCCTGATGTTCAAGATGGACTTGTTAAGGACACACAGTCCTATCTTCCTGATGACCCACATATTGGAAATTCAAGAAAAGGTTAGCAAGCGTACATACCAAATAATTGCAAATAATTTAGAATTTTAATGATTGGATTTATTAATAAATGTATTTATTTTTTATAGATATCAGAAGAAGTTTTCAGCTTAAAAAAAGTGCTTGTGTTGACTAGGTTGTTTTTGATTGTGTATTGTGTGTTGTCTCATTACTGTGCTATACAGTTATATAATTACTGCACGTTATCTTTCAGTATACTTTGAAACCTATGGCTGTCAGATGAATGTGAATGATACTGAGATTGCCTGGTCCATTCTACAAAGGAAAGGATACTTGCGTACCAGTGAACTTTCACGGGTAACTTTTGTACCCAGGGGATTTTTTTGGGGGGGGAGGGTGGTGCACCATAAGAGGATTACTTGGTGTGTTTGTATTGATATGTGATATTTGCAATCTTTTTTGTATGATTTAGGCCTACAATAACAAAAACTTCTCTTTCCAGGCTGATGTTATACTCCTTGTTACTTGCTCAGTAAGGTTTGTGAAAAATGTATTAAAGTATTTTTTAAGAGAGCAAATTCTTATTCATGCCACGGTCTTGGCACCCTTACTGATACAGTACTGTTTGGCATTCATAGGGAGAAAGCTGAGCAGACCATATGGAACAGATTGCAACAACTGACAAGTTTGAAAAAGAAAAGGTCCAAGGTCCATGGCCCACTGAAAATAGGAGTTTTAGGTCAGTAATCTGCCAGATTGGCTAATCTACCCAAATAAATCTGTATGTATCCGCATCAAAATGTTTTGTGACCACAGGTTGATGTTTATGATGCTTACTTTTGTGTGTGTGTGTGTGTGTGTGTGGCGTGGGTGCATGCGTGCGTGCATGTGTGTGTTTATGCATTTGTGTGTATGTGCGTGTAGGCTGCATGGCAGAGCGTCTTAAGACAGAGCTCCTTGAGCGGGAGAAGCTGGTGGATGTTCTGGCTGGGCCAGACGCGTACCGGGACCTCCCTCGCCTCCTGGCCCTGGCCCACGGTGGCCAGCGGGCCAGCAATGTCCTCCTGTCTCTGGAAGAAACCTACGCTGATGTCATGCCTGTCCACCACAGCTCACAGGGACACAGTGCCTTTATGTGAGTCTCACGCCACCAAGCCTGGCCAACATCGCCACAGCTGGTTTCAGATTCTGTGCCTTCTCGCTATGGGGTTGCTCCCTTAGCCCTGTATGTGCTAAGTCTAAAACTGAGGCCAAGAAATATGCTCCGTCAGTCAACCACCATAAAGAGAATTTCATCACTTGAAATCTTTGAATATGGATTTGAAACATATTCATATAGATGTCAGATTCATGTTATATAATGATGGATTAATAAGTGCAATATTCAAGTCATTCTTAAGGTATTGTTAGTTTTTTTGGGCCATAGATATTTAAGCATTTAAGTCTATTCTTAAAAACGTTTTTTTTATTTTTTATTTTTTATAAACCTGGATTACTTTTTTAATATATCTTCCTTCCTTTTTGGGTTTTTACCTTTATAAGACTTACTGAATACCACCAGAACACCATAGTGAATGTCAGGTTAATGTGTGTATGTGTAGTTCAGGATGCCTGCATGTGTCTGCTGCAGATCCATCATGCGAGGCTGTGATAACATGTGCAGTTACTGCATCGTGCCCTTTACCCGCGGGCGCGAGAGAAGTCGACCTGTTTCTTCTATCCTAGAAGAAGTGCGGCTCCTGTCTGATCAGGTGTGTACGGTCAATGTTCTTTGGCTGTGTGTGTGTGTGTACTCACGCACGTGTGTGTGTGTGTATATATGCATGTGTGTGTGTCAATGTGTTTGTGTGTGATCTATGCATATAGTATGGATGTGCATCTATAAATATATATGTGTATGTGTGTTTGCATGTAGTGTTTGATTGCCTATGTGGCTTTGTTTCAGGGAGTGAAGGAGGTTACTCTGCTGGGTCAGAATGTGAACAGCTACAGGGACACGTCAGAGGAGCAGTTCAGTGGGCCGGAGCCGACCCAGCTCAGCCGCGGTTTCAGCACCGTGTACCGGGGCCGCAAAGGGGGCCTGCGCTTTGTGGACCTGCTGGACAGGGTGTCCCAGATCAACCCAGAGATGAGGGTGCGCTTTACTTCCCCACACCCGAAGGACTTTCCTGATGAGGTACTCCATCACAGTCCACAACCTTTCTTCAGTCTCACCCTGCTCTGCTCTGTTTGGACCTTCTCATCCCTGGCATGACAGGTTCTGCTGTATTTACCCATTGAGCTGTTACAGCAGCATCTCTCAGCATAGCGCTCAAGATTGTGTACATTTTTAGCATGTACTAATCAGTACTGTGAATTAGTGGAATGATTTTCATTTTGCTATTTACAAGCGCAAGCAAGCACAAGCTTGAATTGGTTTGTGTTCATTTGCATTTATAGCCGATTATCATTTGGTTCAGATTGCGTGGGCCTCATGAAAATAGTTTTCAATTGGCTGTGTTTGTTCTCTTGAGTTTTTGGAAAAAAAAATCCACAAAAGCCAGTTCATGCAACCCTAATAATTTTATCTGATTTTATTCCATTTGTGAACCGTTTATCATGTTGAAATGATAAGAGTGACACCCGATGGTGTCTAGCGGTAGTGGTCATGACCCTAGTGTGTCTGTTTGAGGTGCTGCATCTGATTCAGGAGAGAGGGAACATCTGTAAGCAGATCCACCTCCCAGCCCAGAGTGGGAGCAACAGGGTTCTGCAGGCCATGCGGCGTGGGTGAGCGAAGCCGCTCTCATCACATGCCCGCCTTTCACTCTCCTTTCTTTCACACTCCTTTTTTTCACAATCCTTTCTTTCCGTTTCCTTTCTTTCACTCTTTCACTCTCCTTTCTTTCATTTTGTCTCCTCTCATTCTCAGCCACTTTCGGCACCTGATTGTTTTTTAATTGGTCATATGTTTGTGACTGCAGACTTTATCGTGTCATGATAAATGAAATTGTCCTTTGAACCTTTGCTCTCATTGCAGCTACACTCGAGAGGCATACCTGGAGCTTGTGGCCAATATTCGGAAGATCATCCCAGGTATCGTAATGGCCCTGTGGTATTAGTGATGTTTTCTGACGTGTTAATGTAGATGTTTGGGTCTGTGGTAATTTGTTGTGACAAGCTTGTGTGATTAAAGTGTCAGTCTTGGTGAAGATCATAGGTCTTGTCAGCAGGGTTATATGGAGGTGATTGTTGGTGATGCTTGTGGTGTATGTAAGGATATGTTACTGATGCTAGCAGTGCATTAGTGTCAGTACAGCAGTGCATAGGACAGATACATGTGGCTGATGCTCTGCTCTCTCAGAGGTGAGTCTCAGCAGTGACTTCATCGCGGGGTTCTGTGGGGAGACGGAGGAGGACCACCAGCAGACCCTGTCCCTGCTGAGGGAAGTGCGCTACAGTGTGGGCTTCCTCTTCGCCTACAGCATGAGGAAGGTCAGCTCCCTCTTTCTCCTCCTCTTTCTCCGAAATGAGGTGCATACTCCTATAGGTCCTATAGTGCATTTATTCCTGCTAGTTTTTCAAAGGAATACATTCTTGCATTCTGTCCAAATCACCACCTCTATTGGATTGTAACACTCTTTCTATTCCAGTTGGCCAAGATGTTGGTGTACTTTTTTCCCCTTTTGCAAAATAAAAAACAAACAATAATTGCAAATAAATTTTTTAAATGTTTTTTTCGTGGAGTGTAAATTGCACTTGTTTTTTGTTTAAATGATTGTGGTGGTTACAGCACGCTGTCCCATCTGCACTTGCAGAAGACCCACGCATTCCACCGTCTCCAGGATGACGTTCCTGCAGAAGTGAAACGGCGCCGCCTGGAGGAGCTAATCAGCGTGTTCAGAGAGGAGGCTTCCAGGGTCAATGCGAGCCTTATCGGGAGCACACAGCTCCTTCTAGTGGAAGGAGTGAGTACTGCAATACGGCTTGCCCGTGTCTTGCAAAAACAACAGCTTTTTTTTTCCCTCTGCAGTAGCTTGAACTCTTGTAAACACCACACACATACTCTGACTAGCAAAACTCTGAATGCTTCTCTCCTGAAGGAAAGTAAGAGGTCTGTACAGGAGCTGTGCGGGAGGAACGATGGAAACCTGAAGGTGATCTTTCCTGCCTCTCAGGCTTTCCCCATCAGGTCTGGAGACTATGTGCTGGTCAAGGTACAGGCCTTGCGCTCATTCAAACACGTCCATTAGCCAGGCTCATGTGTCAGCCGAGTGTAGATTTGTGTAAATAAGTAAACAAATAAAAGTAATAATGGGCAAAAGTAAATAAATAAAATCAGGATACTTTAGTGACATATTACATTACCTTGTTCTTGACATCTGTGTCGCATGGAACTAAGGACTATGTAAAACGTGTCTTACTGTATTATCCCAATGTTTTGTAACCATTGTATATGATCTGCTTGCAGTCCCTGCCCTGCACTGAGGTGCCTGCAGTGGAGCCTGTGGGCATACTCTGTGTCGCATCCTAATCGTGCTGTCTGTTTCTCATGCAGATCACATCGGCCAGCTCTCAGAGCCTGAGAGGCCACGCCCTTGGCCCCGCCTCTTTAAGATCCCCTGGAAAAGTCCTTGGAAAAGTCCTTCCTCAGGACTATCGAGATGAACAGATGGAGGTCTGCTGACCCCACCCCCTTCTCTCCTGCTCCTCTCCTGTCTGCCTTACTTCACACAGGACAATCACTGTGCAGTCATTTTGTGCAGACGGTGGAGTATCACTGAAAGACACTGGTCGTTGCAGATCAGGGAGTACTGTTTCATCTCCAAAGCCTACTATTCAGGGTTTACTCTGATGAAAATATTGTTTTTTTTAATGTATTTAATATGTGGCGTTTTACGGTTTGAGTATGTTAGTATCATTGATTTCAGTATATTATTGGGCTTTCAGGACATTGTATTTGCTGGTAAATATTTGCATCAGGGTAATTTTCCATAATTACAGACCTGTCTTCAGCTAAATATTGTATGAGCCTGTACGGTTGGCTTCATGATGTTGCAGCAGGAGGAAAATATGATTGCAAAGGACATTTTTGTTTGGTGTTATTAAGAAAGTATATTGGCATTTCAACTATTACTCATTTGTGAAGATCAATGGGAAACATTAAAGGTATTGAACTGATGAACTGAGGATTCTAGGCAGTTGTTTTGAAATGGGCTTCTTGTCTTGATTTAACCTAAAATGTGTTCATTTATGGAGAACGTGAGCAGAATGGGAGAGAATGCGTGTTCAGGAATCGCACAGATACGTTTGCGGAGAGCGACAAATTGCTGATGCTTGCACATGATTCTGAAGTTGGAATCCATTTTATGGGATCACTGTGGTGTCTCCTTATACTAATAAACATGGCCTTCATCAAATGATACACCTGGGATATCCAAAAAAATCGAAGATGCGTATTTCATGAATCCTGTGTTGGGTTTTCATAGGAGCTTTTATTAAGATCCAAACTTAAAGGAATTTAAGTTCTGTGAGTGCCAAGTAGAAGGTAAACACAAAGTAGAAGCATGAGTATTTCGCAAGAGCTCACTTGAAAAAAGATCCTAATATTTAGGTTTTTATTCATACAGATGTACTCATTAATAATCAAATTTTAACATCGTGGTACAGCAGAATAATACTGATAGGCTATGTTGCTGCATTTATACATCCTATGAATTCTCAAGTGTCAAAAATAGTCAAAATGCAGTCACGGAAAATAGTGTTGAGTACAGCGCTCACATTAATAACCGAATGAAATGGATTGTTTGTGGTCATGTGAGGTGACATCCCTTGGTGCTCATGGTTCAAAGTGAACATCTGTTCCAATCAGCATGTAGTCCTGGAGGAGGATGAAACAAATCCAGATCCAGTTAAACATTTCTCTTGCATCCTGCTTCTAATCTTCATGAAATGTCAGGCAAATTCATGTCAAAACTATTTTAGGTTTGATTTTAGGCAGTCTTTTTGCCTCTGAAGCGTGAGCATGATTGAGTGTTTGGATGCAGTGCGTGCGCGGCAGTGTTTTATAAACCCTAAACTGGATGTCCAGGCCTTCAGATGAAGATTGAACGTCGCGCAGCGGTGGAAGAGCCATTGTGTGGGCGTGCGGTCTTACCTTCTGAACCTGCAGCTGAGCGTTGACCAGGTTCATCTTGCCGAGAGTGGGGAGCGGAAAGCCCTGCTGCAGGCGAACTGTGGGGAAGCAGAGCTCCTTTTTGTCACCACATTAACTTACCGGGGAACACACTCATTGGCCGGTGCCAGCAGCGTATTGACAACTGCCATTCGATGTACGTGACAATGCAATAACAATCGGATGCTCATTCAAAAAGGCAGCGTGTTTCCTGGCCTTGTAGCTCTGTAGCTGCAATCTGGATGACACGACTGTGTGCATCTTGTTGCTTTCTTTCTGAATTATTTAATTGATTTATCTTTTCTGCCTCCTGTGCTCGCTCTCTAGAGTATAATGACACCTTTCCTACAGAGTTATGCTCTTACCATTGACCTGGGGGATAACAGCCACTTTCAGAACAAGCAGGAGGATATTTTCAAGCGATTTCACCTGAAAATGACACAACACACAATTGCTACAGTGCACATATGGCAACAATTGGCAGCAAAATGGCTGGAGGGATGTGGAGCTATGCAATATTCCAGACATCCCTGGAGGGCTGATTAGCCTTACCTGGAATGGGCCCACATAGCTTGTGCCCACAGTCAGGCCAATCCTGTGGAAAACGGACATTGTCAGGGCAAGCTGTGTATGCACGTGTTTATTACATTACATTACATTACATTACAGGCATTTGGCAGACGCTCTTATCCAGAGCGACGTACAACAAAGTGTATAACCATAACCAGGAACAAGTATGACGAAACCCCTAGAGAGAAGTACCGGTCCAAGTGCAGGGAACAACCGCATAGTTCAACTTGGACCCTGAAGGTTAAACTGATTAACACTAAACAACGAGAACAGCAACAACGCAATCTATGGAAAAAATACAAGCAGTAGTTAAGACAGTTAATGCACCTAAGTCACATACGAAACAGCTGCCTAGTTACAACCCTAAGCTTACAGTCATTTACAGGGGGGTAGGGAGGGATGGGGAGAGGTGCAGCCTGAAGAGGTGAGTCTTCAGTCGTCGTTTGAAATGGGTCAGTGTCTCAGCTGTTCTGACCTCCACAGGGAGGTCATTCCACCATTGTGGGGCCAGAACAGACAGGAGACGTGTTCTGGAAGTGCAGGTGCGAAGAGGGGGAGGTGCTAGGCATCCTGAGGTAGCAGAACGGAGGGATCTGGCTGGCATGTAGGGTTTGAATATCTGGTGGAGGTATGCTGGGGCTGATCCCTTGACTGCCTTATTTCATTTATTTATCTTTTTGTGACTTGTCTGTGTACTGAAAAGTGTTCTCTTCCTCCTGTGTAGACATAGGTACACTCACTTGTTGAGGGCCACAGTTCCAGCCAGTTTAACTCCGGTGATGCCAGCTTGAGCACTAACACTGGCGTCCTGTGGAGAGCAAGGGGCACTCTGAGTCCTTCAGCCTTGTAAAATCTAATATTAAATTTAACTATATCTTTACTGTATACGGAAACATTCTGTGAACCTCTTCACAAGAACTACATAGCCTCTCTATAAGCATGAAATATTGATTCATAACTGCTTAAATTAATAACCAAAAATGGGTATATTGTGTGTCACTTTGCATCAATAGTGACACAATGCAGAATATGCCTAATTACAATCATTGTCATAAGCATTTAAGAATGGTTATGTAGTTGTTATGAAGAACCATTCAAAGAAAGTGTTACCCTGTCTGACTTATAGCTATTTAGAAGAATATATATGTTTAGTAAGGGCAGCAACCACAGTATTACTGCACAGTGTAATGTGTACATATTTTTGAAATACAGACTAGGGATGCATTGGAGTCCCTGGGACCCAGTTTGGGAGCTGCTGGTCTAAGTCTCGCTATGACCAGACTGACCAGGATGAGGATGAAGAGGGGCGCCAGGGTGCCATTTGTCTGGATGGCATAGGCGGTCACGGTGCCCATCGCACGCAGGGTCATGTTGTCACGCTCAAAGGTGATGTTGGGCGGGCTGGACGTTTTCACCAGCAGCTTCATCATCAGGTTGGGAAAACGCTTGGCAATCTGTAGAATAGGGAACTCTTCTTTAGATTCACTTCCTACTCTTTAAGAAACATTTCCGTATTGTACCTAGATCCTTAAATTCATCCACAACAATCATTTTAGGCATTGTTTTAGTTTTGGCGCTTATGCTACTGTAGGTATTACTCTTATGTTAAACAACACCTATGTGAAGAGGCATTTTGGGACATTTAGCATTTATATATTTTTTAAAAAATTAGGTTTACTTGTCTATTTATGCCTGTAAACAGTAATCATTTGCTTAGCAATTCTTGCACTACTACTTATTTTAGGGTGCTATTTCCCTTGCTTGTGACTTTGGCCTTTTCACACAAACTTCTGTCTTCACAAATGTATTTTAACCCCAGAAGCGGCCCTGGGTAAGTGCATCCTCTAGATAAAAACAGTGCACAGTAAGATATCAACCTTTAATTCATCTGTAACAGAGTACATACAGTATGAGTACAGTAGGGACCATGTGTACTCTGTGAGAGTTTATATAACACTGAAGATTTTACTGTGTGGAGTGCTCACACACACACACACACACACAAGGTCTGTGACACAAGAGGACAATGCCTGAAATGCTGAAAAAAGATATGAGTAGGTGTGAGTTCTTAACCTCGGGGATGAAGGCTCCGAATGTCTTGGTATTGAGTCGGAGGGGTGACTTCGGGGGGATCTGTCAGGAGAGAGGGCAAAGTGTAATGCAGCTTTTGAGGGCCGAGGTTTTGGCAGAGTTCTCTCTAGATAGAGCTGGCCAGGGTAGAAGCTCTCACCATGTCGTCTGTGATGTAGAGGCTGAGGATTCCAGCCTTGTTGTAGACAAAACCTGCTGAGTTGACGGTGAAGGAAGATAGTCCAAAGTACAGCATGCTGGTGTTCTGGGCAAGCAGGGAGAAGGGCATGGCAGCAAATGGAGGTTCCTGATGTTTTCCAATGTTGTAGAACTCCCCCTGCAGAGAGATAAGAAGGCAGTTTTATACGTCTGATATCTCTTGCACACGGCTGGTGGGATTATGCAGAGATGCTCTCTAACTTTCAATAGAGAAAAACATACAGCTCCTGGAGAGAGTGTGCCGTGGCAAAAGGACCTGAGACTTTTAGAAATCCACGTGAGGAGGTGGTTTTTAATTTGTATTGGTGCTATTATTATTATTATTATTATTATTATTACTGATAATAATTAGGGGAGATATGTGAGAATTTGTTATAGAAGGTGGGAGAAAGCGGAATATTAAATCATACATTTGATGAATTGCACACAGGCTGATCATTGCTCACCTTCAGGTCAAAATTGATGAACTCTTTTGTGATGACAGGAGTTGCGACCATCGAATATTCAATCTCTGCATACTTGTCCACTTGGGCAAGCACTGAAAGATGGCAGAAAGTTTGAAGCGTGAGATGCGACACCCGGCCAGACAAGCAATTAAGCGTGCAGGGTGAAGTGATTACAGTCATAATTCAGGAAGGGCTTCTGTATGAATAACAAATTGTGCATATCTATTGTTGCCCCCTCATTTCATCATGGTTGTATTGTTCATTCCACAAACGAATGGATCCTGTAATTTGATTACATTTTTTAAAATTCAGTTTTTTCTTAAGCAGAAGCATGCTGTGATCAACTGTGTCAGCAGTACAGCAAATTGTGCAGCTCATACCATTCAGTGTTTTTAGGTGGGGGTTCATCTCGGATACTGCATCATCCACCCGGGGGCAGATCTGAAATGGAGCAACAGAAAAGGACTGGGTGTGCTGGGAGCTATGGCATAGTGTTATATAAAAAGCTATACAAAAATAATAAACAGCTACTCAGTTAAAATTTGATTTTGACTTGCCAGCTCTCTGGAAACCTCACTGCTCTTTCATCACTGGAGAGAAACTTGTTGGATCTTGAAGAAGGATGTGCTCACCTGATTTTCTAAAGCCTTACGAAGGGCCTGGTCAATGAAGGAATGGAAAAGGTTGTACAGCCAGCTGAAAAAAAGGGAACGCAAAGTATGAGGAAGCATTCCTTCCGCTGCAGTTTTCTGCTTACACCACTGCTTATGTCCTTATCACATGTTTAAGATACACTTCTAGGTTTTGCAATGCGTTGAAACCGAACTTGTGAATGTGAGGTAGAAGAAAGTAGGAGAAGTTGTTGTTTTTCCATGCCCCTGTTGTGAGTGAGTCCTAGAACATCCCATTAACCGGTACCTGGCCCCGCCGTGGAACTTGATATTGACGCTGCCCACCCTGGCCACGCAGTTGGCATTGCTGACGGTTGGCCGCCCCGTCTCGTCGCTTTGCAGGGTGATGCGAGAGGTGATGGTCAATCCGCTCACGGCCAGGTCGAATGAGCCGCTGTCCTTTCTGCGTTTGAATGGAGCGAGTGAGGGAGGGAAGAAGCATGTCATCATTCCTGTCCTCTGTGCACCGCTGTTCCACAGACAGGTGAGTCCTGTGTTCCTGTCACTGTGGGCCCACGTGTAAAATGCGCTAATGACACTCACATGAACAGGTATCTGACCTTCCAATTGCCATGGATACTGATGAAGGCATTCTCAATGGAGAGACTGACCCCAGTTTCTGGCACCAGCCCCACGACGGTTGTGGGCAGCCCAAGGGAAGTAATCTGCATCCTGCAGGAGGAGGTAAGCATGCGTCACTCAGGGCACTATAGCTCAAAGTAAGAAAGCCTGAGTAAAACATTAGACTCAGCAAGCACCAGTACTACAGGTACTATTAGTATTACTACTATCATTGCTCTGAATGTTTTGAGATCATGAGAAAGATAATAAGGAAATGAAATATATTATTATTATTATTATTAGTAGTAGTAATGTTAGTAGTAGTAGTAGTAGTAGTAGTAGTAGTAGTAAATATGACAATATATTATTGTCAATTCATTTCATGAGTACCTTTGTTAAGTTTAAAGAAATGAGCATAATTTATAAATGGAAACATGCTTTCCATGGAGCAATGGATTGGATGCAAAGTATTGTAAACCAGTCAAAAATCTCCAGGATAAAACCAGGTGATTAATGGAAGACAAAGTGGCTAGCACTTTGTGTTATGTGACCTCACCCTGTTATGCTGTATTTGACTTTGCCAATGGGAGACACCTTCTCTTCTCCCGACATGTCAGGCAACTTGATGGACATGAGCTTGCTCTGCAGAGTAGCCACCCCTATCTGCCTGCCTGCAAAGAGAACAGCTCCATTCAGTCATGTTTCTAGTGACCCCAATAACCCTTTTCTCTCTAATTCTGTGTTTTACTTGGTCTATGGTCTATTTTTATACCCCTCTGCTTGCATCAGAGTGATTAGTGGAAATCATATTTTCTACCTATACAGCTGAGTAAATAGTCTGAATCATTCAACCTGTGTTTTATTAAGCATTATATTCAAGACAGAGTAGGCTTTGTTGGACTTACTACATCATGATTTTTGTTAGTACTGTTGAACCTATCGCCAAAGATCAGTTAATTTACTACACAAACCTCAAACATACCAATACCAACTACTGTTGATACTTGCTATCAACAGCAGTTGGTATATCAACTCAAGAACTTTCTTCTACATTTCAACACCGTACTATATCTTTCTCCTGTTGTTACTCTAGTGAACTGTGCTAAATATCTTTCTGTACTTAATTGCCTACACCATATTCCAGACTTCCCTGTTGTTGCTCTACTCTACCATACTTTAGACATTTCCCTTGCTAATCGACTGTACCACACTCCAGACATTTTACAACATCACTCTACTCTGGACATTCTTGTTGTTAAACTCTTGTACCATTCTCTAGGAATAATACCTACCATATTCCAGCCCTTTTTGTGTAAGTCTGACCTTGACACCAGGGTTGGCACTCTGAGACGGGGGTAGAAGAGCCAGCAGAGCCACCACACACCACGCGGTCAACATGACCACAGATACCTGCTGGGATGACACATACCACCATACTTACATTACAGCGATAAGCATTTTACACGTCATCACAGCTAAATATCATGTATACTGCATGGGTTCAGCTTTAGGCCATGTGATTTCAGGGGATCCAGACATGAAGAATAAGCTGTCCATTCACAGCAGCATGTGATTGTGCAACTTTTTGACAGACACTGTTAACCCATAGAATCTGTCATTATTTCTTTTTTTTTGCTGCTCAAGGGCCATTCGGGCACTGCTTAGGAAGGTATCTGCGCATTTCTCTCTCACTCACACTTTGAGCCAAGCGGATATTGGACTTATTTCACATTTACTTCACAAGTGAGAGTCGGACACAGTGAATTCCTCTTAATAATTGAACCTGTTGTAAGATAAACCAGTCAAACAAGCACAGCACGTCTGTGAAGATTTTTACCTTCAATATGCGGATATGATTTTCATTTTGACAAAGAGAAAAAATCAGTACGAAACCTTACCACTTCATGTGGAAAAAGGCTTCACAAATCTTTCTTATTTATTGTACTATGACTTCCTTTTTTGATCCATCTTCCTCAAATTTCAAATTCCTCACAATGACCAGATTCAGCTCTCTGATGCACCCATTAGTTGTAACTGGGGGCACAATTTAAAGATAAAAGCTTATTAGCTAAATCAAATTAGCCGCCCTTTGTTTAATCCTTTTAAATCAATACCATTAATTCTGTTTTAAAATTTTACTTGTTTCTTGATGCTTGAGTTGTTCATAACACTGAAGCGACCTAACATATGCGAACAGTGCAGTATCATAGCAAACTGTCCAAATGAATTGAACACACAAATGTGTAATTCTGTCCTGTTACCAATTAAGCTTGTTTGTGTGGAATAATATCTCACTTAATGCTTTTTATTTTTCTGATTTACCATACTTTTAAATGGAATCAACATGCTGGAAAAATAAGGGATCTGGGGGAGGGAGTGCCCTACACCACAGATACACAATCCGCACTTAATTCAGTTTCTATTTCTGAAAGGGCTGTGTGTCTTCCTGAGATGGTGCTGAGGTCACATGACAGGAGCAGTTAATGCTAAACTGAACTCAAGCCTGTATTGAATTATTCTGAGCCAAAAGTAAAAATAAGAAAAAAAAATAAGCACAAGACAGGAAGAACCAAAACTGGCCCTTCAAAATAACTGAAATGTGACCCAATTCACCTGTGCAGAGGCACTTCGTATGGAGCAGAAGGCTGTTTGAGGACTCCGGAGGTCCTTGTCAGGTTCTGCTCTCTTGAGTTTCACAACAGCAGAGCGAAAGTAGCAGGAAGGTCTTAAATCATGCTTATCGATCTACATGTATTTTACCACACTAACCTTAAATTTACACTGACAAATGTCTTCGGTCAGGACATTTACACTTGTATGATTGAGTACACTGTACTTGATCATACAAGTCCACATTATGCACAGCATAAACCAGAGAAATCAGTCTCCAATTATCCCATTTACCATTGTATTTTACAGCAATGTAATATGTTGAAGTGGTCAGCAGGTCATTGTTACCTACTTTGCTTTTCAGTGGAATACCACATAGGAAACTATGCTGTGTACAATGATATGTTTTCAGTCAGAACAAAAAGAACAGATCATCAGAAATGGTGGCAGAGTGTGTAATAGTTTGAGATCGAGTGCACAGTTTCAGAACTGTGTGTTTGCCCTTCTTCCCTAATTAAACCTAGGTATAGATATTGCAGCATTCAGACGGATCATGTCCCTGCTGGCATGCATTGTGTCTGTCTGCGGTTACCTTGAGTGGTTGAGTCCTGTGTAAACGTGTCCTCAGCGTTCAGTGGAGTCACACTCTTGCTTGCAACTTAACAGAGTGAAAGAAGAAGAGAGGCACATGGTTCTTAATTCACTCCCCTGGACCAGGAAGTGGTGCAGTTGTAACTGGCTGTGACTGGCATTGCCCAAGCCCTCACTTATTGAGTACCAACTGTCTCTGTGTGTTGTTCTGGATTAGAATAATTCAAGTAAGGGGTGGTAATTGATAAAGTACAGAATCTACAAGTCTTCTTGCAGCAGTTAGAAATGGTGCAAACACTGGCCAGTCTTACATTCTGGGAAATGTTCCTCTGTTGCACAAAGCATCAGGTTACCATAAAGAGGACACATTTCATATTAAGGTACTTGTTATTTTGAGTACTATTCATGGTGAAGCAAAGTAAATCTGTATGAGAAAACTTTCTTGAGAATTTGATTTTTAAAAATGTTGATACAGTATGATTATGATCTTTTTTAGTTCATTTCTGGTTCCCAATGTTGAAGCTTTCTTGTTTGCTTGTTTGCTTGTTTGCTTGCCAGGGTTTGGCTAATGGTAAAATAACATTTGGTCAACTACGTTGTTTTTAGTGGGGATCTGGTTATTCATCTTTTAGAATTTTAGATTTTCCACCACTGACCTTTTTGGAGTGCAGTTTGAAAAGTTGCTGACAGATGGAAGGTTCCTTGCAGATGACAGTATCGGTTATTAAGTTTAACTGGTACTGTACCAGTAACTCTGAAATGCTGTGTGCCTGCTGTATCCTAGGTGACTATCAGAATGATTGAAAATCTCAGGCCATATACAATACCAAAAAAGTAAGAAAAGTAAAAATTAAAAAAAGTATATATATATATATATATATATATATATATATATATATATATATATTAGAACAGGATGTACAGGCTATTGCATTGCATGCTGCTCTCAGTGTGCATAGATATAGATCTCAGTGACAGTTATCAGAGCCCCTGCGTGGGAGACACGGTGGCCATTTAATTAATTGCCGAATGATGCCTTCTGTGAACCAGGAGGGATTAATATGACTAATGTTGCCCCTGGTAACATATTGTAGAGGGGGGTTGGTGAAACCACATGACCATAGAACCCCAAGAGGCCCCATGCAGGACATGACAGATATTGATTATCGATGGTACGCATGCACAAGTGCGTTCACTAGAAGCAGTTCCTACAGAAGAGCAGCTTAATGCGTGCTCAGCATAAGCACTCTGATGAGTCATACAGCTGGGTGCCCAACTCCTCCATCCCCTCTGGGTCATTTTTGCATGACTGCCTCATTTTAAGATCACACCAGTGTCCTCTTTTCTTCGTCTTTGCATTCTCTAGCATTGCCACTCTACTGCCTGTGTGGATTATGTCTGTGTGTCTCAAAGCTTAAGCATATGTTCAATTTCAAAGCACTTGGAGAGCATATTTTTTTGCAGAGAGCTATAATGGCATCCATTTTGATGCAGCACACTCTTTTCCTAGATTTCTGAAATTTTCCTAGATTTTCCTTTCATCTTGTTAATGCTTCTTAACATTTTAGTCAGTTATTGGTTATCCAGTGACTGATGTTTAAATATAAGATATATATAAAATCCCTTCTAATGAGCATCAAGTCTAAATACAACCTGTTTGAAAACACATTTACAAATCACTCACAGAATCAGTCTGTAACATTAAACCTACCTGTACCTTCGCACATGTGTGTGTAACACTGTTTTCGGTAAGATTTTCTTTGAAAAAATGCTCATCGAAAAATTACTGCATGTAATTATTGATATTATAGAGATTTGTGAGGTCGAGCAGTGCTCTGAGACTATTCTAGACAGCAAAGAAACAGGACTAGTATGGTATAATATGTTATTTGAAAAACAGCCTTCAAATCAGAAGCTGGCTTGGTTGGTGAGTGCAGCACTGCCGTGGTCCATTCAGACCTGAGCGGTGGTGGCGCTGTGGCAGGACATGCCCACAGCATCAATGCTCCAGTGTGCAGGGCATAAAGACAGCAATGTGCCCTGGAAAAGGCTTGTCTGTGCCCCTGCCACATGCAGCTGGCAACGCTGGGCAGGGCTCCACGGAATGTGCCCGCACATTGCACATTCTGAGGGAGTCTGATATGGATCCCCCCGCGGTCCTGCTCGTCCCAGTGGAGCAGGTGTGAGAGCGCTGCTCTGGGCCGCTCTCTCGGTTCTCTCCGCTCACCTATAGGGCCCCCTGGACCCCCAGATCCCCAGGAGGGCTTGGCTTCTGCTTCTGCTGGAGTGGCTTTTAGGATCAAGCCTTTCGTTTAAAGTTACTGGACATGCAATCTGGGTACCAGACTTATATAAAAATTCCACCATTCAGGACAAAACCCTGATACTACACAATACTACATAATCTACAATATACTGAAGTACAAGTACACTTAGGTCTGGCTAAATTCCTAATTTCACAGTGGTCTTCTTTTGCATTATTGCATGTGCAAATCATATGTGAGAAGTTTTCTATTATTTCAGGAGGAAAGTAGGTGTGAAGCGCAAAGATTTGTAATAATCATGCATAACCCTTTAAAGTAAATTTTAAAAAAAAGAGCAGGGTTCCAGTTTAGGGAGGCATTTTTGATGTCATTTTTAAAAAGCCAACAAAAGCTAATTTCACCAAAACATTAACTGTAATATTTAGAAACCTCATGAAGGTATATTTTGAATTATGTATGAGTGTAGTATTGGAGAGAGGTGTGTGTCACATATGCAACAATATTTTTTTATTATTAATAAACAAAAATAATAAATTAGACTTAATTGAAAAAGCAACTATGCATATTTGACCTCTGTTTTCATACATTAGTATTATACTTTTGCTTGTGCACAAGACTTACCTAAGAGCTGGGTAGAGTGGGGAACTCAAAACAGGCATTACCAGGCAGCACACCACCAGCAGTGTCATTCTCTCCATCACTGTGGCCCGTTCAGAAAACCAGACAGCAAAAAAAGAAAAGAAAAAAGATTTCAGATCATATTTCAAAAACGTTGAGTTCACAGTTCTGATGCAGCTTCTCCCAAGCACATATTGCAGTGAAGAGACTATTCATGTTTTTGTAGCAGTGGTCTAGTTCACCTCTTAGAGACATATCAGGGTACCCTTTAGAGGATAAAAATAAACTTGATAAAAGCTGTGATTTGATGGAATGAAAATATGGTGAGATGAAAAATAGTCTTCCAAATGATTGTGTTCAGACTGCAAGAAAATCACATGTAACAGGATGTAAAATCAAATGAACCTTGTTGGTTCAATGTCAGTTGTCATTGTTACAAACAAAAATCCCCATGTCTCAGTTTGTATGCCTTTGATGTCGCTACAACAAAAATATTTCCAAAAAAAAAACCAACAACCCTGAAATACGCGCAATAGTCTGTGAACCCATTGTATACCCATTGTTACTTCATAAATAACATTTCTAACCTGCACATAAACTAATAGCAAAAATTCCATACTATAAACAAAAATACACCAACATGAAAAATGAATACAAGAATTATGGCAATAGCTGCCTGCACAAATTCACATTGATATTAGGTGATCAAATTGCAACCAGGACATAAAAGCAGATGCCTCAAAATGAAATGACATTGTAAATGTGGCCTACCTTGATGAAAGACTTATCGTTTGTGAGGTACCACTCAAATCTAAGAACAGAGCTTACAGCCATTAAAAATGCTTCCCCACTTTCCAGGGGCCCCAGTAATTGAACTTGACACTCTGCTCTCCCATATGTCCTTCCTGTGAACACAATGTTGGAAACATCCCCTTTACAGGTATATTTAATGAATTCAAAAGGATGATACAGGGCTCATGAACTTCCATGGGGCTCCTGTAAACGCACAGGGAGAAAGGAAAAGAGGGGTGCCTTGGATAAAGGTGTGAAAATTGACTTATCACAGGATAACGCCACTTGATTGCCATGGAGTGCATTACATTGCAATTATGTCAACAAAAGTATAAAAAATAGTGTTAGTCTCAGGAATTAAAAATAAAAGTGTGATATCACCAAGAAGACAGAGAAACCACATTCATGCATAATCAATAAGTGCAGGCAAACAGGAGTTTGTATTGTAACAAATGCACATGCCACTACACAACTAATCTTTATACAGCTATACAGATAAATCATTATCCAAAATAAATCTTAAAAGAAAGTAGAGAAGATAGCTAAAGAGGGTTAGAGGAGCTATGGTGCAGTCAGAAGAGATGGATCGTCTGTCTATGGGGGGAGAGAAGCCAATACTGGGAAGTGTACGCATTATAATTTACAGTGTTGATTTAACTCTAACAGAGTACATATGAATCCAATAGAGACCATTTGTACTCTGTAAGAGTTTATTTAACACTGATCAGTTTACTGTGTAGGTATGCAGAGGAGGGGGGTACAGGGACTGAATGAAGAATGAAGAGGACCGGGGCTGGTGTATAGGCTTTGATGATCTTTTGCACTGGGAGCCAACTGATCAGGCAGAATTAGTAGTCCTAAAATTTGTTCTACCACCATAGCTTGCCATGAAGCTGTTACCATCAAGGGCAGGAATGAATGGAGGCCAATCCTTGAGGGAAACCTGTTTCACTCCACAAGAGATCTGCTCTTAGGGTAAGGATTAATTCCCAGCCGGACAATGGCCCAAAAGCATACAGAAAATGGCACAAAGGAATATCTTAAAAAAAAGAATGTCTGTATTTTGTAATGGCCCAGCTCAAGCCCAGACTTACCCCACTGAAATGTGTGGTTTGACCTGAAAATCACTGTCCACCGATGCTCTCCATGAAATTTAATAGAGTTGGAAAAAAACAAATAGATAAACAAAGTTTAATTAAAATATTTTGTGTATCATAAACATATTTAATTAATTGTGTCAGTAAAAGGGAAAACATATATCAGTTTTATATCATATGTCAGTAACAAGACAAAATCATAAAAAGAACCTGGGACGAATGCTTCCTGAAGGCAACATATTACAATGTCATGTCAACGTGGAACGATTTTCAAGGGAAGATCTTCTAGTCGGCCGACTGGACGGAATATAGTCTTCTAGGGCATCATATTGCCCTGGTTTTTCATGTGCGTACACTGGAAATATGCACGGATATTTCTAAATATATTTGTAGGTTTCTTAGTGGGAATTGTGGATGGAGCTTGCCAGTCAATAGGTTTTAATCATCGTTGGATCGAGCTGAATCCGTGCAGTACGTGTGTAGAAGGACGCTTTAAACGGGGAAAGTTTATATGGACGGACAGTCACGCCGAACCACAATAACGTGAGGATAATGAGCAGTCGTTTGGAAGTTTGCAGAGCATATTTTAAGAATAAATGTTTTTTTATTTTTTTATTTTATTTTTTACCTTCCATTTGAAGCATTTTTGGGCAGACATAATCACTTACGTCAATGGGTAAACGACACTGATATGACAGGCAGAGGTGCCCAGTTTAGTAATCATTTAGCCAAACGCAGCTTTTTATGGTCTATATTTCATTTTGAATGTCAGCTTGCTAGTTAAATTCGTCAAATGAACATGTGTACGTCGTGATGTCATGTATGTCTTTCAGTATTCAGTATGAATTTTGTGATAGTGGGTAAACAAATTACCATAACGAGAAACATGATCATGTCTCTTGCAAACACATTCTGAACCTCTTCATCTATGCAGCCTGCCAATCATCTATGTAGTTACCTGTAGCTGGGTGCAATGCGTGTATTCGCTTAGCTATTTGAATAAAAACATGAGAAACCTAAGACTTTTAATGCACACACTGCAGCACTGGCTTGTAAGGGTCACCTCTAAAGACAGGTATTGTTGCCCAATTCCAATTCCTCCAACCGGAGACGGTTAAAGTTTGACTAGCGCCAGCAAATTCAGAAACTTGCTACGGGTCCAAGATTGAAGGACTTTATTAAGGATGCTTCTTCCAGATAAAAGACCCCTGATGTTCAAGATCGACCTGTTAAGGACACACAGTACTATCTTCCTGATGACCCACATATTGGAAATTCACGAAAAGTTTAGCAAGCGTACATAGCAAATAATTGCAACTAATTTCGAATTTTAATGATTGAATGAATGAATAAAGGTATTTATTTTTGTAGATGTCAGAATAAGTTTTCAGCTTAAAAAAAGAAGTGATATGGTTGTGCTTATGTTGACTACGTTGTTTTTGATTGTGTATTGTGTTGGCGCATTACTGTGCTATACAGTTATATAATTACTGCGTGTTATCTTTCAGTATACTTTGAAACCTATGGCTGTCAGATGAATGTGAATGATACTGAGATTGCCTGGTCCATTCTACAGAGGGAAGGATACTTGCGTGCTAGTGAACTTTCACAGGTAACATTTGTACCCAGGGGATTTTTTTTTTTTGGGGGGGGGGGGGGGGGGGGGGGAGGGTGGTAGTGGTTGGTGAAGCATAAGAGGATTACTCGGTGTGTTTGTATTGATATGTGATACAGTACTGTTTGGCATTCATAGGGAGAAAGCGGAGCAGACCATATGGAACAGATTGGAACAGAGAATGCAGCGTGGGTGAGCGATATGGCTGTCATCACACGCCTGTCTTTCACTCCTCTTTCTTTCACTCTCCTTTTTTTTTTTTTTTTTACTTTGTCTCCTCTCAATCCTTAAAATTCTCAACAACTTTCTGCACCTTTGTTACTGCATTCTTTATCGTGTCATGGTAAATAGAATTGTACTTCGAATGTTTGCTCTCATTCCAGCTACACTAGAGAGGCATACCTGGACTTGTGGCCAATATTTGGAAGAAAATCCCAGGTATCGTAATGGCCCTGTGGTATTTGTGATGTTTTCTGACGTGTTAATGTCGATGTTTGGGCCTGTAGTAATACAGCTGATAAAGTTGTGACTAGCTTGTGTGATTGAAGGGTCCATCTTGGTGATGATCATAGGTCTTGTTGTCAGCAGGGCTGTGTGGAGATGCATGTTGGCGATGCTGGTGGTGTATGTAAGCATGCATACTGATGCTAGCAGTGCATTAGTGTCAGTACAGCAGTGCATAGGACCTTGACTCTAGTTTTTCAAAGGAATAAATTCTTGCATTCTGTCCAAATCACCACCTCTATTGGATTGTAACACTCTTTCTTTTCCAGTTGGCTAAAATGTTGGTGTACTTTTTTCCCCTTTTGCAAAATATAAAGCAAACAATAATTGCAAAGAAAATTTTTAAATGTTTTTTTGTGGAGTGTAAATTGCAATTGTTTTTTGTTTAAATGATTGTGGTGGTTACAGCACGCTGTCCCATCTGCACTTGCAGAAGTCCCACACATTCCACCGTCTCCAGGATGACGTTTCTGCAGAAGTAAAACGTCGCCGCCTGGAGGAGCTAATCAGCGTGTTCAGAGAGGAGGCTTCCAGGGTCAATGCGAGCCTTATCGGGAGCACACAGCTCCTTCTAGTGGAAGGAGTGAGTACTGCAATACGGCTTGCCCATGTCTTGCTAAAACAACAGCTTTTTTTTCTCTGTAGTAGCTTGAACTCTTGTAAACACCACACGCATACTCTGACTAACAAAACTCTGAATGCTTCTCTCCTGAAGGAAAGTAAGAGGTCTGCACAAGAGCTGTGCGGACAGAATTATGGGAACCTGAAGGTGATTTTTCCTGCCACACAGGCTTTCCCCATCAGGTCTGGAGACTATGTGCTGGTGAAGGTACAGGCCTCGTGCTTATTCGGACTCTGTTCATTAGCTAGGCTCATATGTCAGCTGAGTGTAGATTTGTGTCGCTGGACTCTCAAAATTTGCTTTCTGTTGTGTGATTTATACAAATGTCCGATGCCTGCCTTTGTAATGCTAGCAGGTCATCAGAAACTTCTCTAAAACTGTCTGGGCAAGTCGCCACACTGACCATATTTGTGTATATTAAACACTTTTGGGCAAAAGTAAATAAATAAAATCAGCATACTTTAATGACACATTACATTACCCTGTTCTTGACATCTGTGTTGCATAGAGCTAAGGACTGTGTAAAACGTGTCTTACTGTATTATCCCAATGTTTTGTAACCACGTTATATGATCTGCTTGCAGTCCCTGCCCTGCACTGAGGTGCCTGCAGTGGAGCCTGTGGGCATGCTCTGTGTCGCATCCTAATCGTGCTGTCTGTTTCTCATGCAGATCACATCGGCCAGCTCTCAGAGCCTGAGAGGCCACGCCCTTGGCCCTGCCTCTTTAAAATCCCCTTCTAAAAGTCCTTGGAAAAGTCCTTCCTCAAGACTATTGAGATGAACAGATGGAGGTCTGCTGACCCCACCCCCCGTCTCTCCTGCTCCTCTCCTGTCTGCCTTACTTCACACAGGACAATCATTGTGCAGTCATTTTGTGCAGACGGTGGGGTGTCGCTGAAAGACACTGGTCGTTGCAGATCAGGGAGTACTGTTTTATCTCCAAAACCTACTATTCAGGGTTTACTCTCATGAAAATATTGTTTTTCTTTAATGTATTTAATATGTGGCGTTTTACGATTTGAGTATGTTAGTATCATTGATTTCAGTATATTATTGGGCTTTCAGGACGTTGTACTTGCTGGTAAATATTTGCATCAGGGATATCTTCCAAAATTGCAGACCTGTCTTCAGCTAAACATTGTATGAGCCTGTACAGTTGGCTTCTCGATGTTGCAGCAGGAGGACAATATGATTGAAAAGGACATTTTTGTTTGCTGTTATTAAGAAAGTAGAATATATTGGCATTTCAACTATTACTCATTTGTGAAAATCAATGGGAAACATTAAAGCTATTGAACTGATGAACTGAGGATTCTAGGCAGTTGTTTTGAAATGGGCTTCTTGTCTTGATTTAACCTGCAATGTATTCATTTACGGAGAATGTGAGCAGAATGGGAGAGAATGCGTGTTCCGGAATCGCACACATATGTTTGCGAAGAGCGACAAATTGCTGTTCTTTGCACATGATTCTAAAGTTGGAATCCATTTTATGGGATCACTATGGTGTCTCCTTATACTAATCAACATGGCCTTCATCATATGATACACCTGGGATATCCACAAAATCGAAGATGCGTATTTCATGAATCCTGTGTTGGGTTTTCATAGGAGCTTTTATTAAGATCCAAACTAAGAGGAATTAAAGTTCTGTGAGTGCCAAGTAGAAGGTAAAAACAAAGTAGAAACATGAGTATTTCACAAGAGCTCACTTTTGAAAAGAGATCCTAATATTTAGGTTTTTATTCATACAGATGTACTCATTAATTATCAAATTTTAACATTGTGGTTCAGCAGAATAATACTGAGAGGCTATGTTGTAGCATTTATACATCCTATGAATTCTCATAAGTGTCAAAAATAGTCAAAATGCAGTCACGGAAAACAGCGTTGAGTACAGTGCTCACATTAATAACCGAATGCAATGGATTCTTTGTGGTCATGTGAGGTGACATCCCTTGATGCTCATGGTTCAAAGTGAACATCTGTTCCAATCAGCATGTAGTCCTGGAGGAGGATGAAACAAATCCAGATCCAGTTAAACATTTCTCTTGCATCCTGCTTCTAATCTTCATGAAATGTCAGGCAAATTCATGTCAAAACTATTTTAGGTTTGATTTTAGGCAGTCTTTTTGCCTCTGAAGCGTGAGCATGATTGAGTGTTTGGATGCAGTGCGTGCGCGGCAGTGTTTTATAAACCCTAAACTGGATGTCCAGGCCTTCAGATGAAGATTGAACGTGCGCGCAGCGGTGGAAAAGCCGTTGTATGGGTGTGCGGTCTTACCTTCTGAACCTGCAGCTGAGGGTTGACCAGGTTCATCTTGCCGAGAGTGGGGAGCGGAAAGCCCTGCTGCAGGCGAACTGTGGGGAAGCAGAGCTCCTCTTTGTCACCACATTAACTTACCGGGGAACACACACATTGGCCGGTGCCAGCAGCGTATTGACAACCGTTCGATGCATTCAACACTGCAATAACAATCGGATGCTTGTTCAAGAAGGCAGCGTGTTTCCTGGCCTTGTAGCTCTGTTGCTGCAATCTGGATGACACAACTGCATCTTGTTGCTTTCTTTCTGAATTATTTAATTGATTTATCTTTTCTGCCTCCTGTGCTCGCTCTCTAGATATAATGACACCTTTCCTACAGAGAGTTATGCTCTTACCATTGACCTGGGGGATAACAGCCACTTTCAGAACAAGCAGGAGGATATTTTCAAGCGATTTCACCTGAAAATGACACAACACACAATTGCTACAGTGCTCATATGGCAACAATTGGCAGCAAAATGGCTGGAGGGATGTGGAGCTATGCAATATTCCAGACATCCCTGGAGGGCTGATTAGCCTTACCTGGAATGGGCCCACATAGCTTGTGCCCACAGTCAGGCCAATCCTGTGGAAAACGGACATTGTCAGGGCAAGCTGTGTATGCACGTGTTTATTTCATTTATTTATCTTTTTGTGACTTGTCTGTGTACTGAAAAGAGTTCTCTTCCTCCTGTATAGACACCATACCTGGGTCAAATATGTATTTGTTTTGGATTCAAACACTTTTCTGTGCTCTATTCATCTTGCCTGGTGTAACTGAGCCTGCCAATATGACTAGGAGGCGGGGTTTGCACTTTTTGAGAGTATTTCATTGGTTCCAATACACCAGTCAAGATCAGTAAAGCATAGAAAAGTATTCCAAAACAAATACGTATTTGACCCAGGTCTGATAGACACAGGTGTACTCACCTGTTGAGGGCCACGGTTCCAGCCAGTTTAACTCCAGTGATGTAAGCTCGAGCACTGACACTGGTGTCCTGTGGACAGCAGGGGGCACTCTGAGTCCTTCAGCCTTGTCAAATCTAATATTAAATTTAACTATATGTTTACTGTTTAAGACAACATTCTGTGAACCTCTTCACTACATAGCATCTCTATAAGCATGAAATAAGGATTCATAAATGCTTAAATTAATAACCAAAAATAGGTATATGGTGTGTTCCTTTGCATCAGTAGAGACATAGCGCACCATATGCTTATTTACGGTCATTGATGTAAGCATTTAAGCATGGTTATGTAGTTGTTAATAAGAACCATTCACAAAATTGTCACCCTGTTTGACTTATAGCTATTTAGAAGAATATATATGTTTAGTAAGGGCAGCAACCACAGTATTACTGCACAGTGTAATGTGTACATATTTTTGAAATACAGACTAGGGATGCATTGGAGTCCCTGGGACCCAGTTTGGGAGCTGCTGGTCTAAGTCCCTTATGGCCAGACTGACCAGGATGAGGATGAAGAGGGGCGCCAGGGTGCCATTTGTCTGGATGGCATAGGCGGTCACGGTGCCTGTCGCACGCAGGGTCATGTTGTCACGCTCAAAGGTGATGTTGGGCGGGCTGGACGTTTTCACCAGCAGCTTCATCATCAGGTTGGGAAAACGCTTGCCAATCTGTAGCATTTGGAATAGGACTCATTAGATTCACTTCCTACTCTTTAAGAAACATTTATGTACTGTACCTAGATCCTTAAACTAATTCACAACACTCATTTTAGGTATTGTTTTAGGTTTAGCGCTTATGCTACTGTAGGTATTACTCTTATGTTAAAGGGGAATTTCACTTTATAACACTTCTGCTTCTCATGACTGATATTGTCCTTCTAACGAATGTGTCGGCCTTCGTTTTTTGATTAGTTATTTCATTATGTTAATATTTTACGTTGTTTTGTTGTTTTCCTTTACAAATGCAGGAAGCAGACCCAGGCAGTTTAGTGTCGAACTCGAGGATGCATATCATTGCATGACTTCTGATGTGGGCGTACCTGCAGACAATAACATTAGGTTGGTCGTAGAAATAGTGTTGTACGACTACTAGCTAGCGAAACTGAAAATGTCTGAGGATGATGGAGATTTTGTTTTTGATCATGGGATTGTTGTGCCCTATCACTTCGAGCCGGAATACACAGAAGAAGAGCTGGCTAATTTTTAGGCTGATCGTGCGAGAACGAGAGTGAGTCAGGAGCGGGCCGAGATTGAGGAACCACAGGCTATTCCCAGGACAAACGGCAACTGGTGGTAGACATCCTATGTATCACAGACAGACGCGATAGCGTTAGCCAGCCCACGTAGTACCTACTTTGAGCGGTTTGACCAACGATGGGAAAACGGTGGTTACAGCTCCAGGCTTCAGATGGTCGACTTGGTAGTAGGTGCCTTCAAAGTGGTCGCTGAATACCCTTAGTCCTCGTTTGCAAACTTCTTCGGCTGTTATGTTGGGGTGTCTGATTACATCTAGCTATGTCTGGCACAAAGTTGCATCCCGTGGAAAACTATGAAAATTTGCTTTCAAGTCAAGTTTAATTGGGGAATTATAACAACTGGGTACAATGCACCTCATTATTACGCGGATATCGCATCAAACAAAAGCTAGCAGAGTTTAACGGAATGTTTTGCTTCGCTTCTTCTCGATTTTGCCGCGAAACGTTAGACATTTAAAATGAAATAACTGATCGAAAAATGAAGGGCGACATTAATTAGAAGGACAATATCAGTCATGAGAAGCAGAAGTGTTATAAAGTGAAATTCCCCTTTAAACAGCACCTATGTGAAGAGGTATTTTGGGACATTTAGCATTTATATATTTTAAAATAATTCTAGATTTATTTGTCTATTCATGCCTGTAGACAATAATAATTTGCTTAGCAATTCTTGCACCGTTACTTCTTTTTGGGTGATATTTCCCTTGCTTGTGACTTTGGCCTTTTCACACAAACTTTTGTATTTACTAATGTATTTTAACCCCAGAAGCGGCGCTGGGTAAGGGCATCCTCTAGATAAATGTAGTGCACAGTGATATATCAGTCATTATTTCAACTGTAACAGAGTAGGCAACATACGAGTCCAATAGGGAATATTTTACTGTGTGGAGTGCTTACACACACACAAGGTCTGTGACGCAAGAGGACAATGCCTGAAATGCTGAAAAAAGATATGAGTAGGTGTGAGTTCTTAACCTCGGGGATGAGGGCTCCGAATGTCTTGGTACTGAGTCGGAGGGGTGACTTCGGGGGGATCTGTCAGGAGAGAGGGCAAACCAGTGTAATGCAGCTTTTGAGGGCCGAGGTTTTGGCAGAGTTCTCTCTAGATAGAGCTGGCCAGGGTAGAAGCTCTCACCATGTCGTCTGTGATGTAGAGGCTGAGGATTCCAGCCTTGTTGTAGACAAAACCTGCTGAGTTGATGGTGAAGGAGGACAGTCCAAAGTACAGCATGCTGGTGTGCTGGGCAGGCAGGGAGAAGGGCGTGGCAGCAAACGGAGGTTCCTGATGTTTTCCAATGTTGTAGAACTCCCCCTGCAGAGAGATAAAAAGAGGGTCTTATACATCTGATATCTCTTGCACACGGCTGGTGGGATTATGCAGAGATGCTCTCTAACTTTCAATACAGAAAAACATACAGCTCCTGGAGAGAGTGTGCCGTGGCAAAAGGACCTGAGACTTTCAGAAAGCCATGTGAGGAGATGGTTTTTAATTTGTATTGCTATTATTATTATTATTATTATTATTATTATTACTGATAATAATTAGGGGAGATATGTGAGAATTTGTTATAGAAGGTGGGAGAAAGCGGAATATTAAATTATACATTGCACATGATGAATTGCACACAGGCTGATCATTGCTCACCTTCAGGTCAAAATTGATGAACTCTTTTGTGATGATGGGAGGTGCGACCATCGAATATTCAATCTCTGCATACTTGTCCACTCGGGCAAGCACTGAAAGATGGCAGAAAGTTTGAAGGGTGAGATGCTACACCCGGCCAGACAAGCAATTAAGCGTGCAAGGTGAAGTGATTACAGTCATAATTCAGGAAGGGCTTCTGTATGAATAATAAATTGTGCATATCTATTGTTGCCCCCTCATTTCATCATGGTTCTATTGTTCATTCCACAAACGAGTGGATCCTATAATTTGATTACGTTTTTTAAAATTCAAATTTTTCTTAAGCAGAAGCATGCTGTGATCAACTGTGTCAGCAGTACAGCAAATTCTGCAGCTCATACCATTCAGTGTTTTCAGGCGGGGGTTCATCTCGGATACTGCATCAGCCACCCGGGGGCAGATCTGAAATAGTACATTGGAACAACAGCATAGGACTAGGCATATGAGTGCTGGGAGCTATGGCACTGAAAATGGCCTGTACTCAGTTGAAGTTTGACTTTGACTTGCCAGCTCTCTGGGCACCTCACTGGTCTTCCAGCACTGGAGAGAAACTTGTTTTACCTTGAGGAAGGATGTGCTCACCTGTTTTTCTAAAGCCTTACGAAGGGCCTTGGCAATCTTGGAGCGGAAAAGGTTGTACAGCCAGCTGAAAAAAAGGGAACACAAAGTATGAGCAAGCATTCCTTCTGCTGCAGTTTTCTGCTTACACCACTGCTTATTTCTTATTTCCTGATCACACGTTTCTAGGTTTTGCAATGTGTTGAAACCGAACTTGTGATTATGAGGTAGCAGGAAGTAGAAGAAGTTGTTTCTCCATGCCCCTGTTGTGAGTGAGTCCTAGAACATCCCATTAACCGGTACCTGGCCCCGCCGTGGAACTTGATTTTGACGCTGCCCACCCTGGCCACGCAGTTGGCATTGCTGACGGTTGGCCGCCCCGTCTCGTCGCTTCGCAGGGTGATGCGAGAGGTGATGCTCAGTCCTCTCACGGCCAGGTCGAATGAGCCCCTGTTCTTACTGCATTTGAATAGAGCGAATGAAGGAGGGAAGAAGCATGTCATCATTCCTGTCCTCTGTGCACCGCTGTTCCACAGACAGGTGAGTCCTGTGTTCCTGTCACTGTGGGCCCATGTGTAAAATGCGCTAATGACACTCACATGAACTTGTATCTGACCTTCCATTTGCCATGGATACTGATGAAGGCATTCGCAATGGAGAGACTGACCCCAGTTTCTGGCACCAGCCCCACGGCGGTCGTGGGCAGCCCAAGGGAAGTAATCTTCATCCTGCAGGAGAAGGTAAGCATGCGTCACTCAGGGCACTATAGCTCAAAGTAAGAAAGCCTGAGTACAAACATTAAACTCAACAACCAAGAGTACTACAGGTACTATTAGAATTACTGCTGTCACTTAAGTTTAAAGCAGTGAGCATAATTTATAAACGGAAACGTACTTTCCATGGAGCAATGGAGTGGATACAAAGTATAGTAAACCAGTCAAAAATCTCCAGGATAAAACCAGGCGATTAATGGAAGACAAAGTGGCTAGCACTTTGTGTTATGTGACCTCACCCTGTTATGCTATATTTGACTTTGCCAATGCGAGACACCTTCACTTTTCCCGACATGTCAGGCAACTTGATGGACTTCAGCTTGCTCTGCAGAATAGCCATCCCTATCTGCCTGCCTGCAAAGAGAACAGCTCCATTCAGTCATATTTCCAGTGACCCCAATAACCATTTTCTCTGTAATTTTGTGTTTTACCTGGTCTATGGTCTATTTTTATACCCCTCTGCTTGCATCAGAGTGATTATTGGAAATCATATTTTCTACCTATACAGCTGAGTATATAGTCTGAATCATTCAACGTATGTTTTATTAAGCATTATATTCAAGACAGAGTAGGCTTTGTTGGACTTACTACATTATGATTTTTGTTAGTACTGTTGAACCTATCGCCAAAGATCAGTTAATTTACTACACAAACCTCAAACATACCAATACCAACTACTGTTGATACTCGCTATCAACAGCAGTTGGTATATCAACTCCAGAACTTTCTTCTACATTTCAACACCGTACTATATCTTTCTCCTGTTGTTACTCTAGTGAACTGTGCTAAATATCTTTCTGTACTTAATTGCCTACACCATATTCCAGACCTCCCTGTTGTTGCTCTACTCTACCATACTTTAGACATTTCTCAGGCTAATCGACTGTACCACACTCCAGACATTTTACAACATCACTCTACTCTGGACATTCTTGTTGTTAAACTCTTGTACCATTCTCTAGGAATAATACCTACCATATTCCAGCCCTTTTTGTGTAAGTCTGACCTTGACACCAGGGTTGACACTCTGAGATGGGGGTAGAAGAGCCAGCAGAGCCACCACACACCACGCGGTCAACATGACCACAGATACCTGCTGGGATGACACATACCACCATACTTACATTACTGTGATAAGCATTTTACACATCATCAGGGCTAAATATCATGTATACTGCATGGTTTCAGTTTTAGGCCATGTGATCTTTGGGGATCCAGATATGAAGAATAAGCTGTCCATTCCCAGCAGCATGTGATTGTGCAACTTTTTATCAGACACTGCTCATTCATAGAATCTGTCATTATTATTATTATTATTATCTTTTTTTTTGCAGTTCAAGGGCCATTTGGGCACTGCTTAGGAAGGTGTCTGCACATTTCTGAGAACTGCACTCAGGACCTGCAGAATCCTTAGTGTTCCTCTCCCTCACACTTTGAGCTAAGCAAATGTTGGACATATTTCTCATTTATTTCACAAGTGAGAGTCAGACACAGTGAATCCCTCATAATAATTGAACCTGTTGTAAGATAAACCAGTCAAACAAGCACAGCATGTCTGTGAAGATTTCTACCTTCAGTTTGTGGATATGATTTTCATTTTGGCAAAGACATTAAAAATCAGTGCAAAGCCTTACCAATTCATACTTCATGTGGATAAAGGCTTCACAAATCTTTCATATCTATTGTACTATGACTTCCTTTTTTTATCCATCTTCCTCAAATTTCAAATTCCTCACGATGACCAGATTCTGCTCTGTGATGCACCCATTAGTTGTAACCATGGACATAATTTAAAGACAAAAGCTTATTAGCTAAATCAAATTAGCTGCTCTTTGTTTTCATCAACGGCATTGCCTTACAACAAACAAGTAAGAATGAAGAAATCCTTCTAAATTAATACCATTAAATCAATTACGTCAATTTCTGCATTATAGATTTTACTTGTTTCTTGATGCTTACATTGTTCATAACACTGAAGCAACCTAACATATGAGAACAGTGCAGTACCATAGCAAGCTGTCCAAATGAATTGAACACACAAATGTGTAATTCTGTCCTGTTACCAATTAAGCTTTTTTGTGTGGAATAATATCTCACTTAATGCTTTTTGTTTTTCTTTTTTTTAATTATTATTATTTACCGGAGCAAAACTGAGTACCTTTAAACAGAATATGCATGCTGGAAAAATAAGGGATCTGGAGGAGGGCGTGCCCTCCATCACACAGTCCACAGATACACAATCCGCACTTAATTCAGTTTCTATTTCTGAAAGGGCCGTGTGTCTTCCTGAGATGGTGCTGAGGTCACATGACAGGAGCAGTTAATGCTAAACTGAACTCAAGCCTGTATTTAATTATTCTGAGCCAAAAGTAAAAAAAAAGGGGAGACAGGAAGAATCAAAACTGACTCTTCAAAATAACTGAAATGTGACCCAATTTACTTGTGCAGAGGATCTTTGTATGGAGCAGAAGGCTATTTGAGGACTCTGGAGGTCCTTGTCAGTTTCTGCTCTTTTAAATTTCACAACAACAGAGAGAAAGTAGCAGGAAGGTCCTAAATCATGCTTATTGATCCACATGTATTTTACCACACTAATCCTAAATTTACACTGACAAAATTTATGCTCAGCGTATGACTGGACACTGTACTTGATCATACAAGTCCACATTATGCACAGCATCAAACAGAAATCAGTCTCCAATTAGCCCATTTACCATTGCATTTTACAGCAACTTAATATATTAAAGTGATCAGCAGGTCATTGTGACCTACGTTGCTTTTCACATAGGAATCTATGCTGTGTACAACAATATTTTTGCTGTCAGTACAAAAAGAACAGATCATCAGAAATGGTGGCAGAGTGTGTAATAGTTTGAGATTGAGTGCACAGTTTCAGAACTGTGTGTTTGCCCTTCTTCCCTAATTAGACCTAGGTATAGATATTGCAGCATTCAGACGGATCATGTCCCTGCAGGCATGCATTGTGTCTGTCTGAGGTTACCTTGAGTGGTTGAGTCCTGTGTAAACGTGTCCTCAGCGTTCAGTGGAGTCACACTCTTGCTTGCAACTTAACAGAGTGAAAGAAGAAGAGAGGCATATGGTTCTTAATTCACTCCCCTGGACCAGGAAGTGGTGCAGTTGTAACTGGCTGTGACTGGCATTGCCCAAGCCCTCACTTATTGAGTACCAACTGTCTCTGTGTGTTGTTCTGGATTAGAATAATTTAAGTAAGGTTTGGCAATTGATTGCAATGTACTCCTTGCAACCGTTAGAAATGGTGCAAACACTGGCCAGTCTTACATTCTGGGAAATGTTCCTCTGTTGCACAAAGCACCAGATTACCATAACATTTCATATTAAGGTACTTGTTATTCTGAGTACTATCCATGGTGAAGCAAAGTAAATCTGTATGAGAAAACTTTCTTGAGAATTAGATTTTTAAAAATGTTGATACAGTATGTTAATCTTTTTTTTAGTTCATTACTGGTTCCCAATGTTGAAGCTTTCTTGTTTGCTTGCCAGGGCTTGGCTAACAGTAAAATAACATTTGGTCAACTACGTTGTTTTTTGCGGGGATCTGGTTATTCATCTTTTAGGCTTTTAGATTTTCCACCACTGACCTTTTTGGAGTGCAGTTTGAAAAGTTGCTGACAGATGGAAGGTTCCTTGCAGATGACAGTATCGGTTATTAAGTTCAGCTGTTACTGTACCAGTAACTCTGAAATGCTGTGTGCCTGCTGTATCGCAGGTGACCATCAGATTGATTGAAAATCTCAAGCCAAATACAATACCAAAAAAGTAAGAAAAGTAAAAATTATAAAAAGTATATATTTATTAGAACAGGATGTACAGGCTATTGCATTGCATGCTGCTCTCAGTGTGCATAGATATAGATCTCAGTGACAGTTATCAGAGCCCCTGCGTGGGAGACACGGTGGCCATTTAATTAATTGCCGAATGATGCCTTCTGTGAACCAGGAGGGATTAATATGACTAATGTTGCCCCTGGTAACATATTGTAGAGGGGGGTTGGAGAAACCACATGACCATAGAACCCCAAGAGGCCCCATGCAGGACATGACAGGTATTGATTATTGATGGTACGCATGCACAAGTGCGGTCACTAGAAGCAGTTCCTACAGAAGAGCAGCTTAATGCGTGCTCGATATAAGCACTCTGATGAATCATGCAGCTGGGTGCCCAACTCCTCCATCCCCTCTGGGTCATTTTCATTATGCAGCGCACTACACGGCTGATATTATTTATCATGACAACTTATGCATGGATGAGGAATATTTTATTAAATGTGGGGGATGGCATGATGCACTGTGAGTAGAATCCACAGCTTTATTCAGCACTAAAGTAATTACCTGTAGCGCCAAGACAGAGGACATGCTGTTTTGATTAACTGCACTGGAGCAAAGGCAGTGCTTTGACCTCGTGAACCCAGCCTTCACATTGATTTGATTGCTGAAGTCCAGAATCAAAGCAATAATCATATCTTTTTATTGCAGGAGTACATTTTCTTTCTTAAAAGTAAAAAGGTCACATGGTTTTATTTCATGTTCAATGAAAATGATGAAGTGGTTGGATATGGAATAACACAGCTGCACTGAAACAAACACAAAAAACTAAGCTAAAATGCTAAAAAGCACTGAAAAGTCAAATAAATTATGAACATGCTAGTTAGCTAAGCTTGCAAAGCTAAAAAAAGCTTTATAGCTGACTTCATCAAAGCTACATGTAACTAACTAGCATACTGTCTGGTAGCTATTAAAATCAGCTAACACGTAATGCTTTAAGAGTTTCATAGCCTCTTTGCTTCCCTGTGTGTGCTTATGTCTAAATATAAGAGCGCAGCTGTTCGCATTACCAACTTCATAGGTTCTAACTAATGTAGCCACTCACTAATTAAATCATAAGTATCATTTCAGTCGATAACACAGTATAAAAGAAAAAAATCTTTCTTCCTTTTCTTGGTGTCCCCATCATTTCCCGGGGCACATCACTTCCCTATGATATCTTTGAGCAATCTGCAAGAGTGTAGATGAGCACACACACACTTCAGCTGAGCTTCACAGCCATTGCGCTGCCACAGGCAATTTGCAGGTGCCCAAATCACCAGAGGAGGCCCATTTGGGACCCATTGTCAAAATGATTTTGCATCTGATTTGCGTCAATCAGTGATTTCCTCTACGTAAAATTGTGTTCATGTATGGGTTAAATTTAATGTACCTAGTAGTTCAGACATCATTCATTTCCTAAATGTATTTCCCTCTCAAAACTCAGAAATACTGTGCAATCCATGCCAGGAAGGGAAAACCATCCAGCCACACAACAACACATCCAGAACCAACCGTGACACTGCCACCAAAGATTATGTACAACAGAAAGCCTGTTTATAATAATATTCTCTAAAACTCATTGACAAATTCAAATCTAAGTAGTCACAAATGAGATGAATACATCATTATCTTTTACTATTCGCAACATAATAACAATAAAAAAAACCCTCTGATTACATAGAGGTTTTCACAAACTGAGTCAGGCAACTTTTGGATCTGCCAAAAGAATGAGAATGAAAGGAATCCTAATCAAATCACTATTTGAATAATATTACGCAAATAAACTATAATTACTTTACTTTTTGAAAATGTGACATACAAAAGTGATGCAATTATAAGACACAGATGGTCTTCGCTCCCCTGTAGTCATATGTGGGGCAGAGTTAATTCATCTCTACTGAGTAGCCTGTACCCATATTTCTGCCGACCAATAAGGAAGCTCATAGCAAGGCATCATAGATGGCCAGCAGAGGACGATGGAGAGCCAAGGCTGCATGGAGCTCACAACTATGGCTTCACACAGACGTCCCTCTCTGTCAGAGTGCCCATAGGGCAGCACTTCAAGCTCAGGAATGACACAGCGAAGAACAGGGAGGAAAGGGCTGCTGCGTGCCCCAGACAAGGTGAGCTGGAACTTGCAGCCAGCTCACCCCATAGTCTGGCTTTGTCTGTGCTTGTCACTGCTACACTGCACAAAATCGAGCTTATGTCAAGAGATGGCACAGTGGACGAGAGGAGGAGAATTAACAATAATGTGTTGTGGGCTGTCCCAATTTGGCTGGGACATACTGTGCTTTAAAACATAAAACCACTGGTCCTTGATCGTTTTAAATGGTATTGGACGTGAGTCTGGCACATTAGGCTAGTTGTAATACTTTAGTGGAAAGACCACAATGTATCTCCCTATTCGCATGACTGCCTCATTTTAAGATCACACCAGTGTCCTCTTTTCTTCGTCTTTGCATTCTCTAGCATTGCCACTCTACTGCCTGTGTGGATTATGTCTGTGTGTCTCAAAGCTTAAGCATATGTTCAACTTCAAAGCACTTGGAGAGTATATTTTTGTAGAAATGGCAACCATTTTGATGCAGCACACTATGTTCCTAGATTTCTGAAATGCTCTCCTTTCAGCTGGTTAATGTTTCTTAACATTTCAGTCAATTGTTGGTTATCCAATGACTGATGTTTCAATATAAGATATATATAAAATCCCTTCTAATGAGCATCAAGTCTAAATACAACCTGTTTGAAAACACATTTACTAATCACTCACAGAATCAGTCTGTAACATTAAACCTACCTGTACCTTCGCACAAATTCATGTGTGTGTAACACTGTTTTCGGTAAGATTTTCTTTGAAAAAATGCTCATCGAAAAATTACTGCATGTAATTATTGATATTATAGAGATTTGTGAGGTCGAGCATTGCTCTGAGACTGTTCTAGACAGCAAAGAAACAGGACTAGTATGGTATAATATGTTATTTGAAAAACAGCCTTCAAATCAGAAGCTGGCTTGGTTGGTGAGTGCAGCACTGCCGTGGTCCATTCAGACCTGAGCGGTGGTGGCGCTGTGGCAGGACATGCCCACAGCATCAATGCTCCAGTGTGCAGGGCATAAAGACAGCAATGTGCCCTGGAGAAGGCTTGTCTGTGCCCCTGCCACATGCAGCTGGCAACGCTGGGCAGGGCTCCACGGAATGTGCCCGCACATTGCACATTCTGAGGGAGTCTGATATGGATCCCCCCGCGGTCCTGCTCGTCCCAGTGGAGCAGGTGTGAGAGCGCTGCTCTGGGCCGCTCTCTCCGTTCTCTCCGCTCACCTATCGGGCCCCCTGGACCCCCAGATCCCCAGGAGGGCTTGGCTTCTGCCGCTGGTGGAGTGGTTGCTGAGAGTTCGGAGACATGCTCACTCACTGCAGCGCATATAGAAGGCCAGTCAAGCCCACCTGTCACACAATGAGGCCTGTTAATGGCTGCACACATGCATGCACACGCACGCACACATGCATGCATGCATGCACACACGCATGTGCACACATTGCCGCACTCTCAGATACAAGTGTAACACACATACGATTTGTCCCAGAGATATATAATTCCAGATAGATAAAATGTCAAAATAGACTCTTATAAACACACACACACACACACAGCTACTCTCTCAGGTTAACACATACCTTCAGTCATACTCAGACCTTCAGACATACTGTTCTACTCTGCACATTATATATATATATATACACGTGTGTGTATATATACATATATATGTATGCATATATATATATATATATATACATCAGTCATTGGATGACCAACAATTGACTGAAATATAATGTGGCTAATAAATAAGCGCACAAAGACACAGTACCGCAAACTGAGACAAACAGGTTCTCACCAAAACGTGCCTGCACACATATAGCACTGCTTCAGTGACATCCAGAGACACAACCACACCCTTAAATACATGCAAACGCACATTACTTCACAAACACAAGCTAGCACATACGTCTCTGCTGCACACATTGCGCTGATGCAAACACACCCCCACACAAATGCAAACATGCAGTGCTCCAAGCTCAGATACAGATTATTGTGGATACTGGTCTATAGACAGAACGTGCACTCTCTCTCTAGGAACATGCACGTTCTCCCTTCCTCATGCTGGTACATTTGTTTGTGAGATCATGTGATGTATGACAAGTACAAATGTGTAAGATAAGGTTGAATCCGTGGAATCTGGTGAATCAGGCTTACCAATATCACCACAAACAATCTAGAATACAGGGTGTAAGTGTGAATTCTATCTGTGCTGGCTATAGTATTGTCTGTGTGAGTTTTCTCAGTGGTGGCAGTAATGGTGTGTGAGTTTTCTCTGTGGTGGTTGTAATGGTGTGTGTGTGTTTTCTCTATGATGGCTGTAATGGTGTGCATGCGTTTTCTCTATGGTGGCTGTAATGATGTGTGTGAGTTTTCTCTATGGTGGCTGTAATGGTGTGTGTGAGTTTTCTCTGTGGTGGTTGTAATGGTGTGTGTGTGTTTTCTCTATGATGGCTGTAATGGTGTGCATGCGTTTTCTCTATGGTGGCTGTAATGGTGTGTGTGTGTTTTCTCTATGATGGCTGTAATGGTGTGCATGCGTTTTCTCTATGGTGGCTGTAATGATGTGCGTGAGTTTTCTCTATGGTGGCTGTAATGGTGTGCATGTGTTTTCTCTATGGTGGCTGTAATGGTGTGTGTGAGTTTTCTCTATGGTGTCTGTAATGGTGTATGTGAGTTTTCTCTATGGCGGCTGTAATGGTGTGTGTGAGTTTTCTCTATGGTGTCTGTAATGGTGTGCGTGAGCTTTCTCTATTGTGGCTGTAATGGTGTGTGTGAGTTTTCTCTATGGTGGCTGTAATGGTGTGTGTGTGAGTTTTCTCTATGGTGGATGTAATGGTGTGTGTGTGTGGTATGTGTGATGTGGCTGGGGGAGCTGTTGCAGTATTCCCAGTGCACTGACCCCTCTGTGGTGCAGTGGAGCAGATAACCCAACTGCCAGGAGCAGGGGTGCAGGTGCCATTCAACTAGGCCTCATTTGCTTTGCAAATACAAGCAGGAAGCAATGACCTATTTAAGGAAAATACTTTTTTCACCTTTTTGGTTGTTTTTGTTTTTATTCCTTTGTTTCTGCAGCTATCTTTTCAACTCCCTCATGTTCTGCACCCAACCAACCCCAAGGAGATCAAAGTTTGTTGGATTCCTTTTGAATAAAAGGTGCGGAACCGTGTACCAGTTACAACATCTTTGTCTTTCAAGAAGACAATGCTCCTGTCACCAGAGCAGAGCATGGAATGTCACATTATGGTTTAAAGAGCATGATATTGACATTATTCATGTATCGTGGCCTTCTCAATCACCAGATCTAAACTCAGTAGAACATTTAGGGGGTATACTGGAATGATGCTTTTCCACTGCTATCAGCTTAGCACACGTTAAATTACTTTTGCATGAAAGGCTGGTGATGTGTATCTCCTGCAAAGTTGAAGACAGGAAAACCTGGCAGTTAACCTGCCATTATTTATACCCTCCCATGGAGAGGCAGTGAAGGCAGGTATTATCTCCAGGTAAAGCCTATTTTATGTATTAAATTACATAGTTGACCTCTCCACATGAACAGTGCCTAATGAATCTGAATTCTGTACTGGACTGCATGTTACACAGTATTTGAATACATTTATAGATTTATTTGTAGTAACAGATTGTTCGAAGACAACTGAAAGATTTCTTCATAACTGGTAATCACTGATTGGCTTATGTGTCACTGAGCTGTTATGATTTTTTATTAATCCACCTACCTACTGTACCTGCTTTTGTTTTTGCTAAGCATGTATTTATAAGTATTATTTACCTATTGTACAAATTGTATAGCTTTGCTTTTATTTGGCCTTAATAATTTGTCATTAATTTACACTAAAATGGTTAAATCTGCTAGTAGAAGGACAATTTTACATCAACATAACAAACCATCAGTTTTCAAACCATTTCAAACAGATCAGTATTTAAATAGTGTACCTGTATTTTTCACCAGCAAACACATTTTTTAGCCTGTGTCATATTTCACAGTAGCCTAGAACATACTGAAACGTGTTTGTTGTTCTAGAAATAGAGAAGTCAGTTCCACAGAGCAGTGAGACGCATTGGTTGTATTTGTTTTTGGTCAGACGGGGGACTGCCACTCTGTGGTGCGCGGAGTCCTGGATGTGTGGGCCTAACTTCCTGTGCAGCTGTGCGAGATGCCATGTGGAAACACCGCCCGGGCAGGACACACACGAGCGGTGGAACGTGACAGGGTGTGTCCCGGGGCTGCCTCACTTGAATAACGGGCGATATTTTGGCATATTTTCAGGCCCTGACTGTTTTGGTCCCAGTCATGGAAAGCATTCTCACAGAGAAAGTATTTGCCAGGGCGTCGTCAGAAGGGATGATTAAAGTGCATGATGTGAACTGTGTATTGGAATTGGTGGGGTGGAAATGTGAGGTTTCCATTTCCTCTCTTTCTTTGGTTTTCATAAAGGATGTGAGGAGGTGCCAGAAAACTAATGAAGACAGGGAAACACAGGTCCTCGAGGTTCGAGATATCTGATAGAGGCTCATACAGGGATCGGAGAAAATCCAGACAGAGCAGAGACAGGATATGGGAGCCATCTTCCCTGAGGCTTTTCAACACCCAGAAAGTCATCAGTCATTGCCATACCCATTGTGTAACATCAGTTTACAAAAAGTGAACAAAATTCCACAGCTGCAAAAGACATTGCCTCTGTGGAGACGTTATCATGCACTGATTTCAGCCTCTTTGTTGCAAGCTCAATTGTGCTTTCTACACTGAAAAAACAGTTTCATTGGATAAACCTAAAATTTTTACTTCAGTTTGCTAAACATATTTTTCTAGTTTTCTCAATTGAAAACTATAAGTTTATTTGAATGACAACTGAGAAAACCTAAAAAAATATAGGGGTAACTAATTGAAATACATTTTTAGGTTTATCCGCTGAAACATTTTTTTCTTATATGCTTATCTACTGCATTCTATGGCTACAATGTTTAAAGATGTGAGTACACAGAGTATACTTTTTGTGGATGGAGTTAAAGCATTCTGAGGTTTTTACAGAAATTTGAAGTTTTGTAAATTATAATAAATCAACATTTTGAAATAGTAATTTCTATTAAAACAATTCTGTGCACAAAAAGGTAGATACAATGTTACATTGCCTAGGAATAATAATACATTAAATGTATGGTATAACCAAGGTATTTGTGTTAATATAGTTGAACAAAAATAGAAAAGTCTGATCCTAGAAAAAACCCCAAAAACAATTGTGTTTAGAAATACATGATAAAAATGGCAAGTTGAAGTCTGTTCATTGTTTTGAAAGAAAAGAAAAAGAAAATCCTAGTCTAGGCTTCAAGTACCATAAAAAATAAATCAAGTCTATGCTATTACAAATAGCATATCAAATCTCCCTGCTTTTTTTCCGATTTTCCACAGGGACACAAGGCAGGTAGAAGCATTTCAGCCTTTCACCATCCTGTTGCAGGGATAATTCATAAATAAGCCGTCATGAAGATAAGACATTCGGTGCTCAGCCAGTGATAATTGCTCATGAGAAACAGTTTAATTTTGTTTTGCTCCTTGAGCTGTTTCTGACTTATACTACGCGAGGTCATTCATTAAAATTCAATGTAAGTAAACACTGAAATCTACTGTGTGCCAATCCACCTATAGCCTCTGTTCTTCCATTATCCATCATCCTTCACTTTAAGAAGGTCTCAAATCACAAGCAGCACGGTACTGAATGCTGATCACTGTGAAGCACCTCAGACAATATGGCCCCTACCTTAGATTTGCTACCACTGTCAAGGCTATGATTTCTGTAAGGTTCTACTTCTTGGTCAAGCACAGTTCATTCATTCCTTTGCCTGGTCGATTTAGCAGGGTCAAACTCCACATTATTTAATCTGATCCGAAAGGGGGTTGATTTGCTGTTTTAATCCATATGACAGAAATACGTTCAAAAAGCATTCAAAATTGTAAAACCAATGCATAAACACACATAAGATGATATGAGACATAAAGCAGAGATTTAAATGATACAATCACTCAATTCAGGGCTGCCCAACCCTATTTCTGGGAATCTACCGTCCTGTGGTTTTCACTCCAGCCCTAACAAGAACACCTCACTCAATAGCTAAAGATCTCCTTGAGCTGGTAATTAGTAGACTTGGGTGTGGCAAATTAACGTTGAAATGCAAACCTACAGGACGGCAGATCTCTAGGAACAGGGTTGGGCAGCCGTGCCTTAAGAACATCAGCACTTAACATTTGAAACCGAAGTGGGAAACAGAGGGAACCCTTAAAAATATGGCAATTGGAAACATTTCTGGCTTGTATTTTATAAACCTCATTGGATGAATGAGAAGCTGGACATTTTCCTGTAAAAAGCTTGCATCAGCTTTCTTTCCAGTGGGTGGGCAGCTAGCTGCAACTTTTGGAGGCTCAATACAAAATTTTTCATAACCAGTATCAAGAGTCTTATAAGTAATGCTTGTTTTTGATGTTTATTAAGAAGCTGCCACTCTGCAATAATCAGTCATTATAATTATTATATTTCCCTGGCATTGTCTACCTCTCTGTCAATAAAAAATGTTATAATTTATATATTTATTTACCTCTGATTAATACTTTAATTGGAGAGATGTCTTGTCTATCAAATTATGATAAAATTTGTTTCATTTCTTTGTAGGTTGAAAATCAAATTGTGAGTTTATTGATGAAGGTTCTTTCTGAGATGTATGGTATTTTTAAACACATTGGGCCTCATTTGCAAAACTTTTCTTCAATTTGTTCTTAAAAATGTTCCTACAAGTAACCTATTTTTTTTCATGACACATGTGCTGACCTTTGTTTTTGTGCATATCCCAGGTGCATGAGATGATGAATGCTGACAGCTTGTAAATTTTATGCGTAGTTCTGTTCATGTGATTAACATAAGGAAACAGTCATGAACAAATACATTACACAAGTGTTTCTAATGAGCAATTACCTCTATCCATTCTAAATAATATAATTCTAAAATAAAACCACAAAGATGCTTATCGCGGAGTTCAGAAACTTAGTGTTATAGACAGAAGTCAAGAATCAAGAGTACAGCGCAAAAACTCTGAGGTAAGGGAAATCAAGGTCAGAAAGGTAGAATGAGATGCATTTTCAGTCAATAAACAGTTTGATGGGCAGCCAAAGAAGGGATGCTGAAAGTAGGGTCAAAGTGAACTTCATTTTCATTGCTTGAATGATTTCTACTTATTCATCTGCTTCTGACTCGTTATGTGATCCATTTATTTTCAGTCTCTACCTTGATCTCTCAAAAACTCAATTAACTACTAATAACAACGAGATCAGTGTCTAATTCAAATAATCTGTTTCAGGAGTTCTGTATACTGCACTGGTCCCCAATCTGTCAAATATCAAGATGAAGGAGGAATGACAGGGAGAGGGTAACAGATAAAGAGGTGGAGGAGGAGGGAGAGAGAGGTGGACCTGTCCCCTTCAGCTGAGGAAGCATGTTTCTCTGGGCGGTGAGCTTGATGTCCTCCTCTTTGATGTTTTATTTTTAGCCGGTGTTGTGTTGTGAGGACCACTGAGGCATTCTGTGAGAATGCATTGCTCTTCACTTGCTCTTGAGGTGCTTCTGCAGGACTGTGTGACTGTACATTCCCAACATGTAGCAGAGTAATGCTCAGCATAGTCAAACAGCACTCCGTTCTTATTGCTGAATTATACCATTCCCTACTCATTCTATTACTTAACGAAAGAGACCATCTGGCATTGAGGGGCACATCAAAATAGAGAAATGAAAAAAGGGAAAACTTTGAAAATACACAATACTTCAATGTGCAATTGAAAGTTTTCAAGAGCTGTGGGGCACTCAGTTATTAAACAAAGGTCAAAGAGCAGGAACAACCACCAGAAAAAAGTGCATTTTAAGGTTCGCTAAGTGCCAAGAGACAAATGGCAGGAAAGGTGCTGAAGTGGCTGATTTTAAAAGTGCATAAGCAGCATCAGCTTGTTGCCGCAGAAGATGTTAAAGGAAAAACAGGAAATAACAGCCTTTGCAGTTGTTTACTATAGATGGCTTGGGTTAAATGACCAAGATTTTTAATGACAGTTAAAACAGTGTGCAATACATTAGGTATTGAAAAGAGTTGGCAAAAGATAGCTTAACAATCCATGTCGAATAATGATCTGTGCCCCTCGTGACCTTGACCACTAAGTTTTTCATGTGAGCGGTGGAATCGTTACAGTTGTCGGTGATTAAAAATAAAAGGCACGTTTGTATGGGTGGGTGTAACACTGAGTGACACAGGCCCCGTGTGATTTGAGCTATTTGACTGCAGCTGTGAAAATCGGGTGCTGTCACATGCCGAACAGAGGTGAGGAAGAGATTCTTCCAATCCCTCTAAGCACCCTCAAACCTCCCACACACACAGGCATACAAAAGTAGATATTGCCCAAGAGGTGGGGACATATAGTATACCATTATATTTTTACTTCATTAACTGCTAACTTACTTGTGCTAACCTCTAGCGTAATTTAAAATTGCAGATTTGCTGGGGTAGAGAATGTTAGACCGACACAAAGGAACTGCTATAACTTAATTAAATTCCTCTCTATATTAGCATGACTTAAGCTTGTGCTGGTCTGGTTTCTTTTTATATTCCTAATGTGTTTGAATAAGCTGCGTTGTCACCCTACAATCAAATACTTGAGTTTTTCATTCTTACTGGTTTCAATCATTTCAAGGTGAATTTCTTTATGTTGCAGCGTGTAAATATTCTTTGGGTGGAAAAAGCATGTAATGGTGCACAAGAATTTCTGATGTCTTTCAGCTTGAAAAATTTCTAAACATTCAATCCATTAAAATCTCAGATGAAAAAAAAACACTAAAAATGCTTAGACTCCCCATACATATTCACTGTCAGACGTAGCCCCTTAAAACTCGTCCTTGATCTTTCATTCACAGACAATTTCAGATATAATTGCGTGTTACTGTGCTGGAGAAAATGTCATGATTATTCATTATGTTCGGTAAAGGATTGAAGACGCTACATGTTATCTACCCTTCAAACCGGAATCTTGGCTTTCCTGAGTATGACCAGTTTGGCTGAGGTATAAGCCTCCCTTTTTTTATACCATGTCTTAATAAACCGTGATTGACATCTAAACAGCAACATAATACACTACTACAGTCTGGTGTTTGCGTTTCCAGAGTATGCCTCGTGCCGTGCCACTTCCTCAGCCCCACTTGTTTTCTTATTCAGTGAACCGTCAGCCCTCCTCTCCGTCCTCTGGATGGAGGAGGTGAGCTCATGCAAGTCTAATGCGGGGCTCTCATCGACCCCACCCCCGTCTCCATTCACTTACAGCTGACAGGGGATGGCACTGAAGGTGAGCTCACTACCTGCTCCAGGCCTGGCATGCAGCGCGCTAGCCAGGTAAACACTGATGGACAGCATAGAGCTGACAGCCTCTGGAGCCCAACTGCTGGCACTGTGTGTGTGTGTGTGTGTGTGTGTGTGTGTTTGTGCGCGCGTGCCTCTTCAGAGCAGCAGAAATCCTCTTAGCTGCATGCATAATATATATACACCCTTAAACATTCATAACATTCATTACATAAGCATAAACCTAGGAGTACTGCCTTCAGATTAGACACCTATAAAAAAAAGTATCTAAAAATATTTCATCAGAACCATCTCTATCTCCAAAGGACCTACCCAGAGGGGTCTTTTGTCTTAACTGAGGGACAAGTGGCACTCTGCATCGTATGCACCGATTTTATTGCAATAAATAGGTTGATACTTTAATCCCACAAATTAGCATCGGATTCTGAATTCATATGTACCCTTCCCATTGATTTGACAGTGTCTGCCAGATCCTAGTGTATCTCTTTTTGCTGTTGTTGACTCTCTTAACTGTAAGTTGTACTTTTCCACAGAGTTTGAAGGTAAACACACACAGTGGTGACTGCTTATTTTTATACTTAGGACATTTTGAATCGTCGGTATAAAATCTCCCTCCTCTGATTCAAAGTAGAATATACACTATTCTTCTGAAACACAATTAGATTGTATAGACGTATGCTATTCTATTCCCACTTAATGCTCATCTGCCTCTAACTTGTACACTTTAAGTTGTGATTGGGTATAACTGCATATGGTGCAGGTCTGCAAATACCCCACATAAACCTGTAAACCCAATGTTTTGAAGCAGGCATTATCTGTAATGTTTATAGGCCTCCCTCTCTACTCTGTGGAAATATTACAATAATTTCTAAGTAGATCATGTGCTTACACGACAGTCTCTCCATCCTGAACTCCTGTATCTTTGTATTGCAGATACTGTATTTTCAAGGTTTTAAATAATGTATGAGAGACTCACGTGGATTCGACTAATAGCAGCAAAACATTAGGGTACTATAGCCCACAAAGCGATGAGCAGCAGACTATTATGCTCTGGAAGCCTACGCTCGAGTGTACACTGCCCACTGCAGTATAAAGAAAAAAGGCTGTTCGTTTCGGGCAAACCAATGGCAATCATCATGGATAAAACAGCCCTAAGTGCGCACTCGGAGAGGTGTCAAAATCGTAGCTGTTTGCTGTGTTGAGGCGGAGGCTGTCAACTGCATTTTAATGCGCTCGGGCACACGCCGACGTTCCGAAGAATATCGAGACTTGCGAATACGCCTCTTTCCCACCCTGCCTCTCTAATTCATCCTGTCCCTCCCTCTTTTGCTCTGCTTCTATTGCTCACACTCGCTTTCGCAGTTCTTACATTCTCGAGCACCATCTCCCTTGTCAGGGAAAAGAAGCAACGGGGCGGTGGCGGTGTTGGATTCATTTGCTGGTTGTGCCCCCTGTAACCTCAATGGTCCACATCTGGACGAGTGATTGACTGTCAGATCTGGCAAGGTACGTGCCAATATAGCCGACCATGGAGTGTGTTCGCGATTTTATTCGTGCGTCGCATTGTTTCCAATGATACGATACATCCCTAATTTCTCAACGAACCACTATTCTCTGTAAATGACGCTGCACCTCTGCTACAGGGCACTGGTAAGGCACGACACCGCTGCAATTGCATTGTTCTGTCTTCGTTCATCTTCAGATGTTTGCGATCATTTCCCTTTCTGCTCTGTCGTGGATGTATTAGTAATATGTTCTCTTGAGTGGACATGAAATACACGGTGGACTACTGTGTCAGCAGGGGCGTGTTGCATTCGCCTGGAGCGGAAGGGTAGCCTTGCCTGTTACGCCTTCTATTAAAGGAATTGTGGAATTATATGTATATATATATATATATATATATATATATATATATATATATAATGTGTGTGTGTCGCTGTGTTGTTATATTATAAGCATGTAGGTACATAATGCGTTAATGTGAAACGTTTTGGTATCGACAAATTGACAGTGGTAGTGAGGTGAGGTGTTTCTGTTGGATAGGTATGCGCTTGCTTTGAGCACATCGAAACCTCGAGCCTCATATAGGCTACTGATTTCCTGCTACACCATTGCTGGGAGCCAACCTCTGTTACGAGGCAAGATCACAAAGTAAGGTACAGCGGCTGAATAAGGGCAATTTTTAAAAGTCCTTCTCGGACCTTTTGCTCAGGACGTGCTTTTATTTTTGACAGCTTCGGTCTTTCCCTATTCCTGCGCGAACGAGAGCTCCCATACAAACACATAGGCGGTGAGGCGGCTATAGCCAATTATAAGGCTGCGAAGCCGGAGTCTGGGTAAAAATCGCCTAATAGCTGCTGAAGAATGGATGCTCCCAAAGTGTGTGTGTGTATGTGTGTGTCGGTGTGACAGATAGATATATAGATAGATAGATGGATGTTGGGGGTTTGTGAGTAGGGTGACCACTAAGGGAATATGAGAAATATCATAGTTGAGACAGGGAAGCTCATGGTTTGGGGGTGGGGATGGGGGCAAGAACAGCAATTGATTTTGGCAGGTTAGGAGAGGTTGATAATCATGACTAAGCAATCATCATCAAGCTTGCTGACCTTCTTCCACACTTGCCACTTTATGTTTTTGATGTGAACTGGTTTGCTTCCTCGTTTACTTGTTTATGCAAACACAGAGTAAACATTACTTATGTAATCTTTTCAGAAAAGTATTAAATACAGCTATATATGTAATATTTACTACCCAACTGTGAGTTGACTGCACTAAGTAGACTATTTTAATTTCTAGTTATTTGGCAGGTGGCTTTAGCCAAAATGACTTACAAACATACATTTTACATGGTAAGCGAACACCATGAGAGTGAAATACTCAATGTTTATTGCATACAGCCTTGTGGTTTTGACTTGTATTTCCTGTTAGGAGGAGTTGTAGAGGTTTTAGTGTTATAATGTGTAAATACATATTTTAGAAATAGTTTCTATGTATTTGTTTTTTGTCAGCGTATTCTCACATCTGATTATCATGGTTCTTAATATCTTAATGTGTCATTGCAATGATTTTATTTTCCACTGAATACTAAAGGGATTTTTTTAAATCATAGTTTTGTTTAATTTGAACACTGCTGATGTGAAAGATTTTTACAGATGCCTGATTTTTGGTTCTGTTGCTTGTACACATAGCTGTGTGAATTGAAGCAGTCAGATCCCAGTATCACTTTTTGTAGTGAAAAGTCAGTGAAATTTTGGTGAAACACCATCTTGGTGTTCAGGTGAAAACCCGGCTATGTTTGAAAAGTGAAAGTTTTCTTGCCGACTAGGATGTAGCCAGGCTAATACCTGAGTTATTCTAGCCTGTTTATGTCAAAATGTCTCTCAACCTAGACTTTCACCCTTCTATACATCTAGATTCTGGGTTTTTGCTCACTGGGATGTGAACATAACCTTTGCTGTTGCTTGAGGCTTTGAATGCTGCACCTAGTGACATAAAGTAGAGTGTGTCAGGACACCTTTAGCCCAGAAGTCTGGTCTTTCCCCGCAATGAGTCTCGGCTTGTTTTGGTGAGATGCTGTCTCTATGGCTTGGAAGGAGCAGGTCCAAGGAGGGATATTGGCTTTTAGAATATGGCATGAACAACATTCAAACATTCAGTTTTTTGATATGAGTGAATGAGCTGGTATTAATGCCCAGACTGGCCATGCTCATACAGCAGCAGTGACCAGAGTGTCTCACTATGTTTAAAGAGTGTCTCAATGATTGCAAAGTGTTACTACGCCTTATAGGCAGGCTGTTGAGCCATTGTTTTTCATGTGTAGTGGATGGTCGACTGGGGGAGAATTTTCTAGATGTGGTGACACATTATGACAGTGAAGCTGTCGGCAGAATCATAATCCATTGTAATTTTCACCTCTAGGATAGTAAAGATAGTGACAGGAAACAATTGGAGATTATTATGGAAGGTTGTACATATTCTCCTGTAAAATCCATTTATTTAATTTCCTTAAAATGTCAGACTAAATACTGACTTGTCCTACAACATACTTCTGAAAAGGTGAAACTTGCAGTTATATCTCACTCCCCACTGCATGTGTGTGCCAATGCCTACTGCCAGTGGAGCAGCATCATTGTTTATTTACTTCTAATAAGAGTGTCTTTCTCAAAAGAAATACTGTTATGCTTTTTTAGTGGTTAATCATTTTCATTATAGCAGGGATTAGGGGTCTGCATCCTGACCCGAACCTGACATGGCCTGAAGGCTTGCTGTGATTGGGCTGGGTATCGAGCCTATTTTTAGCCCTGTGACGTCGGGTCAGATCGGGTACGAGCCACTGCCAGCCTGGAAGTTTACAAATAGTGGCATAGCAACGCTTCTGCCAACTGATAACAATGATCAGCAATGAACAATGACACAAATATATGTAATGCAAAGCTTCCAGTTTTTGTACTGTTATGCTCAAATTGCAAATTTAAATGGCCATATGTGACTGCAGTAAAGCTAGCTGGCTAGCCTGTTCTGATTAATATGAACAGTGCTGAGTGTAGGCTATTACTGTTACGATTAACAGAAGGACAAATGAAAGTAAAACTAGCTGGCTAGCCTGTTCTGATCATTAGACTTTCAGACATTAAATAGGCGATAAATTATTCCTCCATTTTATAAACATAGCCTGCTTTATGCAAACACATACTGAAAGATAGAGGACATCGCTCCTGAGCTGTTTGCTGCAGAGGTGCAAGCTTAACAAACTTAACGTTTAAAAGAAGGAAAAATGTGTTTAAAAATTGGCGTTTGTTGTCAATCATTTTTAACAGCTGGCAGAAATGTTATTTCCCCCACTCCTGGATCGCAGGGCACCTAGCTGCTTTCCTGCAGTAACACTGCTTATTTTCTATTGTGCTGTATGGTGTTGTTGGCTTCAGCAATCAGGCTCTAACGGGTTCAGGCTAAAAATTTGGATAGAGCTTCTCGGGTTGATTTGGGTCATGCCATAAAAACGTCAGGCTTAGGCTGGCTTGGGCCTTCTTTCTAGCCTATGCAGACCTGTAGCAGGGATAGGCTCTCAGCTAGGCTCTCTGACAATTGCCCTTGCTTTAACTTTAAGACAGTTTTCAATATTTTGATAGTGTCAGCCATTAATTGCTTTAGTCTGGTATACTACATTCAGATACGACAATACTGCAGTGCCTTTTGGGTTTCGTTTAGACCTGGCACTTAAACTACCCGATTCCACTAATTATTGATTAGATTGAGCACTGCACCTCCTTTGGATCTGAGAGTGTTAAGAGAGCTGAGGAGCCTGTTGAATTGTGGGTCTCCAGGGGCAGCCCTCAGAAGGCCTGGCTTGTGATAATGTAGCTATGGTGTACTGACAGTATGCATTAATGGTATAGAACATCTACACATCTATACCTGTTGCTCTTTTAAGAGAGCTTAATAAACCAAGCAATTTACAGTACTAGACCACAAGGGCCTTTTACTGTAGCCAATAGTTTCACAGTGATGTTGAAGAATATGTGTTGAGATGAATACTACATCAATAATGCATCTGTGTAAAAAATAAGACATATTTCTCATGTGTCTCCTGCAAATGTCAAAACACCTCATGCACTAAGTATTCCCTTCATAGCCAATAACATGTATCCTGCAATGAGAAAGCAGGAAATCATAGCTTGGGACTGCAGAGAGAAAGCAGGCTTTCCAAGGACCCTGACAATGTACTCATATCATGTCAAACAAAATCTTACTGAGCCATGTTTCAGGGGGTTTCTGGCTACCTTACCTTACCACAGGTAGACCAACAGTACAGCTTCTGTAATGTACCCTTTAAAGAATTTACAGATGGCTGTCCAGATTCTTATGACTTTTTCAGTTTCACTTTTTTTTATTGAACTGGTTTCAATGAATGCAAACATTTGACCTGAGGTCAGTGGTGACAAAATGTATGCATTTACAACTTGTTTGTGTTTTAAAGGTTACAGTGTACTTTCATATAAGTTAAGGACATGTTTTTATTTAAGCTTTTCGGGCATCGCTAATGCTCAAGCGTGAGTTAGAGAAGTATGTTTTAAAAGTGTAGTTTGCAAGCAGAGATATTGCAACAGATGTTAGACTTCACATGCAGGTTACATAGCATAGTTTGTTCAGAAATCACAAAGGAATTTCAAACCAGCCAGAGCTTAGTTATGAAAACAAGTGTGATTTTCATGTGCATACACAGCGCTGCATAGTAAATATACACATTAATATACATCTTTTAGTTGCGGCACAGTTTAAGGCCAATGGCAACGACGGGGCGTGGTCTTGCCCATGACATTCCGTTCACTAGACCCTCAAGCATCTTCTGTGTTTACTGCACTCTGCATGTGCTTGCACTTGTAGATGGAATTTCCACTGTTTCTGCCCACTTTTTGTGTTTGCAGTTAGTGTTTGTCACTGTTTTTGTAGCTATGATAGACATATGCAATGACAAGCCTGTACAACAAAAGATTTAACAAGCCATAAACTGGCCACCAATGTAATTGTGTGCAACATTTCATGAAAGCAAAGGTTGGATTAAATTTATCTCCAAGAGTGGAATTTGTCTCCATCTTGCTCTTGAGGCAAATTGGATTCTCCAGTCCAATTCCGGGGGGATGACAACAGTGCAGAATCTCCGTCAGCTTTCCACTTTGACTGAGCCCTGCAGATATGTAGTCAGCTATACATACAGATCATACAGATAGACAGACCCATAGACGGACAGGCACACACACACACACATACTCATGTGTGTGTGCACAAACACAAACACACACACATACACGCCACTCAAGTGTGGCATGTTTAGTCAAGTATTCACTGTGGCCCTGCTTGTTTTGTAGAAAAACAAGCAGGGCAACAGTATGTTTAATGTTGCTGAAAGGATTGTGTGTGGATGGAAGGTGGAGCAGACTGACAGGAAGGTTCAGGTATTCAGCCCTAGTGTGGCTTTGATCCAAACTGCGATTTTAAAGAAACAACTGCGGCTGAAGTGTGCAGGGTGAAGACGGAGGAGGGAAGCATTTTGGTCGTGCCGAAAGAACATAAACTTCCTGTAGAATGGTCAGAATGCATTTTACACCTTGTCAGCTTGTTCAGGCAGGTTTGTGCATAGAAGCAGTCTAAACTCTGCCCTTACATACTTCTGGAAACCCGTGTTCTTTTGTACTGCCAATGACAACGTGTAACGCTTTTTGCAAACACTCTGCCGGTGTCACAATGACACACTCCACAAAAGACTGAGAGCTATTTCGCATGTTTATGAACGTGCTGCAAGAATATGTGCCGTACACTTGGCACAATGGAAAGTATTCTGTGGTCAGGGTCAGTGAGCTCAGGCTGCTTTTGCTGCAGTGAATAATCACCTCTTACAAAGCCCTGTCCGCCATGGTTACTGCTGATAACCCTGTGTCCTGAAAAGCATTAGATGGCCTATGGCACTGTGTCAGGTAAGCCTCTTACTAGTTGATGGACCTATTTTCCACATTAAAGTTGTCCAGTTGGTTTTCTGGAATTGAGGCTCATAATTGCATGTCACACGGTCTTAAATCATCCACATGGCATCCATGATTGAAAGTTTTTATTGAAGCTTATGTCTAACTTGCTGCTCCACCATATAATTTGCTTTACAAAATAGTCTGCTGCTATCTATTGTCGTTCCCACTTAATACCAGAGCAAAACAACCTATTTTCTGCTAGATTATGACTGTTTTTAGCTGTTTATTCTTTTGTGCTTGTGTCCTATGTCACCAGAAGGGTAAACTCAAATGAAATGGCGCCATGACAGCTTCTCTCTTTTTCATCAACATTTCAACATTTCTTTCTTCTTCTCTGTACTTGCTGGCCTGCATTTATTCATTTATTTTAATTTTTATTTGATGGGGACAATAAATATTAATCAACATTTCACTTTCCACATCAATGTATACGTGCCCGAGTTAGCTAATGAGCCTATTTTCATCTGCAGTCCCTTTGATTTAAGATTAAACAACGTTAGTTGCAGAATTATACAGATGCAAAACACCTGACACCTGCTTAAATGGTATGTCCTTTTGGTGGATTTATGCTCTTGGAATGTGTTGGGATGCATAGGGAGATGTTGTCATGGCACTGACTCTGAAGTAGGTAATCCAGTACCATACGTGTACAATGTGTTTATACACCATGATATGACCTGATAATGCTGCTTCTACTACAGCTGCAACTCACATCTGCCTCCTCAGTGGGCTCCAGAAAATTCACTGGCAGAAGGGTCGGAGCAGTGTGGTGTGGGAATGGGGGACATGGGGGAGCATAGCGACACCAAGCTGCCCACCTCTGGATTCCTTTCAATCTGAACTTCAAAGCTGCTCCTTGTCCTTTGAAAACTGAAGTGGCACATCTGTTACAGGGCTCCTGTAGACAGGGGGAGGGAGGGCTAATGCCATCTTCATGGCATCTAAGTTGGGGGGGAGAGAAAAACAGAGAGAGATCGCTCTTATACGCTGGTAAAATCACAGTTCATGTGAGAAGTATCTGTTTTGACCCCTGCCTTCCCCATTGTCTGCACTCTTTGATTCCTCCCCTCTCAGCTGCCTGTCTGTTTTGTTCCTCCTCCCCTTTCCCCTGCCAGTCTGCTTTAACTCCACCCTTCCCCACTGTCAGTCTGCTTTAACTCCTCCCCTCCCTACTGTCTTTCCTCTGGAGCCCCAGGCAAGTGCTGCTTGTCATAACCTGCTCCCTCTGCTTGGAGCTCTCTCATTAACTGTAAGGTTAGGGCGTCACTTGTGCACACCCGAAGCACTGTCTCAGCGCTAGTTCTTTGTGCAAAGAAACTTGTTTGCGGCCTACGACAGAGGCATTCCTCTGAAGCCAAACGAGGCTGTTCCTTTTGTCTCCATGATTACCGAGCCTGTTAGTTCCACAGCAGCTGTGGGGCTTCTAGGGGTAGGAGTGGGTCGATGTGTGAGCGAAATATCCAGCTGTATTCGAAGAAAATCTCTCCCAGTTTCATGTCTGCTACATTCTTTATCGAGTTCCCTTTCATATAAAAAAGAATATAAAACAAGTGCAACATTTCTCCTGTGCTGTTGCCACATTGTGGGTATATACTTCTCTGCAAGACATATGCATGAATGGGATGAGTGCATCAACTCTAGGTGGTGCTTGGCTAATGGTTCATGGCTAGTTTGCATGTAATAGTAGGAATGCATGGACTATTTGTAGTTCTGGGTGAGTTTACAGGTGATCTACTGAAATATTAAAATGGCAGATTTGTGCAGCTCTCTTAATTGCTGCAGTCCTAATATGTTGATTTGAAACAGCTTGAGATAAACAGAGCTCTGTTTCTTCCCTAGTAGGGGACTGGCCTGGCAGGATTTCCATTTTAAGAAGATGGCATGAGGTTGAATGCCATGCCAGAATATGTGTTAAAATGATTTTGAAATTAATGGCTGACATGTTTATTTTTAATTTTGGAAGGCTTCCATATTTTGGCTGTCATGAAATGTAATGCCGTGATGCATCCTCCTGGTGCATCCTTTTCTGGACTGCAGAGGAACCTTACTCTGTGTTTATATTGAATGTAAATAAAGTAATTAAATACAGTTCATTTTGAAAATATTTTCACCCTGCCCTGTGTACAGTACTGTCTGTTAGTAGTAGTCTGTTAGAGTGTGGTAGTACAAACAATCAATCACACACTAGTAGGAGAGGGTCTTTGAATGCTTCTGGCAAAGGTCTCTTCTTCCAAGGTTAATTGTTTCACTCTCTTCTAGCGCAGCTGACTGTGCTCAGGTCTGATCGGAGGTGAAATAACAACCTGGTTTCAGACATTACAATCAAACCATGTAAATAATTTTTTAGGATGGTTTGTTCACCTCACTGCTTGCTTTTTGGGGGTTCAGGCTTAGTTTTTGCTCAGTTCTCATTCTTTTAATCTATACAGTGTCTTTGTGACAGTTCTCTGGAAAAGGCACCATGCAAATAAAATTGATTCGATTTGATATTGGCATTGGGGAGAAGCCGCAGCCAGTGGGCCACAGTGCAGGAGAGTGCTGGTGCATTGGCTGTATTGGACAGCGTGTGAGCAGCGCATCCAAATGCAGTGGAAAGGGCATAATTGTCATTAACTCTGAGAAGATGTACAAGCGAAGCATTTTGGTAGAGCTGAAAGAATACAAATGTTATTATTGCAAGATAATTTGCGCCATTAATCCACGGACCTTGTGCGAATATGAACAAAATAAATTAGATTCAGTCATTCAGCTGATCTTGGCTTATGCTTTGGACTAGAGGGTATCCAGGACTGCACCTGGAGTTGAACGCCCCGTGACTGTCTGCCTCTACTGTGTGACCTGGTAAGCCATTACACATATTAACAACTCTGTGAAAAAATACTGCCTGATATCAGTATAAAATTGAATTGTGTACTTTGTAACCAAGTAACTGAACCACTCTGCGCTTCATCCAGATGATGTTGGTGGGATGTGTATATTAGTTTTTGAGAACAGTTTGCCTCCTTGCTCATGCTGATAAGTGGCACATTGTCCTTCAGAAGGAGAGGCACAGAACACTTTAATGTCACTGCAGCCCCGCTCATTTTGATTGCAGTGAGTCAGCACAATCTTAAATTGTGTTTTTTTTCTCTTCTGTCTCCCTCTCTTCTGTCTCTCACTCTGTCTCCTCAGCTTCCCTCCCCGCCAATACCCGCCCCAACCCACCTCTCCCCCCCCACCCCTACCACCCCTCCCCCCCCGCACCTTGCTGAATGCCTCTCCTTACTTAGGGATTAGATTGAACCCATTTTGTACTTCCAAATGCCATTTTCTCTACATGTTTTTGTGCCTCACATGGTTTTCTTACCTTTACCAACAAGGCTCTGTATTCAGGTTATGCCCGACTCTTTTCATTACATTTGCAAAGCCACCACTGCGAGGGCAAATGTTACAATGCCTCAGTCATATTTTTTTAATGCTCACAGGGTTTCATTGTTTTACCTTTTCACCTTCTGATGGGGACACTGCTTTCTGAACACATTGTTGTGTGGTTTCACTCCTTGATAAATGCAGAATAAGATCTTTACAGATGTACATGCATTCACAGAGTCACACATGCACACACACATGCAAGCTCACGCTGCAGAGAGGCAAATCAGTGTTACCAAACAGCCAAGACTTAATTACCCTATCAGAAGATGAAAGAAGAAGAGCAAGCCTTAATCAGCACTTACTGTGAACTGGGACATTTGATTATGGTCACATTTGTCCTTATTTAAATTGTCTGAGGAGTCCCACAGGGCTAGAGTTGTACCTTAGTGAAGAGTCTATTGGATGTGGCTAGAAGCTGGAGCTGCTGGAGTTTTGTGTTGTGATTCATTAAATGGATTTTCTCCATACCAGCATTCCCTGTGTTTTCAGCACTGGTCAAGATGACATGTTGATGGCCAAGGTACTATAGAAGCTGTTCAGCAGCCGTATTAAATGGGTGTGGTTTAAAGTGCCAGGTGCTCTGTCTTTCCCCCTCCCGATCCCTATCCACCTATCCCATGGCTCTCAAACTGGTCAGACGGGTATGATCAGTGATCCTAGCTGCAGAGATCTTCCCTCCTTCCTGTCTGTTTTCAAATATCATTCTTTCAAATATATCCTGCCATTTAATGTCAAACACACTACAACAATGTTTAAACTATGTATATGTCTATAATATGACGATAAAATTTTGAAAGTAATGTATGTACGCACGCACATATAGTATGTATGTACTGTATGTATATGTATGTTCTAGTCGTTAAAATGATTCTGAAAGCGCTCACACTTGGTAGCTGTGTAGATGATGACAAAACTGGTTCTTGTGTGAAAAGGGCCTCCTGTGCGCTCATAGCCCCAGGCACAGGGCTGCTAGTCGTTCTGCCCCAGGCTCCCATTATGGCGTTCCTATTTTTCCTGATCCACCATGTTAATGAGAGAGAGGCAAACTGAGGCTTGCACAGTACTGCTGCTCCTGTGCAGTGCAGCTAATATCGGCCCAGTGCTCCTGCTCTGCATCTGAGTGCTGTACTCCTCACACTCACTGGAGAACCTTACACGAATTTGTGCTCTGTATGGAAATGCAACATACCACAGTACGCATATAACCTAGCATGCTTGGTTACTCACCCGATACTAAAATTTAAATGCTAAAATAATAGCTTATACAAATGTACCCATGTACGTTTATCTTCTCATACACGTGCACACACACACACACACACACACACACACAAATTCTCTTAAGTGTCATATCAAGTTTATACTATATTCATACATTGCATTGATATTATTAGTGATAGCATCATGCTGTTATGTAGCTGTTTATGCCTATTTTATAGATAAAATGAACAATTACAGTGAATGACCTAAGTTCATGACTGCTAACTCTATGCATGCTAGTATTTTTAGCAGTGTGAAACTATTACCTGCACGAGACCTCACTTCTGTTACCCCTTTTCTACCAACGCGAACCTAGTTCTGGTTCTGGGCTGGTGCTAGTGTTGGTTCACAGTTGGTTCAGCTTGCAAACCTTCTAAGAACTGGTTTGCTTTCCACGGGCTAGAGAGCCACGTCATTACGTCACTGTATACTAGCATATTAGCAAATTTAGGTCAAGTTCCATGCATTTATATGGGGTGGCTGATACACGTCCCCTTAGCAACCAAAAGCTAGCGCTGGACCACCTCTGACTTATTTTCCGGCACAGAAAAAATCACGAAAGTGCTGAAAAAATAACCACTGGAGGATAACAAAGACATTTTTTCCTACATAACATAGGTACAGGTTGTTACCGATATTTCGCTTATTTCATATATAGTTGCAAATCAGTTTACGTTTTCCTGTCTGTCGAACAAAGGTGGTCGATAATAGGTGCTCTCACTCTACCTGGCGGTCACAAAGTTTTAGTTGGTCTTGGTTGGTCACGGTAATCCCGCCCCCAGCCCCTGACGTAAGCGGTTCTTGGTTCTAGACCAGCCAAGTGTTGGTGCCGCTTTGGAACCAGTTTTCCTGGCCGAGAGCCGGTTCTTTTGCTGTCGAAAAGCGAAGAACTGGTTCGCGATTAGGCACCGGCTCCGAACCGGCCCCCCGAAAATGCCTTGGTGGAAAAGGGGCATGTGATGCAAACAGCTCTATGCTGTTTCTCCTCTCCTGCCTCAGTGCTCTGACAGAGAGACTGGTGGAGCAACTCTTCATGCCAGACTCGCTGTGCAGTTCACTTCTCAGTCTACAGTACCTCAATCACGCACAGGGGCCTGGAGACCTGCAGCTCCCTCCCCTCCTTTCAAGGGTGAGCTGATACAGAAAGAGCTGTTTCCCTGCAATCTTTTCGCTGCCACTCCGCTGCCTGTCTGTAGCGCGCCAATACTATCAAATAATAAAAACTCTGCTTCAGCGGACAGTGCCACTGTGCTGATGCCCTTACCTGTGATAGATCACTGATGCTAATGCAGCCTGCTACTTTGTTACCAGTAGAACAGTAGGGATGCTAGATATGATTTCAACATGTACAAATTGCAGGCTCATAGAGGATCTATATTAGATAAATGAACAGGATAGTTTAGTAAAATGAAACTGCAGAGAGTCAGTATTGGAGCGATACTAACAACATAGCACACAGTATTGACTCATAGATCTACAGTAGATCCATATACAGTAGGACAGAGATCATACTAACCATATTATACTATGTAGAGGAACATCTCAGATGCCCCTGTGAGTGTTGTGTATATTGGTAATACTATACAGTAGCTCTAAAGCAGCCTGTCAATTGTATACTGATGCCAACAGTTTTGAGCCCCAATTCTACTTTACAGCTCACAGACACCAATAACACACTCAGCTCTTTTCCCTCCTCTCAATCGTGCAGTGATCCTATTAAGACCAATGAATGGCTCTTTGCAAACAGGAGAGTGAGCTGAACCAGGACTGGATCCATGCCCACTCTTTCTGCTCTCAAAGGACCCTTCTCTCTCTCTGTATCTCTATCTTTCCCTCACAACTGGTGATCTGACCACTCCCCACACTGCAAGAACCCAAAAATAAGTCAGTCTTCACAGGCATTTTAGACTTACATTTAGACTTAAAATGTAATTTCTGTTACTTTTTTTTTTGCTAGATAAGACAAAACAATTTCCAGTAAGGGTGAGAAAGTTTGACTCATTTCAAGATTTGCCAAGGAGATAAGACAATATCACTTGTCAAGCAAGAAGTAACAAGAAGTAACTTCAGACAAGCTATAATGATTTGCTTGAGAGAAAACAAAAAGTTTTAAAAACTCATTGCGAGACAAACATTAAAAATGGGTGTTGGATTAAGGAGAGGGGATTGTTTGATTTGTTTTATGTTAATCCTCACCTCACACTGATGCCCCCCCACTCCCCCACACACACACTCATACAGTACACACATGCTTGTGCATATGCTAAATGGGTGTCAGTTATCACAGAAAGCAGAGACTCTTTCTGCTGAATTGCCTCCTAAGTGGATGTCAGTGGATGACAATCTATGATGTATGAAGTGTATGAAGTCATTGTTTTCTTGTTTTAAAAGGTGAAAGAAAAGTTCTATGTGACTGTATCATTTCTTGCAATGGAGCATGTGTCAGTCAGTGACAAGATGTCCCAAGGCCATTGTTGCTGCCTATTTCATAGTTATGCTACCATGGCAACTGTCTTTCAAAAACGGGTGCTGTTTTCTTTGTTTAACTTTTTTTTTTGCATGTTTTAGAACAATTCAAAGAAAAGTCTGTTCCACCAAACCCTCGAAGGAAATAGCTTTAATGGGTCAGGACAGTCACCTTTACCTATTAGAAGGCTATGGTGATTCAATGGTTAAAAAAAAAACATCTGTTCATTATTCATGCATTAGAGGGGGGATGCCACTGGCTGAAAATTTTAAATGAAGGAAGGAAAAGGAAAATTCTACACTGCCGAGAAACCAGTTTCAGTTTATGGTGCATACGTACTAGGCTGTAAGATAATTAACAACACGTTCATTTGGAGTGTTTCCATGTATTTACCTTTTAATGAGTTTAGGAGGAACAAAAATTAGAATTTGAGGGCCGAGAATGGCCGCAGGTCACAGTACTGTACATGCTCGGGTAGCAGTGTGCGGCTCGAAGGAGGGTGTTCCAGTTCAGGTTTACTGGAGATCTGTAAAATCCATAAACAAAACAGGGGCTGCATGAAGCCGCAAAGCCCTCACACTTATTACGCACTTTACCATTGGTTAAAGCATGAAGACCACTAGGAATTAGGTGTTAAAAACAAGGGTCTGAACTGAAGCAACTTTTTCTGTACGTGAAGTATATTACCCGTGAGTAAAAATTCACTAACCTGGAAACCAGCATAATAAGAATAAGACTAAAGAGTGAGCTGATGCCGCAGCATTGTTAGCATGACTTTGCCTACTGATTGCTGGCAAATGGGATCAGGGTAAAGATAAGGCAAAATTCTCTGCAAGAAGTCATAAACAAATACCAAAATGACAGGTAAAGTAGGTACTCCCTTGTTAGTGTTGCAATCCCATGATGCATTTCAAGAAGCAAGGACAGGCCACTAGAGACCACGCTATTCATGCTGTCTCAAAAGAAGCCACTAGAGACTCGGAGAAGTTGTATGCTAATTGGTCTTGCTTGGCCCTGCTTTCTGTCTTAGGCTGTTTACAACACAAATTGCCAGTGTGAACAGGGTCAAAGAGTCTGAAGAGTGCTGTGTTAAAAGAAGTGTGCAGCCAACACTCTGTAGACTATGGTCCATCTTTGTGACCCATTATCCCTGTTTGCATGGATGGGACTCCTGGAGGATTCTGGGAGGATGGATGGTTGCCCAGGCAACTCACACAGTCAGTGTGATACTGTTGGGTAGGTGGTACTTCCTAGAGCGTGGAAACAGCCTCACACCGTTACATTATTATTGAAGGTGAACCATTGCGTATTAAACCCTACACTAAGCGTGACACAAATTGTGATGCCAGATGCTGTTTGCTTAAAAAAAGAAAGCTCATTACTCAGAGCGCAGAGCTTAAACAGCCCGTGGGTATGCAGATTCCTGAATCAATACGTGCAGTTTCTCTTATGCAAGCGTATAAGCGGTCCTGTTTCAACAGGGGGCTTCCTGCTTGATTATATCTCTCATTTATGTCCTTTCAAAACAGTTGAATCTGAAATTAATTTTATGTAAGTCAGTGGAGAACACTCAGATTTGCATACCTTATTTTCAACGCAATGGATAAATGCTGTCATCGTATGTGTGTGTGTGTGAGGGTGTGTGTTTATGTGTGTGTGTGTGTGTGTGTGCATTTTTAATAACTACTGCCCTATTGTGCTTTTTCCATTCTCATCTTGGAAAGCCCAATCACATTTGTAAGTCATTGATTGAGGCTGATCCTCTGCAATGCATGTAGCCCGCTTCCACTTCTTATGACTCTGCTGCCAATAAACTCAGCTATGATATCATTCCTCTGGAGGACTTCATGACTTTACATCACATTTTACTCATTTAGCAAACAATCTTTTCCATAGCAACTTTCAATGTAGGAGAAAATGAATGCACTCACTTGATTTGTATGAGTAATAGTATCCGGCCTGGATAACAAGATTCCCAGACCAGCGACTGGTGCAGGTCAGACTACAAGCCTGATTTGGCAGAGGATTTGCTGTTATGCAGTGAGGCGGGGAAGACCCTGCTGACTCATACCCTCTTTCCCTGGGAGAGGCTATGGCCAATTGTGCACTTCCTTGTTAGGAGCTCCTCCCCAGGTCCTGATTGGCTGTGTGTGTATGTGTGCGTGCTTTGATGTGTGTGCGTGTGCATGTGTGCATGTGAGTGTGTGTGTGTGCGTCTATGTGCATATGCATGTTCAAAATTAGCCGTGCGTTGCCTTGCTCTGGATGCTGCTTTCTTTCTAAATTGCAGTTTGGCTTTGAAAGCCATGCTGACTTCAGGGACATTTTGTGTTCTCACTATCAGTGTTAAATTGAATAAACCTTATCTCTGCTCTAAGAAGGGAAATATTTCTGTAGAGCCCTGCATTGTGTCTGTGGTAGTTTCCACAGCAACCAAAACAATTTACAGCTTATGGTCAGTGGAATGCTATTTGCAGGCACACAGTGAGTTGATGACAACCTCTCCGGTGGGATCCCAGAATGGCTTTTGTATAGCCTATGCCTGTGCCTGTGTTTATTTATAGCTTCAGCCCTATGATCACAGAATGTTAAATCAACTGGCAACCGGAAAGTATTATTCTGACTACCAGGTGAAAATTGAATAAGCTACCTGGAGATTTGTGAAGTGTTTTAAGGATGCACTGTGTGTGCAGTTCTTAGAGACCTGGAATGAGGTATTTTAAATACCTAATACAATAAGACACTGCAGCATTACCCTTGAGCAAGGTCCTTTACTGAAAATATTTAAAAAGTTGTGCTGTACTGGGAAGTGCAGTTCCATAAGTTAAGTTCTAAACACAATCAAAAGTGGTTTAGTGTGTTATACATCCCTTGTTGACTTGTTTTTAATGTGAATCCTCAAGATATTTTTGTGAAAGATCGATGCAATGCAACACGGCTCCACAAGCACAGTAACTACTGTTACCATTTAATTCTTAATGTGAAAGAGGGATGAGTTCAGCAGACCTCAACTTATCTTTGTTTGCTGGCTCGCCTCCATGGAGATGCACGAGGGGAGGTGCTTCCGAGGGGCTGGGGATGGAGAATGAAAGTGACATTTGCCCTGAGAGAGGCGTTCTCATGCTTTCTTGTTCACTCTGCAGTTGGCAGCTCTGCGGCATCCTTCCCCGTGCCTCCCCTGTCACGCGACCGCCCGTCGCAGGCCGGTATTGACATGGCTGTCGTGCTGGCGGAGGTGGAGAGCATTGATTACGGCGGTGACAGCCCATGCGCTTTCTTTATGTTCACCCCGCCGAGAGCTGTGACGCTGAGATCAATGCTGAAATTGTGCGGTTTCTTCTTTATGTTCATGAATGCTGCACTGTCATAACCCTGTGCTGCTCAGCCCAGGCAAAAGTATTCAAAAAGCAAAGCCTCTAATTAACCTGCCGGGAGAAGAAGTTAAACACAATCCTTTCTGTGGATGACATATGGTGCCTAGACACCTTTTAGAGGATACATTTACTGCATACAAAGATGAGACAAACAGAAATATATGAGAAAAATGTATGTGTGGGGAATATAGCATGTTTGTGTGAAATCTCATTAAATATGATGGTAGTCAGGGGGCGCTTGATTGCTGAAGATAATAGACTCATATCGACCAATGTGTCTCTTGTGAGCGTTGAGAAGAACAGGCATGGCAATCAGCTGGATTACCACAGAACACAGAATTATATACTGTGTAGATACCATACCATGGGTGAAACAGCCTTTGTTGTTCTCTGTAATTTGCTTCCTGGTTGTTTTTACAATGCTGCAATTCAATAATGCCTCAGGGTCTCTCAGTATCTCTTTGCATCGGGTAGATGTTGTGGATTTTATTTTTAGCATCCAGTACCCAGGTGTCCCTTTTGAATGTGAATTCATCCAGAGAGACATGGTTTTCAGCTGTCAGTTGGGGAAATGTTCTTATCTAGCTGGCTGCTGCCTTAGTTTTAAGCCTTGTTGGCACTATGGCGGTGGCGGGAGATTTCCAGTGGTAATGAGACAGAATGGGCGATCAGCCCTTCTGCAGGGGGATGGCAGGAAGCCTACGATCCACCCATACTCACACCTCCACTTGGACAGAGGCCTGATGTTGCTGGGCAACAGAGTCTTCCTGAAAAGCAGAGGGGAGAGGGGGTTGTGCTGACCTTTCGTTGTCATGTTTGTAATTTTAGCCCAGAAGCTTCGCTTAGCTGTCCCTTAGTGCTGGTAACTTTTGGATGTAGGAGGTCTCTGCTAAATAACAAAGATAGTTCTGTATGTTTGGTAGTGAGTATCACCAACATGTATTGATGGATGCTTGGGTATTCCTGTGTTTTCAGTTGCAGAAAATACAGGCAGTTTGGGTTTGGTTCGCTTTATCAAAGATTGGAAGCCTTGCTCTCTATAACTTAGAGTGGCAAAGATGCTATAAGAATGATAACATCCGAACACTCTTGAGTGTTGATCATGCTGACCTTCCGCGGGGTCACTCAGTCATACACTCTCAAGACTTTCCTTAATAAGCGGCTTATATTTTGTGGTCCTCTGGCAACTTTCTGAAAGTCCCAGCAAGGATTGTCACCTGGACACAGGGTTTGTGAGGACTGCTTGCATCAAATCAAATCAAATCAAATCAAATCAAATCAAATCAAATTTTATTTGTATAGCGTATTTTACAGCAGTTGTCACAATACGCTTTACAGACAACCCTGGCCTAAACCCCCACAGGAGCAAGCCTAAGGCAACAGTGGCAAGGAAAAACTCCCTGTGGCAGATGGGAAGAAACCTGGGAAGGAACCAGGCTCAAGGGGGAAACCCACCAGTCGGCACCCAGGCTCAGGGTGCCGACTGGTGACCAGCATGTCAGACAGTTTTATAAGATATGTGATGTGGCTCAGGTGATGGGTGGGGCTGGGTGGCGGTGATGGGCATGGAGGTCATACCACTCCACACTTGGATTTGTTTGAGAGATTTCAGAGATTTTCATGACTGGCTATGTTTGTTTACACAAATAATTTTCATTAGACTTGGTGGATATATTATTTATTGAACTAGCTATGTGCAACCATGTTTTCTAATGGATACGATATTAGCTCATAAATAAATTGTCACCGTTTAAACAGACTGAAATATTTAGGTCATTTCTGTGCATTTTTAAAATGTTTATAAGTCACTGTGGCTGAGATTGGCTTTTATGGTACTTGGAAATAAGCTCTTACTCAGTGTTTCAACTCAATAATGCTTTGTATACTATAAATGTTACACTTCTATTAATGGATCAATGATTACATATTGCATACATGCAAGCAACTCTCCTTCTCCTCGGTTTGTAAAATTAGTTGTTAATGCTAGCGGAACCATTTCTTTCTTTATGACTGCTTTCACTGCAGTCTGTTTGAACCTGATAACAAATGGCTGTAGCGTGAAACGCATTATTGATAGTGCATGCTAGCTCCACCCGTTTTGTGGCTCACCATTTCATCGCTAATGTAAACAACCTTTTTCTTGTTGGGAGCTCCTCCCCAGATCCTGATTGGCTGTGACATCAGTGTGTGTGCGCAAGCGTGCATGCGCATGCTTATGCGTGTGAGCCTGTGTGGTGGGGAGGGGTGTTGGTTTTGTGTGGCTCATTCTAATTTTCAGTGTGCTGTGTTCAGAGTCCAGAGTATTCCCTGTCTGACTCATAGGCAGGGCCAGGGGGACAAATGGTTTTTCACCTGATGTGCCGGCTCAGCACATTCGGGCTCTCTCACTCCCCACAAACCCTGGGGGTTTTCAGAAAGGATGAAATAAAGGAGAGTCAGAAAGAGTGCCAACAGACGTGCTGCTCAGATCAGGAGTGGTCGGAACATACCATGTGTCCATGTGTCGTTTTCAGTGCCCGAGGAGCCCAGAGTAATGACAGTTGCACCTAATTAAAGTGGGTTAAATGTTCAGGGTCAGAGAGGACACGCCTGGAATGCACTCCTAACTGTAAAGCACCCAGCCTCACACCCTTTCATATCAAACCCATTCAAAATATTACTACACAGCCGATTTTACAAAGACTATATTTCGCAATATGTTTCACAGCATACTAAAGCCCAGGTGACATACCTTTCAACAACTGTTACACAATATGTGTGTGGTAGACAAGCCATTCATTATCTCATGTTATTTATCTAATAAACATGTTATCTAGAATGCCGGTTCTTGCTCAGGGCTGAGCCAACTAATAATTTTTTTGTTTTTTTTCTCTCTGCTGTAGATAATGAATGATACTTCAAAATCCCAGTGTTGATATTATTAGTAACCAAAACACAGTTGCTAATCACTAATTAAAACACTGATGTGATGAATGCTAGTTATTCTATAGCTATACACAGCACGCAGACATGGGGAGAACATGCAGACTCCACATAGAAAGGCCCAGACTGCTATTCAGACCTTCTTGCTGTGAAGTAACAATGCAACACACTGCACCCCCATGCCACCCTTAGCTAGGAATAGTATTTTTTAAAATGTTGGAGACTTAGCATATTCACACTAGTAGTGTGGACTACAGCTTATTTATAATAAGGACGGAGTGTAGCACAGTGGTTAAGGAACTGGACTTGTAACCGAAAGGTCGCAGGTTCGATTCCCGGGTAGGACACTGCCGTTGTACCCTTGAGCAAGGTACTTAACCTGCATTGCTTCAGTATATATATCCAGCTGTATAAATGGATACAATGTAAAATGCTATGTAAAAAAAGTTGTGTAAGTCGCTCTGGATAAGAGCGTCTGCTAAATGCCTGTAATGTAATGTAATGTAATATTTAGGTCACACACATGTACACTCCCGCACACACATACACACACACACACATTTATGTTTTATTCTCTGAGATACTGTGGATATGTCTATCAGGTTTTTTGTGTGTATAACTTTGGTGTATTTGGTCCTGTCTATAAATGATATACACTATACTACTGCTCATGTACTGGTTATATACTGGTTGACTTGTATACATGAGATTATAAATAAAAGTTATGTTGCGCCAGGTTATGTCAAAAATGCCTAAGATCAATATTCTCATATTATTCAGTATGGAACAGAGGTGCTGAGAAATTAAATGAAATCATCCCAGAAGTGCTTCATTTGAATATCTTTCACCCTTTTAGAAGACAAGACAGCCAATCAGAATAATATTATGGCAGGCAATCTGAATATGTTACAAAATGGTGCTAAGGTTTTGAATATATGAATCTTTGTTCGCAAGTAGCCCATGCACCTCATTGGCTCACTCTGGGTCACATGGTGGTCGCTCCGCACCACTGCTCGAGCATTCATCTTAGAATGTACGGGTTCATTTCAGGTTGTGTTCCGAGAAGAGACTCTTCGCTGAAAGTTCTACTGACTGTCACGTGTGCACAATAACAGGGTCCACCGATCACCCTCCCCCAGCAGTGCGACTGACTCACTCTCAGGCATTCTGTTTTGATCTCTCAAGCAGCTTACTGTAGAACAGGGGACTTGTCACATTGTAGCGCCGGGTCCTTTCAGCCAGTTTTAAGCACTGGGCCCATGGGTATTATGAAACGCAGATCCGTCCCCCGTGCCATAGCCTGCAGATTCTCAAACATTGTTTGATTTCCTGGGCCATTTGTGCTGCTTGTTTGACAAACATTTGCTTGTCTCTGGAAGCGTAGTCTCTGGGCGATGTGCATCTGTCTTCTGGTGTGGACACAATTGCATCATCTTTTAAATTTTATTCTGAGGAGAAGCTTTATTGCAGGGCTTTTCAACCCCACCCAGGCTCAAAGGCATCCAGGGGACACCCATCATAAGTTAAAAAGAGTTGTATTAAAACGAAGGCTAAAAATAGCTTATTTCGTCATTTGCTCAGTGAAAGTTCAGCCATTGGGCTGTTGCTCTGTTCTAAGGTGGGTACACACAGAAGAGCCCCCGAGAACACTCTTTTGTTGGAATATACTGTAGTATGTTCTGCCTGTTTTGAAGTCTTAAGGCTGCCATTACTTCAACCAATGCCAATGTGAAAAAATACTACTAAGGCAAAGTAAAGGCCTCTGTTTCTCTTAAACTGTTAAGTGTGTGTGTGTGTGTGTGTGTGTGTGTGTGTGTGTGTGTGTGTTTGTGCAGAGAGATCTGCTTAAGAGGCACATGATTCAGAACGGAGATCTGCTGCTTGGACAAAATATGTGAAAGTTTCCATCGCAGGGCACTGCTGTGAAACCAGGGAGGGGAGTTAAGATGGACACACAGTCCCATCCAGCAGTCTAGGCAGAGGGCCCTGGGAATAGTTCCTGGACTTCCTTAACACATGGCTAACTAAAATAGCAGAGGCCATTTAGTCTCCACCATGTGAATGTCAGTAAAAAGCAATACTTTTCTCAAGCCCATGTCCAAATGAGCTGTCTTTGTGATGTGCAAGGACTCCATGAAATCATTCTGATCATGTGGGTAGGGGGACTAAAGGCAGTGTATTATACCAAACCTCAGTTCCCTTTCATTCATTTGTTCCAAGGAGATGGCAAATTAAAGTTTAGTCAGGACTGTCATCTTGCGCATTTACTGTATCAGATATTTTTTCTAAAGGCAAATGTAGCTCTGTAGTAACAATGGTCTGTTTCTTTCATCCTCAGTTCCAGTTTTCAATAATGTAATTGATTTAATTCATACTCATTCATGCAAAATCCGCATACTAATTACATTAAGTATTGGTAGACAGATTTCAGTTGTTTTTCCGATACTTCTTCCCCTGTATTTTGCGCCTGTTCACCTCACAAAATTCCTTCCATTTATGAAATATATTCTGGTTGCTTCCAAATGAGGCCAGATGATGACATGAAGTAGCTTGTAATCAATAAGAAATGTTCAAAACTGTAGCATTTATGAAATTGTAAAAAACTGACTGTCAGCATCCAGTTTCAGAAAGCTTTTATACGAGGGTTGTCAAAAATCTAAAACATTGATGTTTTCCTCGTATCATTTTCAGTTTTTTTTTTCAGTATCCTGTGCTACGCAGATTTACCATAGTATCAGTTTAAATATGAAACACTAAAGGACCTCTCCAACGGATTGTAATGGATTGACGGAGTAGAGAGGTACTGACTTTGATTACATCTGTCTTTACCTCCATGGCACCAGCAGGAGTGCAGGACTACAAGCATACAGGTGCATAATGTGCTGGGAAGTACTTTTTTCCCTGAGTGAACATGAGGACTACAAGGACTTATTTACTGTTCTAGGATCCCCAGTGTTTCACCACCGACGTCACAGATGTGTCCTCTCTCTCAACCCAATTATCTCCTACCAGCCACACTTTACCACTTACACATACATTTCACACACTCCCAGTAAATATTACCCCTCTCCGCTGCCAGCTAACTGGTACTTTTGACGCGCCCTATCATTGAATGGTGACGACATGTGGCGCTATGAGCATGCTACTCCACACGGAGAGGACCCGTGCCCATACAGAATGTATGGTGACACTTGCGTGAGGTGAAAACTGGTCTCCATACTTTACAGCTCTCTCTTAGCACTGGCCCCAGATCCAGGAAAGGGGACGTCTCGCACACAGCTGATGACTGTGATGAGCAAACAGAGCAGCTGTTCTGTCTCTTCAAAGGCACAGCAATACAGTATGTGATTAACATACAAAAAACCCAAAAGAAATGTTTGGCTACAACACTGTGTATATGGGTAACTTCCTCAGACAAGGGTATAGGCCTCATGGAACTTGAAGTCCTGGGAATTTTGCTTCATTGCTGATGAAAAACAGGAACTAAATGCTAAGCAGTGTAATGAGATTAGCAATACCATGTTGGTTCTCTTGGCTGCTTATGACAATGTGTATTGTTTAAGTGCAACAGCAGTCATGTCTAGTGGAACCCTGGTTATTAGCAAGAGCAACTCCTGGGGATGCCATATGTTGTTGAATAAAGCAATGTCCCAGCAATTCCCGAACAGAAGAATTACATACCCATGGATTTAGACTGGGATTTGCATGGCCTCTTGTGTCCTTTGTGGACTGCAATAGATAAGTCCAAAAAAATTGCAATTGAATATTACATTGAAATATTGTCTGTTTTGCTACTAGAGGATTGGCAGCTTGTTTACACTGGGAGTGATATGTACTCTGCTTCAATGATATCAAGTTGAGAATGGGGTGATTTTGTCTTTTCTCAGGGGCACAGCCTTGTGTCAAAATGGTTTAAATCCGGTAAAAGACATGTAAAATGTTTTTCTTTCTCAGCTGGAAGGTGGGGGGAGCATAAACTCACTTGTAAAATAAATTGATGATAACATGTGTGGTTTGGCCAGGTTTATGCTGCCTGCAACCCAAATTAATCTGTTTCCAGAAATGAGAACCTTCCATTAATAAAACTTTGTACCTTATTGAATTAAAGCCCAGCATTAAGAATGATGTCTTCAGGATATTGCCTTCCAAGTCTGTCAGCACCAATGATGCTTGAGAAGGATGGATGGTCCTCTCTCGAGTCTGTGAGTGATGTGATGCATTGATTAGGGTTTTCAGTTCAAAAATGGGGACAGGGAAGATACTGGAATGAATCACAGGAGATAAACAGAGGACTGTGTATGTGTGTGTGTGTGTGTGTGAGAGAGAGAGAGAGAGAGAGAGAGAGAGAGAGAGAGACTGTGTGTGTGTGGGTGTGTGTGAGAGAGAGAGAGAGACTGTGTGTGACTGTGTGTATGTGTATGTGTTTGTCTGATAGAGAGTGACTGTAGACCTTGTTGTATGCTGGGGCTGCCATCCTTCCCTGGACAATAAATATAAAAATCCAATAATAAAATAAATGCGATGCATGAAGGGGCCATCTTTAGCTGCTGGATCGGCCAACAACAACCATTTTTCATTGTTTAGTAGCCACGCGTGTAAAGCTGCCACGTCAGAGCATGGTAATTACAATGTCATCCCAAAGAGGTACACTGTTATTATCTATAGTTCAGCACAGCTGCAAAGAAGCTCTGGTTTCTATCTATTTTCTGTAATGGAGCTGATAGCAGATAAGTGCTTATTAGACCATATGTATCAGATGACCTTGGCACAGCCAACCAGACGAGGCCCTTTTAATGCACTGTGCCTCACCTCCTGCTTGCGTCAGTGGGCTACGGAGAAAGTTTCACGAACGATGGCGTCCTTGAACTTAAGTGACTCCAGTGACGCTTGACTCATGCTCTGCCCCTTCAGTCTGTCTTCTGTGCTTGGTGATTTAGAAATTTCAGGAGGGCTGGGGCATTGGCAGCCTTGGCCCCGTCCCCACCGCGTGTGCTGCCTTGCGACAAAGAATCAGTCCAAATCGACAGACTCCCTCAACCTCACTCCTTGTGCCTGCCGGGCATCGTGGTCCTGTGCAAAATGTGGCACATATGGCCTGGCATAATGCCCCTAACCCCACCTCCACCCCAGAGAACGTGCTCTGAATATTTACATGGAGCTGGGTGGGCAAGCTGCTTCTGTGGGATCCACTGTGGTTCTGATTTAAATTGTGCTCCAGGGATTATCCCTTGGCTATGGCTGAGCTTGCTAAAGGGCCTGGTTAAATCTTATGATATGTCACAGGGACAGTGGAGTGCTCTCCTTCCTCTCCCTGGCTCAGAGACATTTTGTGTCCGGGGAGGCCTCTCCCTCTGCAGCGCTCTGCAGTATTTTGCCTGTGGCCGGTGCCGGTGCCCTTTCCTTAAATGGGCTGCATAAAGACTGTATAGCCGGACGCTGAGAACATCGAAAACTGTGCCAAAATACCTTGTGGCTCTCCCTCTGTGCGAAAATGCTGTGGCGTGTGGCGTTTTCAGCTCAGGCGGCACGGGGAACAAAACGTACCGCGCTGCCGTGCTGTTGCTTTGTCTGAGTGGCTGACAGCTCAGCAGTGAGTCAGCGCTCTGTGCAGCAGCTGTGGGCTGGAGCTAGCGCGAGAGCTTAAATTGGGCCTAACCGTCTCTCCTCTCCCTATGAAAACAGGTCTGTCGGCTAAGCCCAGGAAACAGTGCCCCGTTTCCTAAAGCTCTGCCGTGGCAGTGGGTCGTGCTGCTGGCAGGCTGGCCGGACCCCCACTGGGGTGCCCGAGGGTACCAGTTGGTGCCTGATCTGTGCTCTTGCAGACAGTGGCCACACAGTCACCCAAGAATCCAAAGACTGAACTGACTATACTTCCAAAGAGAAAATCTCCTGCCAGTCCTGCAAACTTCATTTTCATAATCAGAGAGGATCAGCTCAAATCTGGTATCCGGCACATTTCTGGAAGGGCAAGTGGTGAACAGTGCCCTGAAGCGTGACCGTTAAATTCTGTTTGCAGATCTGTAGTCCATGGGTGTATTCAGCCTGCTTAGTTAGAACAACAGATAACCACTGAGGCTTTAGAACACACTAAAAAGTCAATACGGGGTGTGCCTAAAAGCAAAAGGAGCAAATATGCGAACATAAAGCAGACCACAGTTTAGTAGTGGCACCCAAGCTTAAGGTACCTACCTGGGTTACTATTGTACACTACAGAAATAAAACAGTGAAGTGTGCTAAAGAAGGGGAAATGCGATTTTTTGCCTGTAAAGCCAGCCCAATCATTCTTTTAGTCTGCTCATATCACCAGCTTTACTTTCTCTGATCAAAGCCTCAAAAGCTCATAGCTTAAATAAAAAATAAATTCTGGTATGCAGGTAACAGGAAGGGGATATAGCTGCATGATGTAGTATGAAAGCTCAATGCACAGTGTAATATGTGATCTGATTTTGTATATTTGAAACGATAAGGATAGTTAGGAATATAAACCAGAGGCTATGGGACCCTGTTATCTGATTAGATACACCTTAGGAGAGAACTGAGAGAGGCAAAATGACTAAATGTTGCTGCATGTACACAGAGTCGGTACAAAATGTTTTCCTTGCTGTCAAAGGTAAAGATTTCCAAATGAAATAACTCCATTTGTCTGTGCCTTTATTGTCACTTGTTTGACATGTGTTTTTCTTCTAAATGCAGTTTGGATCTTGAAATGTACTGTGATTTTCCACTGACAGCCATACGCCTCTACAGTGGTAAACAGTGATGCCCTGGTTGGACAGAGATAAGGAGAAGCAACAATATAGCATTCACTATAACATTCCGATGCACATTGCTGTTGTTACTGTCCGGCTGCTCTGAGTTATGTGGTAGGTAGTGATGACATGAATTCCAAGTGGATTACTTCACTAAATTGGTGGGGCCCTCTGTTGCTTGTGCTGAACCGTGCCGGTTTTTCAGAGAGATTTAACCATAACTCCTCAGCATCCCCCAGCGATCCATCTTGATCCTGCAAGATAAATACAGGGGAAACATGACGCTATAACTCTGACTGCCCGGCAATGGGATCAGATGCGTCGTGAAGAATCCTCACACCATCCGTCTTCTTAAAGCTTTTAAATTATGTCACTTCCTTTGTTATCTGAAGGAGAAAAGAAATGGAGACCCAACCTGCCCTGGTGGTTACCGTGCCTAAGTAAGCCCAGGCACACTCCCGTAGTATCCCTAAGTGTATGAATAACTAGCAGCCGCCCCATCGAACGGACAGGCCACAGTTTTGAGCCACAAGGATCTGGTGCAGCCATGCTGAGGGACGGTGAATGATTTGAATCCACTGATTTTCCATTTTCCAGCATTAGGCTCCATGATGCAAGTGAGCATTGTGTCAGATGAGTAGAGGGAGTCCCAGGGGTATGTGCAAGGGGAATATTGCAAGATGTGCTGTGCGCGCACGCGTGTGTGTGCGTGTGAGGCAGGCTCAGAGTGGTGTGTTTGTGTGTGAGTGTGTGTGTATGTGTGTGTGTGTGTCTGTACGTGTGTCTCTCTGTGTGTGAGTGTGCGTGTGTGTGATGAAAAGGCTACAGGAGATGCTACATATCCTTGTCCCTCTCTAGCTGCAGGCTGAAATGGCGGCAGCTGCTGCACACACACAGTGCACTGCCCCCAGAAGAAACAACAACACTTGGTGCAGTGGTAATTCATCATTCGAGTGACATACGGCTGTAGCAAAGGCTGCTTGAAGGACTTTAAAATGATCCCTTTCATTTCCCAGACCACGTTTGCTGCTCCATGCAGAAATCAGACATCTTCTAATAGTGCACCTTCTTTTTGCAAAAAATTGAAAGAAAAAAGACTGTGTTCAGCGTCTATGTGTGTCCTTTTCCTCTGTTCCTCTGTGCCGATATGTTTGGGAAAGTTTCATTTTATTCTTTTGGTGCTAACTTTACTTTGGAGGAAATAATCTCTGTTCTTAACAGCACCGTGCTTTGAACAAAGGTGGCATTGTTACACTACTCACAGCGGGTCATGAATGCAGGCTCGATAACTCTGCCATCTTAACTGCGCTTTCCTGTATCGGCACTTCGAAACCAAGGTATGTGTTTCCAGCCTGTCGCCAGCCTTTTTTATATTCTTACATTCATGCCACTGAATGTTATGAACCAAAATGTTTCCTGTTGCTAAGTCTTTTACAGGATGTGGCCTGATATCCTGAAAATTGTCTCAGACTCAAGGTGTTAATCTGTGATTTCTTGTAGAATATTTGCTACCGCTCTCTGTTCTTTAACTACCCCTTATATTACAGTTTTTAATGATAGAATTTAGCCTGTTTCTATTAGCTGACGCGACACGAGACTCTGAAAAACCTGCTCTTATAAATGTTTACAACATGTGGCTGCTGTCTGAGAGGTGTGGCTCGGTCATTAACCACACAGCGACATAGCTAACATGGCAAACACAGCCCCATCCAGTGACCTCACTGCACCCCAGCTGTGTCCATGGCAACACTGAATGTGTATCAGTCACACTGCAGGGTGGTGCAGTGTCATTTAGGAGGGAAGTCAGGGCAGACTGCTTCCCTTTTTTTAGCTTCACCTCTTTGATAATCCTTAGCACCAGCTGTTAACTTAACCAGGATAAAGGCTTCAGCAAGAGAAAATTACAGACTGTTTGAAGAAGAATGCGTGTTGCACAATGTGAAAATAATGTGTATGACAGCGGCTAAGTTGTTTCAGGCTCATAAAAATGACAAAAATGCAAAATTGAGTCTCAAAAAGCACTTGGCAACCCACCACGTACGAGCGAGTCTGCTCCAAAATGATAAACTTTTTGGCTTCAGTGCTCTTACTGTAAACAAGTAGACGTAAAGCATTACTGACAGACACACTTGATCCTCCCTTACCTTGCTCTTTATGCTCTATCCTGTGGTTATGTGGAAACTTGGAAAAGCAGTCTAATGTCAGATTAGTCTAATGAGGGCTGTGCATTGATGTGCTCAACATCTTTTGAAATTCCCATACGTGAAAATGATCCCTCTCTGTGAGTTCTGGAATTAGCCGAGCTCGACTCAGCTGCATGACAGAGCTGGTAATTTGTGACTCCCACGGATTTTGGCCACACCGCTGCGGATTGGATTGATATGTGGAAAGTCATGCGCAGCACCAACCATTGCACTTTCAGACGTGGATTTGAGTCCGTTGACATTTTACTGCAGGCATTTTACAAGTGAAATGACCAGGTAATGTCCAGGAGAGTTACTGCAGGAAGTGGACAAATAGGAAGTGGAGACTTGGGAGGTAGCCAGGAAGTGGACAGGTGAATCTTGGCCAGGTACTAAAAACAGATTAACTTTACGAACACATCACAGTTACAGGCTATACATATCCCAATTTTGTATTTGGGGATACTGCCAAGGATCACAAGGTGAGGGCAAGGACACAGTGTAATCTGTAACCTGCCAATCATTCCATAAATTCTCAGCTCCTACCTTGGTTTAACCAGGCATGTTGTTTCACTGAATGTACTGTCCCAGGGTTGCTCCGGGTGGGCGGAGCCAGTTGTGGAGATTCTCGCAGCAGGATTTGTGGAATCCTGCTGTCTGACTTTGCTGGCAGTGAGAGAGAGAGAGAGAGGGCGCAGCTTTTTCCTGGCTCAGAGGGGAGGGAGAGAGGGAGGGAACTAAATACTGTTCTGCAGTATTTATAGTGAAAACAAAACTTATAACAATTGTGGTAACTGGTGTTGGGCAACACCAGGATGGGCGTGTCAGACTCAATCAGCATTATGGTAGTATGCGATCCTAAATTTAGCTATATTTACAAATGTCTGGAATGTTGAAAATTTGAATGAAGTGTATAATAAATATTGGGCTAAAACATTTTACTTCATACAGATGAAAGTATTAAGTGAGTATCCAGTTGGTCACCACAAATAAAATGTGTTGTGTGGCATCAAATTATGTGGCATGCCCTCTCCTGTGGCAGCATATTTGGCACATCTGTAGTAAAGTAAAGTCTGTAGTAGTCTCCAGCTGGGAGCTGCCTGTTCCATTCTCACCCCTGGCCTCCTCACAGCAGCCCATCATGTTGTGTGCTTCAGCACCCAGAACAGAGCAGTGACTGAAGGTGACTGATCAGCAAGGCAGCCCATTCACAGAAACTCCTAAGTCTTTTGGTTGGCTGAGCAATGAGTGCATTTGAGTCATACCATTCAGTGGGTTAAATAGGCACTAGGAGAGTTTTTTTTCCCAGTTCTTGTATTTTTATTTTTTATTCTTTTTTATCTATGTCATGTCTTGAACCAGGGGGGAACATTCTTTAATACGATTACCTCCTCCAGGTGGCAATGGTTGTGATTATTTTATATGTGGCGCATAGTCATTCAAGTGCAACATTTCGATGCAGTTTCCCGTCACCCCTGTTCACTCTTTTCTGTTTGGGGCAAATAGCATATAGGTAGCTTAACAGTTGAGTTTTTGGACAGTGTCCCCCAGCCAGAACCTGGCTGTTAAACAGGATTGTGTGTTTAGACATAATGCTATAAAAAAATTTTCACTGAAAAAAATGCCGGTTAGTTAACACGTTTGTTCGCGTTGTCAGATCCGACTGTAATTTTGCTTGGTGGCTGTTTTATTGGTGTGTCCTGTAACACCATCAGAGCATAACGGAAGGAGGCATTTCTGTGTTCGCTGACGGTGTTGTTTGCTGAAAGTGCGCAGAGCGTGGTATAAAGGCTGGTTAAGCTGGGCACTGTGATAAAATTGTTCATTCACCAGGCGAATGAACAATATCCAGGGTGACTCACTTTGCTTACATTTTTCCAATTCATTTATACAGATAGGTACGTACCGAAGCGATTCTGGTTAAATAGCTTTGCTCTGGGGTACAGTGGCTGTGCTCTCCATGTAAGTTATAAGGCCTCATCCTGAGTCACTGAGTTATTCAAACTCAGTAGCTTCTCCCAGTGCTTCTATTGTGTCACAGGCATGCAGGGTGACATTCTTCTAGAAACCCTGTCAACAGTAAGGAACTGAAGACCCCGTACAGTTGAGTCGCTGGAGGGGTCCTCCTGTCAGAATATGATGACTTACCCTGGAGGGGTGGTGGTGGGGGGGGGGGGGGGGGGGGGGGGCACCAGCCTGGGCTTCCTATGCAAGTAAAGCTGTGATTAGTTCAGTCAGTGTGTGTTTACCTGCATGTCTGTGGCATGTGGCTGGAGGGAGAGATGGGAATATGGTGGTTTGTGTGGCTAATCTCTCCCAACTGCAACACTGTGACAAAATGTCACTCAGCTTATCTCTGAACTTATTTTACCTGTGTGTAACTAAACTTACCTGAGAATGTCAAGGAACTGACTTAAGATTGTTGCTGATTGCACCTGTGTGATCCGAGAATATCACTTTATTTGGTGAGTGAGCCTGAACCTGCCTGCGTATGTTACGTATTTCACTGGAGTGTGCCCTGAGGTTGTCATTGAAGTCTGCTGAAAATGCCATTCAGTTCACCTGTGTGAGTGACCTCACCTGAGAATGTTGTTTATTCATCTGTGACTGATCCTTCCTGAGAATGTCACATTATCCTCCCGAGAGGGACTAAACTGACACCTGGATGTCACTCATCTCAACTTAGAATGCCACTGAATTCATCTGTAAACATCTTGTTTCCTTTGAGTTTGACTGAACTCACCTGGGAATGTCACACGCTTCATCCAAGTGTGACTGCACCCCACCAGGAATGCAAATTATTACACGTGACTGAACTCACCTGAGATTGCCACTTAATTACACCTATATGTGCCTGAACTCGTCTGAGGATGTCACTTAATTATACCTGAATGTGGCTGAACTCACCTGAGATTGTCACTTCATTTGCCCGGTTTGGCGTGAGCTCACGCCGGCGAGTCTGAGAACCTGACGGCAGCGGGATCAAAGGTGGCAGGCTGGGGGAAATGGAACACACAGTGAGGGCTGGTGGAAGAAAATGAATCATAGTGTAGCTTTTTTTTTCCCCTTTCCCAGTGATGTCATAATCTGTCAGAGTAAGCGGGCTCCGGGTGACATGCGACGGGCCTGGCTATTGTTCTTGGTGGTGGCACCAGAGGCTGTCAGGCTGCTCCTCTGTCTCTCTGTGGAGTATGCTCTGAAAGGACCTGACAGCAAAGGAGTATCTCTTCTCTCGCTGGCTCTCTAACTCGTCTCCCCCACGGTTCCAACCTTTTGTTCCTCCCGCTTCCTCTTCCTGTCCGTCTGCCTCCAGCCCTTTTCCTTCGGACTGTGCCTCCTGTTTCCCTCTGCTATACTCCTCAGACTGCCACACCTCCCCTTGGCTCCTCTCCTCCATCCCCGCCCTTCCACCCTTTGGAGAATCTGTGCTTGGTCTGCTGTTCAATCACTTGTTTCAGAAAGTTGCTTCAGCAGTTCTGCTGTTGGGCCAATGGCCTCTTACTGTATGGCATCAGTTATTTGGGATCTGCATTTGGGTTGATAGCTTCAGTGCTTAGTAATATGGGTATGTTAGAGACCAATGTTCTCATTTTAGGCAGATTGTACTGCATCTACAACCCTGCTTTACAGCAGCATAAAGCAAATGCACTGCAAGTGGCATATCTACAGTGCTGATCAAAGTTCAAGTAATGATAACAAGATCCACAAAAAAAAAAAATTGGGGGCAACTGCGAAGTAGCATGGATTAACAGTGGGAATATCATATATATGGTGTCTCTCTGCAGGATGCTGTGCCCTTGCATATTAATTCTCAGCACAGGCCAAGATGAAAGTGTGGGACAGGTGACAGGTGGCCAAAGCCAGCTGATGGCCCCTGCTAGTCTGAGATGGCAAAGGTGACCTTAGTGGCTAGGTGCAGGTCCCAATGCAGGCAGGGTAAAACAAAGGCTTGCAGCTCACAGAATGGGAAGCTACGGTATACAAATGAGTATTCTACACTGTAGGGCAACACTGACACTGTCTTCACTGTCTTTCCTTACCCTGTCACGCCCTCTTCCTTTCCATGTTATCCTCCCTTTATTTCCTCTTGTGTACCTTTTTATCTTTCCTCTGTGTTTTTCTATGTCTTCTCTGCTACTTCCTTTTTTCCCCCTGCCCCACCCCTCTCTCATTATCTCTCTCTCTCTCTCTCTTCTGACAACCCTGTCACTCTCGTGGCATTGGAGAAAAAGTGTTCAGAGCTGTTACCATGGAAACTGAATCTGCTGTGAGCCTCTCTCTCTTTCTCTCTGGCCTCTTCACACAGATGAAAGCAGGCGTTCTGTGTATGGAGAGAGAGAGAGAGAGAGGCTCACAGCAGAGAGAGAGGGGGGTTGGGGTTGGGATGTACAGGGGTAGGGGTGTAGGGGTGGGGGGGACCATAGAACAAGGTGAAAGGTGAAAATGGCAGTGCTTTTCCATGGTAACAGTAAAAAAGATCATAAGACAGCAGACCATTACAGCTGAACCCTGCTGGTCTTCATCCTGTGAGGCTTTAGCCTCACAGTTAGGCTTGTAGTACCACCGGCTGCCTTGCTGGAGGGGCAGGCAATATGGTCCGAGGAACATGATGCTTCTCTTCTGTGTCTAAAAGGGACAGGTAGGGGTAGATACCTATGGTCTCTGCCTCAGTCACTGAGATGCACAGATATGCACACATGGGGGATACTGGTGCATGACAGGATGTCCACAAATGTATTCTGCACACCCCCCTTTTTCAGCCGTTGACAGTTGTGCTCATTAATTTGTCAATTAATCTGAATCTATTAAGGTTCCCTGGACAGGAGACCCTGTGAAACCCTGAGGGATTACCCTTGTTGGCGACGTGGGGTGTGCGTGGAGGAATGGGTTTACCCCATTAGAACACTGCTCCTTGCAGCACTGTAAATCATGTGGAGCCGGTGCCTAGGCCTGGATCAGTTCAGTCCTGGGGGCTGAGATTGCTTTTGAAATGATGTCAGTAAATACATAGTGCTTTGTGTGAAATGGAATAAGAGAGTACTGAAAGAATGTAGGAGTGCCAGTGGATGGCGAGAGAGGTGCATCACTGGGAAGGTTTTCAGCAGATTATCTTTGGTGTCAAGTGCCTGTGAACAACTCATAGGCTGTGTGTATGCTAACAGCTTAAATTACTCATTGCTGAAACCTGCAGTGTTGAATATATTGTGTCTGCGTGTCGCATTTTGCTTAATGCGAATGCTCTGGTGATGTTCTAGTGATAGAACTGCCCAAAATATTTCAATCTGTGTTCGAACATAGGCAACTTAAGCAAGAAAGCTATTATGCTATGACCCCCTGCATCACATGCTGTGTACTGCAGCTAAGCTTTGATATGTGAGATGGTATCAAAGATATGGATTTTGGGGCTGCTGGGTAGCTGACTTGGTAAAAGTGTCGTTTGAGTGACCATCACTGTCTCATATCGAATCTGACCCATGCCAATACCGACTGTAGCCGGCAGCCCTGTTGACTTCTAAGGAATATATGGGAGGGATTCAGCTGAGCCGTGCAGTTAGATGCTCGAGCAACCCCAGGCACCCGTGGCTTGCTCTCTGGGCACGTGTATGATTGGGTTTCCTCTGCCCACACTCTGCACGTGCATAGGCATAGCTTGTGGCAGCAGTGTTTTTTTATTTAATGTACCACTTGAACAGTGGCCCCAAAGAGGGTTTGAACTACAATGGACAGTTGTTGTTTGGTAGTTTCTGCATTTCAGAGGGAGAATTGATTTAGCAGCACAACCTCAAAGCTCAGCTGAATCAGACAGCCAGAGAAAATTAGCCTCGAAGCAGGTCGGCTGCTCAAACTGCCCTTTATCCCAGAGGAAAGGAATTCATTTCTGTCAATTTGGTGTGATTGTAAGTAATAAGGGAGCAATATATTTATTTATTTTTGCCAGCAAAGGAAAGAGACCTGTTTTCATGCCACTTTAAGCACGTCTCAGAAGTCATAACCTTCAAATTGATGAGCGCTTACTTTCCTTCTGATCCGGGGGATAGTTCTCATGTTTCTTCCTCCACCCACTGTGCTGACAGGCCCTGGCCCACGACGCACGTTGATGTGATTTGTGCCATAGGGGCCGCTGGGTCCCTGAGGTCAGGGCCAGATTGGATTCTTTTAATGGAACACGCTCCTGAGCTACATGGCACTCGGGAAGAGTACCGGGGAATGCAGCGTTTGCCGGTAGTCCCTGTACAAAACGGAAGGCGTGCAGCCGCATTTGAAAGTGGTGCAGAAGCAATCGAGGCAGCCACCGTTCTCTGTGTAGCTTAAGGGGTATAAAATCCACCGAGGGCCATACAGTCTTGATACTGTGAGTCTCTTTGCTGTGGGTCAGAACGGCCTTCTGAATGCCGGTGCTGTGAATTGCGCCTGTGCTCATTGATGTGTGTGAGTGGATCGACGGCTTAAATGATTGCAGGTGCAATGAGTAATGACGTCTGCGTGCACGCCTCCATCAGCTAATATATGTTCCCCAAGATTAGAATCTGCCTCTGCTGCACCACCTCTTTCTACAGCCACTGTATTATTATAGGCTTGGGGAATCTAGGCTCTCATTCCACGATTAGAGGATAATTCCTCCCCATTGTCCATGCAGATTTTTACCATAAACAATATACCACGCTGAAAATCTTTTTTTCTGTTTTTGGGTGTTATGATATCATTGAAAACACATCAATGCTAATCTTTACTGTTGCAGAATCTAGCAGAAAAGGCAAATAGAACTAAAAAAATGAACATGGAATGCTGCCTTCAGGGAACTGAATGAGCAAATGGGATGATTTGCATGTGACCATATGGGCTGCCGTGCTAAAGTTCTGAAACTACCCTCCCACCAACGAGATATGGGTATGTCACTGAGAGGGAGGCAGGCTGCATGTCATATGATCGTGCTCTTTCACTTAAACCTTCCATGAAGAAGAAAAAATATTTCAATAAATAAATAAATAAATGAATATAAGCACACTGAGAGGCCAGCTTAGGGATGTTTATTCAAAGTATTCCTCCTCCCCAAATACACGCACATGCACACACACACACGCACGCACGCACGCACGCACGCATGCATGCACGCATGCACACACACACACACACACACACACACACATACATACAGCTGCAGTAAAATTCTTATTAACAAATTTACCAGACAAATTTGAAGCCAAAGTAAATATACTCATTATTTTATTTTCTCCTTCCCCTACCCAGTTAGCTAGCTGGCTAAAAATACCCTGTGGGCTTGATTAACACCATCAAACCTTGCTAAGTAGCTATTTGACTACATTTGTTATGATGAGCGATATACGCAGTGGTACAATCAAAAATAAAACCTAGGGTATGAAAAGTGACAGGTATGTACCTAATTAATGTCAAAAAACACATATTGCATTGTCAATCAACCCCACAAATAGAGCTCTGGGTAACAACTCTAAAACCAAGAGAATCGCAATAGGCTAAATAAATTATTAATTAATATTAATCACCTTCATTTGTTTTGCTTTAGCTCATATTGATATGAACAGTTAAACTTGCTTACAAAATGTACAAACACTCAGGGGTGTGTTGGCCTACGGGAGTCAGACATTACACAATGGCCAATGACCGTAGGTGTCTGTAATTGTCTAGATTAGATTAGATCGGATTAGATAACATTTTATTGTCTGTTGCGCACAGACATTTGCTTTGCTTCATAGATGTGAGAAACTCCATGAGTCATATGTACATAAGATGAAATGCATTTCAACATCAAGGCATCAGTGGGAAAATTTACAAATGCGCAAAAAGTAAGAAGTTAAACAGTTTGTGCTTATAATCTATTCTGTTTATACAAGTGAATCTTTCGACATTTAAAAAGACAAAATTGTTTGTATTCATTTGAACATGCTGTGACTTTATTGATTGTGGAGTGGGTCAAATTGTCAACAAATATGGAAGGCTAATTATTGTACATGTGGATAAATTGGTTTAAAGTGGCACTCTCACTGGCACCCAGAGACCCCCACAGGACCTGCTACTGGGGCTGAGTGCAACAGATGCCATGTGACATATGGTCTGATGACTGTGACCTTTCTCTGGTGTTCCCATTATCACATATCAGAAAAGAAGTCTTCTGTGAAACACTACTGCTCTTCTGATACTGTCAATAAAAGTGATGCTTCTTAAAACACACACATATGCACACACGCACACACACACAAACAAAGTCTTGCATTTTTTACACCTTTCAGCCAATTAAAAAAGTATACTTAAAGTGACCGTGATTACTGGGAATCTGGGAGAAGGTACAATGCTGTTTAAGGGCACTAGTTACCCTTTGACACATCTGCTGGGTCTGCAGTGTTGTAATGAGTTGCTTCCAGTCTGGAGGTTGACTTTATGCCTTGTCACCTTGGCTGCATGGAAACTTGATTTGTAAAAGCGTCACAGCATGTTTAGGAGTGCCAAATGTATAATAGAAGAAACATTCTTTAGAAGGCACAGGCACCTATCACCAAAAACGGTTGATTGCTTTTGCCTGAAACAAAACAACAAATGATGCTTTGAGAATGGGCCTGATTGTTTTTTTTTTGTTTGTTTGCCTGTTTCTTCTTTTTTCTTAAAATGCTTCTTTTCTTGTTCTCTTTGGGTTAGTGAGCAGTTACCATGACAACAGAGACTGGCCCAGAGTCAGAGGTTAAAAACACAGCTGAAGAGCCCCCCCAGCAGAGGGGGGCTGCCACCGGTGTGCAGGACTCTGCGGCTGACGGCAAGATGGCCAAACAGGTGGGACTGGATGATGACTCTTTCTTCATCGCAATGTGTCTTAATGCATTATAATGCATCATAGGGTAATTTCTTGTTTTAGGGGTTACAACAACACTTTCTCTCCACCAAATGACATTATATACATACATATTTCAATGTGATGAATTTTTGTGGATCATTTCAATTTATCTAATTCTATTTTATGGTATTAAATTGATGCATTGTTCCATATCCTGTATCCTATCAGATAACATGTTGTCAGAGTGAAAATACAAGAATTACAGTAGATTAGACAGAAGATCCATTTTATGAAATTTTGAAACTTCAAAGAAAGACGGATTTTTCATAGCAACTCTTGACATTCATACATATGATCTAAAGGCCATCATATCTTTTTATTGACAGAAAGGAAACTATACATTTTAATCTGCACCTTTCCTGGGCCCTGCTGAATCTGAATTTATTTTGTGTTATGTATGCCACCAAAAGAGAGATTCATGTGGCAGAAGAAGGATTTATGTGCCAAAAGAGGGATTATTGTGCCAAAAGAAGGATTTACATGAATCAGTCTGCGTTAATTTATAAATTTAAAAGCCAGACAGGCAATTTCTAACATTTCCAATGTTTGTCCCTCCATCTGCTGACCAGATGTCACTCTATTCATGTCTGTTTCTTAGCAGATGTTTCTGGGTGTAAATCAGAGTTTGCGTAGATAATTTCATTGTGCACCTGTAATTAGCATTTCCACATTCATCCAGTGAAAATTGTACATATTTGATGAGCAAAATTCATCAATGAATTTGAAATGTCTCGGCTTCTCTTATCTGGTGAAAGGATCAGGATGCAAAACTGCTGGACGACCACGGAAACATGGACGACGTTTCAGACAAGACCACGCCCAGCAAGATCCCCAAATCCCCCCAAAAAACGTCCAAACGGCCAAAGACCGTCCCTTTCAAGGTGACACTGCTGGACACCTCGGAGTATGAAGGTGGCATTGAGGTACGTCATGTGGATACTTCTTCATGAACAGCAGTGCATTTTGCCAGTGTAGGTGATACAGGCAGGAAGTTGACTTGTGCTAAGTTAGTCTAGGATATCGACCTAATAGCCTTTCAGTGTCTTTGCATTTCTTTTCTTGCAGTATGTTTTGCTGTGGTGCTGCAGTTGTGGCTGGCAGGTTTCCACTGTAAACTTTTTATGTCTTTGTTGTTCATTGGTGTTGAGCTGTGGAGTGCAGATCACGCCGATAGAAAGGGAGTGGGTTAAGGGGTTTAGGTAGTGTGGGTTTCCTGCTGTGTGCACACTTTGAGACTTGCATCTTGCCTATGCATCTGTGCCAGAACAATACATTATCTTTATGCAAACTACGATCAAGATGAATCAGATTTAAAAAAAAAATTTCTTCCCGTAGTAAGATTTATTGCATTTCTAAAGAATGTAGCATTGCATATCGAGGCCAACAGCGATTTCAAGCTGACTCCTGTTACAACCATGCAGTGAGGAGGTGGTACACGTGTTAAAATGAGTCTAGCGTTCTGCTGGGAGTGATGTCACTGGATTCTGCTGTGGTGATTATGCGCTTGGCAGCCGCTGTTCACAACCTCGCAGCCTCAGATGACAGCTTTACAGAGAAACCTTTGTGATTGGCCTTTTCCTGCTGTCACATGACATGGGAAGAGGTCTGAGAGCTGAGGAGGAAAACCAGCTCCCCTCAGGCAGATCACTCATCACAGTGCAGAGACAGTTGTTGATCTGTTCCAAGTCCCTTTAGTGTTCACCCATACAAATGCCTGTCACACTGCCTTTATTTACCTTACCCTACCTTGCTGTGCTGCACCCTGCCCCCCTCTGACTTGTGCTTCCCTCTGACCTGTTCTGCACTACCATGCACCTTCCCTGCTCTGGCCCATACTGCCCTACTATGCCCCGCCCCCTGGCCCTGCACATGGCAGAGATGATGTATTCAGGTTCCCTCTCTCTTGCTCAAAAAACTGTGAGTTCTGCCATGGCTGGCTACACCCTCGTGCATCCAGCGCTCATCTCAGAGATATACTACAAAGTGAAGGTGAAATACCTTCTGTGAGGTCAGGGGACACCCCCACACCTCTGTGAAATATCCCTTGGTAAAAACAGTGGGATAGGAAATCCATACTCCTAATATGAAGCAGAATATGCCCTGTCTCAGAGAAAACAGAATGGCGATGTAATGGTGAATAGCCTGCAGGATCCTGTCTGCCATGGACGCTGTCATGTGTGCCTGTGTGCATATTTTTGCATATGTACTGTCTTTGTATTGCAAATGGCTGCGTGCAGTCCTCATTATATGTCTTAACGCTACTGTACAGAAATAGTCTGTGAAGCCGATGTCATGACATTGCAGCATACTTAAGAAAACCTATTCAGTCATCCCTGTTTGTCAATGTTATCAGGATTGAAGTGTTGTTCGGATGTAAGAATTTTTGGGATGGAACCGTTAGCTAAATCTCCTGTGCTTTATGCATGTACATGTACACTCATTGTTTTCCTTAGCTACTACAAGTCACTTATTAAGCTTGAGTCCTGTCAAACAATCCATTAGCATCATTCAAAAAATTTGTCTACAAATCATTTGGAGAAAACACAAGCTCATTTTTTAATGGGCTCAACCAAATGGGCTCACTGCGATTGCTGTGTGGTTATAAAAAGCCTAGCCTATCAGCTCAGCTCCCCCACACGCACACACAGTAGGTGCATGTAATAACAGCCCAAGGAGAAAGAGAACGGAACTATGTGACACCTTCCATGTCAGTAAGTGTCACATACCAGGGGTTAATTAGCCTGCTTCTGACACTGTTGGGTGTCACCACTCCCCCCCAGGTCTCTTCCAGGAAAGGAATGCTTTCTGATCTTATTTCTTTCCTCTCTGTTGTTGCCCAATCGAACTGGCCCAGTTCCGGGAAGAATGAGCCTGCATGTTTGTGCTCGTGCTTGGAGCAGCGTAGTCCCTGTCCATCATGCGGCCATACGGGCGGCGCATGGCTCAGCCAGATGTCTCCGTGTCAGTCAGGATAGTGGTTACCCAGGGACACAAATTGTTAGTGCTTCCATGGGCCTCAAGACGCCCACGCAATTTCTCAAAGACCCAAATCTATTAGCTAGATTTCATTCCTCCCGGGTGAGAAGTGTGTAAAGAATGCGATTTGTGGCAGTCAGACTGCAAGTGCAATTGAAGCAACTGCCGTGAGACAGGGAGAAGAGATGTGGAAATGGTACATGTCAGGGTCTCCGTACCCTAAGCTGTCACATCGCTGCAGAGGGCGTCCATTTTCTTTTTTTGAGGAACATGAACCTAATTCCACAATAAGGGATTAATTCTGTTCTCCCTCCATCCCTGTCCGGGAGAGCAATTTTTATAGAACTGTCACAGATCAAGGCTGCTTTTTACTGTTGCTGTGATGTATCTGAGGAACGTACGGCACCATTTCGGCTCCCGGAATGGGAGAGAAGGAGCTACGCTCGCTTCCCTCTGAACTGGCCTTGAGAAATTGAGGAGCAAAGAATGGAGATGAAGCACACTACTTCTGTTTCCCTGGCAACGGCTGCTCCGTCTCCCTTGTCGCCGCGGAAACCAGCCTCCCTGGAAGACAGGCGTTTCGCTGCTTAGACACTGTCTGCTCAGAGGGGTGTAGACCCAAGTCATTGACTATACCTGGCTTTTGTGCCTTGCTGAGAGCCACACCCCTATTTTCCTATTCTGGGCATGTCCTCTGTTCATGTTTCTTAATGACATTTTATAAGAATTCATTAGATTGAATGTTTCACTAACATATGCAAATAAAACTGAATGTGTGAATCTGCAATCTTTTTTGCCTAACTATGTGCAGTTACAGTAATACTGATATTTGATGCCATGTGAAGAGGATTGAGTAGACACTCTAACATAATGGATTCCTTTCACTCCCATTTGTATGCAGACTAAAAGCTTTCTTGGTCATTAATTATAGCATGGGAAGGACAAATTCCAATTTTTTAATGCACTTAAGATTTGCTTTCGTCTGTCTACATCTCAGACTTATTATACAGAAATTATTCAATGTTAGCTTGTATTTCTAGGCTAATAACTAGTTCTGACCTTGCCGCTGAAGCTTTTTTCTACCTTACCATGTGAAGAATAGGAAGTGATCCTGACACTTGTAATTTAGAGGTGCTTTGATTCTTCTGTTTCATGTGAAGGTCTGAAAACCTTCTGTCCAGCTAGTCTCCCTTCAGTTTTAATGCCATTTTAATGGATATCACATATTCACACATTATTAAAAAAGATGCTCAAATTATGGTAAAATGTCCAACTCATCTCTTACAGACAGTCACGATACTGCTATATTTTAATATGTGAAATGTATGTGATAAATTGCTAAATGGTGGAATTCATTAGTCCCCTGTGTCTACCTGTGTATCTCCACAGAAACACTCTCGAGGGCAGACCCTTCTGGACATGGTGTGCGAACACCTCAACCTGCTGGAGAAGGACTACTTTGGCCTGACATTCTGTGATGCTGACAACCAGAAGGTCAGGACTTAATACAACAAGCCTCACATTCTCTCTCTCTCTCTCTCTCTCTCTCTCTCTGTCTGTCTGTCTGTCTGTCTGTCTCTCTCTCTCTCTCTCTCTGTCTCTCTCTCTCTCCCTCTCCCTCTGAGACAGAGATTAGAGTTCAGATTCCAGTCATTACAGTCTGTTCCTTGGTGGGCTTTTGGTAGAATCAGCTTTTTAATTTTCTAGCTAATTTGTTATGAATTAAATTTTGTCAGTCAAGGAACTGCTTGCTTGCAAATTATTTGCATGTGACATGGCTCTGTGGGCAATGAAATTGGAAAATAAATTGACACCAACACAAAGGTTTTTTTATTAGTCAATTCCTTTTTTAAAAAAATTCATTGGAGATGTTCTCTTCTGTCTCCTTAACCCTTACTTTATTGCAGGATTATTTGGTTTTGGGGGAGGAATGCTTATGGTTAATTATAAGGCTGAATGGAATTTTACTGTGCGGAAGCACTGGTTCGGAGCAGCAAGGTGGTGCAGTGGGGAGGACTGTAGCCTCCCAGAAAGAAGGTCCTGGGTTTGAATCCTGGGCCTTTCTGTGTGGAGTTTGCATGTTCTCGTGGGTTTCCTCCAGGTACAATAGTTTCCTCCCACTGTGCGTGCAGACATGCAGGTAGGCTAATTGGAGACTCTAAAGAAACCAGTGGCTTACCCACCTCATCACATGGGTGGGTAAGCCATCTGGGTGGTCTTTGCTCTCCTGCCCACCTCCCTCAGCCTTTATTGTGTCCTCATGTGGCCGAGGAGCAGTGGTGCGCATGTTGTGATCTCCTAAACAGAAATTGCGCTACTGTGCCATCAGCTAGGTGTGCTGTTCTTTCATTACAACCCACGTCACTGTGTTTCTCCAACATGCCACTAAACACGTGGTGATTACCTACAGAGAGGGGCTGAGGTGCTGGTATAAATAGTGAGCTTGTGAGTCTGAAATAGGTTTGAGACATATGGAGTGCTTGAAAGGGTGCGTAGTGCAGCGGTCTCTAGGAGCACACAGGGTGACGCTGGAGAGCCGGGTCTCACTGTGATCTGGTGAAATGTCCCCATTGAAAGGTAAAGGTCCTGGTCATCACTGTGGAGAGTACCCTCTGGGGCTCTCCCTGACCTTAAGCAAAGTGGACGTAATTGAAACATTATTATTTCAGGTTCTCCTTCCTGTATCGTACTGAAGACATTATTTCCAGCCCATTTGGGGGAAGCGTTTATTCCATTATAGCCTTCTGAGCGATGACGGAGCTGCTGCCGTTGGCGGAGGGGAGGTCCGTATGTGCCATTCTTCATGGGCCACTGGACTGGAAGCTGCTCCTTAAAGGGGAATGGACCTCGTTATGTCGCGTCTCCAGCAAGGGACTTGGGGTTTCACGGTGCCCCGAATCCACGGAGAAAGATCATTCCGGTAACGAGGTGCTCTTTGACCTAGCTGGATATCAAATGAATCCGGTCAGATAATGAATGGTCACAGCTCATTAATTTCTTGAGTGGGCTGATTAAGCGACGGAGGAACCTAACCCCTTGTTCAGGTTTTGGGTGATTTAGCATAAATGGACAGACGTGCTCAGGTGGATCTGGACCGTTTCAAGCATACTGCCTTCTGCTGACGCGCCTCTAATATCTCTACAGTTTTCACACCCCTGATTACACACCAGTGGCCATGATCCAGGCTGCCAAAAAGACTTTTAGCACAAATGAGCAGTTGGGTCATGCCAATTAGATTAAGTGAAGGGAAGTTACTGTGAGTCAGTGTAATGCTACGAAGGGTGATATGGTACAATTTTTGAGTGTGGGTGTTTTTTTTTCTTCTTTGTTTTGCTGTTGTTCACTGTCAAATAATAGGCAAATAATAGGTTATGATCTTTCATTGATAATATATAGCCAAGGGGTGAGGGAGGGATGTGACCCTGTGGTCTGTGTCCTGGAGGTCTGGACCCTGAAAACAGTGGATGGTGACGTCCCTGCTTTTACAGTTTATAATCACAGTAGAAGAGCATATGCCTACCTCTGCACTCGTTCCCTAAAGCTGACTATCTCAGAAGACTCAGTTATGCCTTTTCTTTCCTCTCAGCCAGATGGTAAACTCCTTCACTGGAAAATACTTTCAGCAATTAGAGACACTCTGTGAGTTTGATGCGGAGTGTGAAATGTGACATTTGATTCAGCTCCGTTGTGAATTCTCACTCTTGTCTTTCAGAATTGGCTGGACCCCTCCAAGGAGATCAAAAAACAGATGCGCAGTGAGTATGCACACACCCCCCCCCCCCCAAAAAAAAAAACAACAACAAAAAAACAAAGAAAACACACACAAGCACATGCACGCACACACACACACACACACACGCACGCACGCACGCACGCACGCACACACGCAAAGGAAAGAGAATGGACTGTCAAATACAGGATTGGATGTTACATGATATTGTTGCATTTGTTGAAAAGGAAAATATATATGGCCCAATAAGCTGGTTTTGTGTAGATTCCTCTTGGCAGAAATACAATATTAATAATATCTTATAAATCTCTATCTTGACCAGCGGAAGCAAAAGTCACTTTTTCTCTTTTCCTGGGGATATGGCTGTTTTTTGGTGTTTTATTCTGTAATTGTACAGTGTTTCATAAGTGGTCCCCTGTGAGAAGAGAGGATAAACGAAGGTGTCAGACGCTCACGGTGAAGCCTTTCACTCTCACCGACCTTCAGTCTCTATATTGACACTGACGAAATCCGTAGGGACGGATGAATCCAAAAGAAGGCACTTTTACTGGACCTTTGGTCAGCAGGCTGCAGACCCGGCGTGTCAGACGCATCCTGTCAGATCTCATCTCTCCTTCTCTTCCCAGCTGCCGCATGGCACTTCGCCTTCGCCGTCAAGTTCTACCCGCCCGACCCCTCCCAGCTCACAGAGGACATCACCAGGTAGAGCAGAGGGCGCCCAAATCTGTTCATCTGAAGGACCCCGAGAATGATCACCTTCTGTCTGAGAGCGCCTGCAGTGCTGCAGACTGTTTTTACCTTTATCTGACACCCACTTCAGGCTGCAGTGCCCTTGATACACGGGAAGCATGTCTAAAGCTGGGCATCATAAGGATCGATATCAGGCACATACTGAATCTAGTGCAATATGAATATTTCATAAAATGATCATAATATTACCATGGGCAGATAAGAGGTTTTTTAAAAATAAGAACATCTAAAATCTACCATTTATGAAATGTACAGTAGAAACATAACAAAATGTATTATTAAAAAGGAAACATTACATTTAGCCAAAGTTCCCTGGAACACCATCATGGACCCCTGGGGTGTCCAGGCTCCATTTTGGGAACCCCTGCTGTTTCCTGTAGCTTTCCAAGAAACACCTCACCCCCCCCCCCCCCCCCTCCTCAGCCCCCCCAGCCCACTCTGTTTCCCTCGTGTCTTCAAATATAATGTTGGCTGCTCTCTACTGTCACCCTCCCTGCACACAAGCCTGTCTACTGGCTGCTTCTGGCAGTTCTGGCCTCTCAGTCAGAATAAAAAATACTTTATTGATCCCCTGTGGGGAATTACTTTTACCTCTGGCCACAGACAGAATAGGGTACAAAACAATGAAAACAATATCAATAGAGACGTGCAAGAAAAACAAATGCAAAGCGGTCTGTAGGCTACAGGTCACAAGGCTTCTCTTTTGAGGGCTCAGTCCCTCCTCCGCCTTATTGCATTAAAGTGAGGAGCTGCGTGTTGCTTGGTTAGGTCAGGTTGCTGGCAAGCTGGAGCGCGTCTCCGGTGAGTTCCGTGTGTGAGCTCTCTCCCCCCCCCCCTTTCCCTGTGGCAGGTACTACTTGTGTCTGCAGCTGAGGGACGACATACTGTCAGGCCGCCTGCCCTGCTCCTTCGTCACGCACGCCCTCCTGGGCTCCTACGCCGTGCAGGCCGAGCTGGGCGACTACGACCACGACGAGCACGGCGCCGACTACGTCAGCGACTTCCGCTTCGCTCCCAACCAGACGCGCGAGCTGGAGGAGAGGGTGATGGAGCTGCACCGTAACTACAGGTAAGCCCAACTCCCCCCCCCGCCCACAACCTCAGCAAGTTGTTACTACCAGTGGGATGGGAATGGGGCTGTTACTGGATTCTCATTCTTAATGGCTCCTTTTGGCTGTAACATGTGATTCAGTGAGACAGCCCCTGACTGTGGAAAACCAAGACGCTCAGACAGAAGCAGCGGGGAACCCGCTGCTGTGAGGTGTCACGTGACGCGGGACGCATATGCTCACAAATGGCGCCGCACTGTTCCGGAGTCTGTCATGGCTGCACACACAAAGCGAGCGCTGAACTCAGTGTTGACTCTGTTTCAGTCAGAGGCTGCGTTGGCCGTGGTGTGTTTACCCCAGCAGGGTGGAGCTGGGGCCGGGCTGGGTTCACTCGACAGGCACACGGCCCAGTTCTCTCAGAGGAGCATGTGACACCTGCTGTGTAATACAGTAGCCAGCAGCATTATTAGGCAGTGGAGAATTCCTGTGTTTATAATGGCGGTTCTTTTTTGTCCCTGCCCAGGGGAATGACTCCTGCAGAGGCAGAAATTAACTTCCTGGAGAATGCCAAGAAGCTGTCCATGTATGGGGTAGACCTCCACCACGCCAAGGTATATTCAAGGACATGTTCATAACCTGTGTGTGTGTTTGAAGGCATTGGTGTGTGTGTATGCATGTGTTATGCATATGTGTGAGCATGTGTGTGTGTGTGTGTCTGTGTTTATGTGTATGGATGTGGTATTCGTATGTGTGTGAGCGTGTGTGTGTGTGTGTGTTTGTGTTGGTGTGTATGCATGTGGTATTCATATGTGTGAGCTTGTGTGTGTGTGTGTTTGTGTTGGTGTGTATGCATGTGGTATTCATATGTGTGAGCATGTGTGTGTGTGTGTCTGTGTTTATGTGTATGGATGTGGTATTCGTATGTGTGTGTGTGTGTTTGTGTTGGTGTGTATGCATGTGGTATTCATATGTGTGAGCTTGTGTGTGTGTGTGTTTGTGTTGGTGTGTATGCATGTGATATTCATGTGTGAGCATATGCGTGTGTGTGTGTGTGTTATATGACAGTTGAGGCCTGCTAATGTGGAGTTGTGCTTCCTCTGCTCCTCTTTGCTTAATTCCCCTGATGGGGCTTGTCTGAGACAGGACTCTGAAGGGATTGACATCATGCTGGGAGTGTGTGCCAACGGGCTGCTGATATACCGGGATCGCCTGCGGATCAACCGCTTCGCCTGGCCCAAAATCCTCAAAATCTCCTACAAGAGGAGCAACTTCTACATCAAGATCCGTCCAGGAGAGGTGAGCGCTGGAAGAGCGTCTGATTGCAGGGCTGTGCCACAGGAAGGCTATGTCCTCTTTACTGTGTGATATCCATCAGAAAAAAATCTCAGACACTATTTCTGTACTTCTAGGGTGAAGAGCATGTATAGACCCTCTGTCAGAACTATGAACTGACAGTGGTACAAGTACATGTCAGTTAGCCAAGAGAGATTGAGTTGTGGTAGTGGAGTGGAGAAGGGATGTACAGAGCTGAAATGCTTATAGGGGCTTGAATGGGAACTGGAGGTCCAGAGTTTGATGCTGGTGCTTAGGATGTAAAGGCAGGAAGTAGGTTGAGGTCTGGAGCTTTTGAGAGCTGAGACTGTCGGGGTGGAAAGCTGGAGGCTGGCGCTGGATGAAGCTGGCTAGGTGGGGGATGTGGGGTGCCTGGAGCTGGGAATCGAGCCACCTTTTCAGTTCCGCAGAGCCGCTGGTCAGCACAGCGTGCTCAGTTCCTGTGCTACTGGCCCCGTTATTCTGCCTCAGCGAGACACAGGAACTCACAGTGCGCCTGTGAAAGAGAGAATAAAGAGGGGCTTTAGCACAGCGCAGCTGTCAGAGCACACAAGCATAAACAAGTATAAAAGTATAAATATAGACGCACAGAAATGCCTAGCTTTTGTTTGTTTTCTGAGCTTTAAAATGAGATTTTTCTCGCAGCCGTCCACAGCCCTGGAGTCTGTCTGGCCATCATATCACTGGGATATATGTGACTGTAAAACACATCACCAGAAATTAGGTCTCACTGCGAGCAGGATGTTTTATTATTGACTGTAGAGGAGTCGATGCTTTTTTTATTTTCTGGATTTGTGCTTAAACTGAAACCACTTGCATGCTGATTTGTAAGAATATCTACACAATACGTCTGAGGGCATGAATTTGGCCACTTGAACTACTGATGTATAATGCATGTAAACAAATGAATGGTGATCAACTTCACATCATGAGTGTGGTGGGGTGGGGTCATTTTTTTGGATGGGCCCTGTTTAGCATTTTATTGTATATTGCAGTTTTCTTGTTATTTTAATTAAGAGAATATTGCAATTAAAAATAGTGGTTCATTCTCACTTGTTGGACTGATAAGTGCGCTGTTGTCTTCATCTTTAAAATCACACATCACAAGTCATACAGTAGAACAGTTGACTATTGTGCCAGAGATTTTATGCATAGTTTAGTATTAACACATATTGATCAGCCTAGTCTGTGATCTGTGATCATCCTAATGTGAATGACTGATGTCAAATTATAGGTAGCATTTGGTTGCAGTTATTGCTGCTAAAGGTGGTGCAACCAATTATTAAGTTTAAGGGGGAAATTTTTCACATTGGTGATACTTTTTTATTAAATAAATTCAGTTTACTCAGTTTCCCTTTGTTTAATATTACATTTTGTCGAAAGATCTGAAACCATTCAGTGTGACAAATATGCAATAATAGAGGAAATCAGAAAGGGGGAAAATAATTTTTCACAGCACTGTACAAATTAAACTATCTGAGTTAACCCTTCCTCTCCCATCTCACCTTCCCCCCCACACCTCCCTGCAGTATGAACAGTTTGAGAGCACCATTGGCTTCAAACTACCCAACCACCGAGCTGCCAAGAGGCTGTGGAAGGTCTGCATTGAACACCACACCTTCTTCAGGTAGGCTATCACTGTTAGCATACAGATCCTCACTACCCCCTCCCTTCAACAGAGCACACCCCTCAACCTGAAGGTCTCTTGTGTCTGACACAGCACAGCGCACCACTGTGGCTGCTCTCCTATGAATGGACACTCCTGTACATAGCACTGCACACAGCACTCTTCACCCAGTGGCTGTTGGAAAAGCTTGGGGAATATTATGGGAAAACTGAGTGTCTTTGATCAGGGTTTTGCACTGGCTTAAAAAAGGCTTATGTCTCTGTTATCCGTATTTTGTTTCCAGATTGCCACCTGCTTTGAGTCAGTTAGTGTATGCTCATATTTTGGTATGGCTTATAACACTTCAATGCAAGTTTTGACTCGATTTCTGGTGGAGAAAGGCAGTTAGTACATGATAATACTGTGTGTTGTTGTGCTATTTCTTTTTAACTTGGAGTTGTGTTTTGTTGCTGCCAACTTGGCCAAGATTCTTAAAGGAGTTCCTGGTTAAAAAAGGAGAAAAAAATATTGATACTGGAAAACAAATTGTAGTATGTTTCCCAGGGTTTGACCAGTCACCCCCCCTCCCCCCCTCCGCACACCTAACCACCTCCCTCAGGCTGGTGTCTCCAGAACCTCCGCCTAAAGGCTTTCTGGTGATGGGCTCCAAGTTCCGCTACAGCGGGCGTACGCAAGCCCAGACACGCCAAGCCAGTGCTTTGATCGATCGCCCTGCACCACATTTCGAGCGCTCTGCCAGCAAGAGGTACCTGCTGTCCCGCAGCCTGGATGGAGGTGGGTACCACTGAAGCAATCCCCACACCCCCCCCCCCCCCCCCTTCCCTGTCTCTGTCTCCCCACTAATACTGCACTAAACCCCACTAACATCTACCCCTTTTAGCTATGGGTCATTAGTGGGAGCTGTTTCAGGCATACATGTTTCTGCTGGGATGCATCAGTTTGTCATCCAGTAATATTCAGTCAATACATGAATCAATCAGATTTAATTTGATGCAGCTGACTTCTAAAAAAAAGTACAGTTACATTAATATTAACGTTATATTAACGTTAATATACATTTGATAAACAGTGCACTACACATAGTTTGTGTAGCTAAATAACACCAAACTACACATAGTTTGTGTAGTTTGGTGTCATTTTGGGTGGGACGGTGGTGTAGTGGGCAGCACAGTCACCTCACAGCAAGAGACCTCGTGTTTGTGTGGGTTTCCTCCGGGTATTCCGGTGTCCTCCCACAGTCCAAGACATGTACGTGGGCTAATTGGAGACTCTGTATTGCCCATAGGTATGAGTGTGTGAGTGAATGGTGAGTGAATGGTGTGCTCTGTGATATACTGGGGGCCTGTTCAGGGCGTATTCAATGCGCGCCAGGATAGGCTCCAGCACCCACCGTGACCCTGACCAGGATAAGCGGGTATAGATAATGGATGGATGGATAGATTTTCTTTTAACTGAAATTATAAAAGGAGCTTAAAATATTAATATATCCTAAACAGCTAGAGAGTAAACAGTGAGCATCTTGAGCTCAGATGTTTTTGTCTGAAGACATGGGTTTTTTTCCCCCATCTGCTCCTGCTGCCCTATAGCGTGTCCCCTTTGTGTGTGGTGCCCTGCTTCCCTCGCCCGCCCCTGTCCTGCTCTGTCCTATCCCCTGCTCTTCCTCTCACATTTCTGACCAGCAGAATTGTCCCGCTCAGCCTCTGTCCTCGGAGAGAACCAGGACGGCCTATCCCAGCGCAGCATCAGCGAGCGCCAGCCCCACCCATCTGGGGATGAGGAGGGTGACGCCCTGGACCAGACCCTGGTCCAAGACCAGGACAAGATCCAGGATGAGAACGAGGAGGGCCTCATCACGCCCACAAAAAAGAGGGAACTGAAGGTAGGGTGCATACAAGGCCTTTTGGAAGTACTTATATCAGGTCTCTGCTCGGCCCGTTCTTTACAGAAGCCATTTTTGTAAAGAATGTGCCTTTTTCTGAGTGCCACCGTTATACAGCTCCTCTTGCTTCGGCTTGTAAGAGGAATCAGTCTTTGTCTGCTTTTTGTCCTGCTGTGAATACTGCTCACTTGAGCAGCTCTTTCACTTCACTGTGGAGATGTTTCCCATTGAGATCGATCTGATGAGCGGAAACACTCGCCAAATTGACATGGTCTTCACACCTGCGTTTTTTCCTTCTTTCTCCTTACTTTTAACGGGATGTCAGAGCGAAGAGCTGCCAACTGATGGTGTCAAACAGGAGGTACTTCCTGTCTTAGAAAATACTATTTCCTGTCTGTGCCTGCCCCAGTTTCTGTGGACCACTGTTTGTCCTCTGTACCAACTCCTCGTCCCTTGATATCCCTTGATATCCTTCAGAAATCACTCAAAACATCCCAAATTGTTGCCCTTATACTGTATTTGTATTTTTACAGTACAGGTACTGTGCTTTTTTGTTATTTTCATGGTTTTTGGAAGAAATAAACAACTCAGTTTTCTTCCAAACCAAATTCTTAGTCATATCCATTGAGATAATTACATTGCTTTTCGTTGTCTAATGAAATGTTTGCAGTACTTTCGGATGAAGCAGCCAATGACAATGTCATACTTCATCTATAGAACAGTAATCCCTTACTGATGATGGATTCCAGTTGCAAATACTGCTGGTTCCCTGCACAGCTAGCTTGCCTTTACATTTTTTGTAACAAAACAGTGACAGTGTAGTGCAGTGTTTTGGGAGTTGGGCTTGTATCTCAGAGGTTCCATTGCTGGTTGGATCACTGCTGTTGTAGCCATGAGCAAGATACTTAGATTGCTTCAGGACACATCCAGATGTATAAAGGAGCAGTTATTTTAAACATATGTAAGCTGTGGGTAAGAGTGTCTGCTCAGTATAAGTCAGGTGCTGGGCAGGTTAACAAGATGTGATGTAACAGATCTTCTCCTTGGTTAAAAAACCACACTCTTCCTGTCTGAAATACCAGTGACAGTCTTTGTTGGTTTACATTTCAGTGTGACACAAAAATAATTATTAATGTTTAATTTTTGAAGTAAGAAATTGTTTTTTAAAAGTTTAAAAGTAAAATCCCCTGTCCCTTCTGATGTACAAATTTCTCAAATACAATTAATCACATTTGATATAATTAATAACAAGGATTGTCTGTCATCCAAAAAATGAATTCAGTCACTTGTGTAAAATTCATGCTGCAGGACCAAATCTGATCCATTAATTAATGTTCTAAATAAACTAATCTCGCATTTTGGACTATAAAATGAAAAAAGTTTGGATTGATGCCAAAGAAGCTTTGGCATTACAAAAGCTAGATACATGCTGTGGTAAATATAGGTATTTAAAGTGGGTGGTCCTGCTCAAGACCACTCAGTATTGACAGTTTTTTCATACCAGGGGTATCCAGTCTTATCCAGAAAGGACTGGTGTCGGTGCCGGTTTTTGTTTTAGCCCAGCATTACGTCTCCTGATTCTACTTACCAAGGTCTTGATTGAAGACTCTGATTAGTTAATCAGTTGAATCAGGTGTTGTAGTGCTGGGCTAAAACAAAAAACTACACTGCAAAGAAGTGTTTTACTCTTGTAATTAGACTTAAAATCTTTTTTTCTTCTTCTCACAAGTAGCAAATATTTACCTGCTTTTAAGTTACTATTTGCTTGATGATTTTCTTACTCCATTGGACAGCATTAGACATCCCTGCTTTACACTCTCAGAAAGTGTGTTAATATGGACATTCACTGAATATTATTCAGTGACCATGATCAGGAGCTTTGTCCTGTTCTATTAAAGGAAGAATAACATGGGTATCGGTCAACGCTGAGAAAGCCACACAATTCCAAAGAAATATTCTTAAGTTTGCTTGACAAACCTGCTGGATGTTTTCGTGGAAAACATGACATCCAGCACAATATTACCGCAGGGTGAGAGATTGAGCTGCCTGTGAAATGCTGTTTTGTTTCTCTTTTTCGGGATGAAATGAGGAACAGGTGCACTGTTCCCAGTCTGATAGAGGTGACAGTAAGGAATTGATTCTCCTGAGGGGAAGAGTTTGGCTGTCATTGAAGCTCTTCGCTGTAGCCGTGTAAAGGCATCTTGTGATCACCCGGATTTATCTACTCCCTGTCTCCTTCACTTTCCTGTACCTGCTCCGAATCTAACCCAGACTAATCCACTGACCCCCTCTCTCCTGTTCATCACCGAGCCCAAACTAGCTGCTAATGTGCATGGATTTCTACTAACCCGCCTTTTCTCTTTAACCCCTTGCTGGCAGAAGGAGGATGCAGAGTCACCTGTTGACTCTAAACAGGAGGTATCTTGTACTTAGTGGCCAGTGCTTGTTTGTCTGTCTACAGTGTATTTCTGTCAGTGTTATTGATAGGCCTCTTTCTGTTTTACTCTTTTGAAGTAATTGATTTATTTAATCATCTAGCTTACCAGTAGTGTAGATAACTGTAACTGACCATTAAGGAATTCTCATGATGATGCCATGATAGTTATTTGTATATGGTATGCTAAAAAGCAGTTAAGCTCAGTACAAAAAAACAAAAACAAAACAGATTTGGTTATTTGCTTAATTTTGAGTATATTACAGATTGAAAACTAATATTAAAGAAAGATGCCTTAGCAATGTGGCAAATCTGTTGAGATAAGATCATTTATAGTAGCAGCAGTATAGGGGTGTCTGAGTGATCAGTGTTTCTTTAAGCTCCCACCTGTCTGTCTGGCAGTCAAATCCATTGGCTTCTGCGTTCACAGTGTGGCATCTCTTACTAGGAAATGATCCATTCATCATCTGCTTTTCCTTCTATTTTTGCACATGCTGTTGAGGGGTTTGAAATGCAGACTGTAAATTGCATCATTTTGTGATGCAGGCCATGCAAGCTATTTGCTGGTTGATTTAAAGGGATCTACGTCTTATCTAGGAAACACCCGCTCCATCTACCTTCAGCGGGAGCCACTTACATACTTATAGCTTATTAGTAGGGCCACCAGTTTATCTCTACTTGTTTTCTTGCATTGTGCTTCAGTCCTCCGCCAGATTGAGGTTGGGATTGCCTCTTTGTCAAGCCCCTTCTCAAACAGTTATCTCATTTGCACCACCTCAATAATCTTAAACTGATAAAATAATTGAGCACAGATGATGATTGACAGTGACGTTTACAAATTAAATTCAGTTTTATTACTTAGTACCCTGGACATCCTGCAGTATTTTTAAATGTTGTACAGGTTTTGTGAGAAGCAGTGAGAAATCCCTGCCTTAAAAATGAGAGCAGTAATAGAACATTTAACAGAAAGTTTACTGGTTTTTGATTTTTCCTTAAGATCACTGATTGATTCAAACCCAGGAAACCAGGTGATCTGTGTTAACTGTGTAATCAACTGTTTTAACTGATCAATTGCTGTGCTATTCAAGTTTTGAATAACAACGAAAGCCAGCAGACCCTGCGGCTCTCCATGTTCACTTTCCTTCCTGGCTGTCCCCATATTAGATAAACTGATTGTTTTTATAAATGCCTCAATTTGAAACTCGATTGTACAATTAGTCACTTGACTGTGCCTTTGGAGTGCCTATGGGGACCCATGGAGGATGACCATTGTAATACAAGTTTAAATCTCAGCAGGTCACATGGTGGAGACAAACTGGTGGCCCTACATATTAGAGCTATTTCAGGTTGCATAGTTTTCTGTGGACCATCAACCTGCATGCCTGTGTTGATGTGCCAGGTGTGTATGTGTGATGTCTGTGTGTGCTTGCACGATTGATTCCTGGTTTTATTGTTTCTGTAAGCGGTGTGTGTATGTGATATTTTCCCATGGACTTGTCCAGCCCTCTGTCCCTGGGGTCAGTAAATCTGTCTTTCTGTCTGCCTCCCTCCCTCCTTGACTTACTGGCTGCGCTCTCCCTCTTTGTCTCTGCACCCACTCCCACACCCCCTTAATCCTGCCTTTTCCCCGCCCCCTTCCCTGCCCCGCCTTGCCCCGCCTTAACCCGCCCTGCCCCCTCAGTTGGACCAGGATTCCACCCCTCGACACAAGGAGGTACTGCTCTTTCGGCTCTGCGCCTGCTGCCTGTGACACTCATCCGTAGCACTTGCCTGTGAGGAGCGCAAAGCCTCACAGCTATGAGGGAGAGGCTCACCACAGACATGCGCTGTGCTTCTCTCTGTTGTGACATGTGTCATGTGACTCAGCACTGGCACTGATACCAGGCTCCAAATGGAAAAGGAAAAAATAAAAACCACAAACAGATTTTTGATCCTCTAATGACATTAGCTGTTAAATTGTGGTGGCTGCCTTAATGAAACATGTTACCAATCTTGGTAATACTGTACTTGTTTACCAGCCACTTGATTTGCAATAAGTTGAGTGAGTGGAAGTAATATTAAATGAGATAGAGATAAAATGTATAAAATTATGAAATAGCAATTGAATTATAAAACAATCGATTATGAAATATATATCCTACACAGATTTCATTGGGGTGACAAGCATAATTAAATGTTTTAGCACTAGGTTCCACCTTTCATGAAGACCAAACAAGTAGTAGAGAATCATGTGGACTTTTTGTGTTACACCACACATCAAGACACTCGATGAGGACATAGATTAGACAATTACGATGCAATCACAAACAACGTATGTTTACTTCCTTGGGGAAGTTCCTGAAATTTAAAAGACATTAGTGTCAGGGACTGAAAAAAAAATGTCTTGTGTTTATTGTCTGTAATGATAATATACTTATTATCATTCAGCCATTCCTTTGTGTGAATCAAAATCATTTCAATGTGGTCAACAGCATGTTGAAGCATAGAAGTTCACAGGGATGTGCAATATCTGTTGTTCTCCCTTTCACACAAAGCAGTCTCCTCTCTGACTTCCCTACTTTCTCTGATCTGATCTCATTTTCTTTCTTCTGCAGTTCCTCGATAAGTCTGAGGATGTCCTACTGAAGCACCAGGCCAGTATCAACGAGCTGAAGAGAGCCCTAAGGGAACCCAACAGCAAGCTAATGCACAGGGAAAAGCGTCTGTCCAGCTCCTCCCCCGAGAAGCGCTTGTCGGGCTCCTCCCCAGGGGGCACGCCTGAGAAGAAGGCTGTGAGTCTGGGCACAGGGTTTGAGGGAGTGGGGTCTTTGGTGGGGGGAGGGGGCGGGAGGCATTGACACATGCAGCACCCTTACAAGTGCTGACTCCACATGCACTTTTCGGGTCTAATTTTCCCAGTGACTGCTGGGAAGGATTTGGTTTTGTCTACACACACGTGTGCCCTGTCTGTGCATTTTCCAGTTTGAAACATGCTTTTGGCTACATATGGCTGCAATGAGTTGACTCCATGTGTTGTGATTGGCCAACAGGGTCTCTCTCTCATATTATATGGTACAAATCAGAAACTAGATGCAGGGCACTTGTGTTACATTAATCATTTTAAACTTCTTTATAAGATTGATAATATCACTGTTCCATGTGTGGTGCTGACAAATAGCACAAGCGATAGGACACATATGTTCCCATCATCCCTAAGGAGACACCTTTGTTATTTCCTTGTCATGTATGTTGATTTGGTTTGGAATAATCAGTCCCAAATGATCTGAAATATTAGTCAATTACATACTGTATAACCTCTGAAGAGCCAAAAACAGCACTTCAGTTTAGATCAATAATCCTGATGTGATTACATGCACAGTGATTAAATTGTACCAAACTGTAACTGATAATTAATTTATTTTGTAAATGCACTGTACTGTCCTTATTTTCAATGGGGAATAATCAATGGAGATGAGTGAAAATGTCACGAATAGCCAGTGGCACAGTTAAATTAATTCTGAGGATTTCATTCAAAAATGTCTTCTGTACTTTTAATCGCATGAATGCTTGCATAACTGCTCAATTGGTGGAATTTCTAAAAGGAATTGGCAAGTTTTTTTTTTTTTTTGGAACAATGTGTAAAAAGAAAGATCTCTTTTTATATATTATAAATTTAGCACCCAGCACAGGGCTGAGCATATACAATTCCCACCCCAATTTGGAATGAACATCTGCAACCGCGTACAATCAGCTGTGTACATGGTGCAAACCCCACTGCTGATTCAGGAGGGCGTAGACATCCATGGTTCTGCTCCAAAACACTTGGTGCCACCAACTGCTTATTTTCTCATTTCAGAGTACAGCTAAGCTTGCATATAGCAAACTCAGGGGAAGACCTTTCACATAAGAAAAGGATCTTTCGGTGAAAAATGATCTCTTAAGCTGATGTGTCTTTCTGAACCTTTCGAAGACATGAAAATGTGAAGTTTCCATGTTTGCAAAATTCAACGGAATGCCATTTTTTCAGTTCAAGCATTACCAACATTAGCAATACTGAATTTATGTAAGACTAAAGAAAATAGAAAAGTTATTTGTTTTCCAACCTGGACCTACAAGCAGAGAAATGCTATTTTTTCAAAACAAAAACAAAACTCTGGAGCTTTGGTTATTCCCATGGTTATTATTGTGACAAAGGTGTTTGAGATGACAAGCTGCAATTCTCGAGATATCCCTGTTGATTTCACGTTCCATGTGTTTGGCTTTTCTGGGACAGGCTGGGGACTGTTTCCGAGCTGTCTGAGAACAGTGAAATGGTATCCATGGCTTATTAGGAATCTTGCAGGGTAGTGAACGCTATCTGTTGCATGCCTGGTTCAGAGGATCAGATTTGATCTTCCTAATGGAATAATGACTAGATGTAGCTATGTAGTCAGCCTCTAAGTAATGTAGGCTTTTTCTCATCCTGACTTACTGTAGAGGCAAATTAAACAGACATTTTGCTTTTGATGCTGCTGAAAAATAGTTTTGCAATTGCATGCACACCTTTTCTTTCTCTTGCAGACATATTTGACAGTCGGAATTTTAGGGTTGTGGGTGTACTGTGACTTGATTTGACATTTGTGTTATCTTAAATATCTTTCTGTACTGGCCACTTTATTCATTCAGATTGCATTTCAGGGCAGAACTGACAACCTCAAATTGAAAGGTGAACTGGCTTTTTGAAGAGTTACGTATGATTTTCATACTGTGGTTTATGAAGCAAAATGAGAGAAAAGTCATTAGGCATTCTCTGTTAAATGCAGCTACAGAGGCATTGTAATTGTTTTACACATCTATTGCCAGAATTAGCGGGATTGGATTTTTTTCACTTTCTTTCTTGATAGCAAATGACGCGGAGATGCTTCAGCGGGCCCCGTGATTATGTGCTGCATCTCTAAAGCACTGAGCTGATGTCACAACCGCGTTTTTTTGTGGTCACGTGTAGATTCGACCCAGCTGCAGTAAGAGGTGCATGACAGGCGGAATCAGGGGACAGGGAGAACCTCTAACTATTGCTCTCCGCTCTCTTTTTCACCCTCTACTGGTGGGTTTGGTTCGCCCTCCCGTCAGGTGTCGGGAACAGCAGGGGATAAGGACCCTGTGAACGGCCACTCTCTAGAGGGCTTCATCCAGAAGACTGTGGTGGCATCTCCAGAGGTTTCTCTTCTCTCTTCTATCTTTCTCTGCTGAGTAGTTATATAGATGTATATTGTAGTGACCTGCTGGCCTGTCAGCACAATGCCTTTTTTTCTTTTTTAGGTTAAAAATTATTTCAATGTTCTCAGATGCAATCCATCTAAAGGATAATTTAACTTAAAATACACTGTAGAATATGTCATGGAATACACTCATTTCACTGTTTGTCAGTAAAATATGTTCCTCAGGGTAGAGTGGTATAAAACTTGAAAATACCGTTTGAAATAGTGAGAGCTAATAATACATTGCATAAATTAGCAATGCATTTTTTCTTATATACAAAAAAGGATTATGAGCAGTGCAGTTTTCACAGAATACAATCTTTTAAGCTCTAACCATACATCAGAACCAAGATCACTATACCACATGTGCACAGCATTGATAAGGCATATTGGGAAATTAAACAAATACAGTCGCTGAATATATTGCGAAGAGACAGTAATTGAGTCAATGCCTTAACTCAATGAGGAAATGTATTATATTATATACAGTATATGCTGCCTTTTGTTGTGTAAAATAAACAGATACATGGTAGGTAGCATATCACAAGAATAGTCCATTCTAACTGTTTTTAATCCATATCAACATAGGGCTCTGAGGAGTGGGTTTTGATTGAGAAACAAGATACTTGTCAAAAGGACCATGAATCAAATGAGGAGAAGGGCAAAGCTGTTACCTCCCCACAGGCTGTAATGGCTGATTCAATGTGGGAAAGAAGGAGAGAGACGGAAAGAGAGCGAGAAGTTATCAAAATGATTCACATTGAGGTGACCAGAGAGGATGGCCAGGAAACAAGAGTACAGATGGACAACTTTCCATCACCAGTCGCACAAAAATCACAAAGTACCACTCATCCAGTGGAAGACTCTACAGCCACGACTATGGAGACAAAGGAGCAACAGCCATACAGAGTTAACAAGGAGAGGAGACCTCAAAGCTTGAACCTTGGAATGTCTACAGAATTTGTGTACGAGATAGAGGGAGAGGGGTCTGATGGCGATGATGAGTCAGACAGTGATGGAGGACACTCTTCTTCAAGAACAGAGTCAGAGCAAGTGAGGTCTGAGGTCCAAACTGAAGAGCAGAGACCTGAAGAAGCTAGTCCTAGAGACGAGATGCCAGCAATCTCTGCCAATTTGCAGGATAAGTACACTGATGGCAATGTGGGAGAAGACAAGAGGAAGCTTGATCTCAGTGTAGAAGAAGAGAGAAAGGCTTCTTCTCAGGGAAAGCTTGTCTCCATTAGCACAGAGAAGCTCACAGAGTGCAAAGGTGTGGAAGACAAACCAGCGGCTGAAGTTGGGGGCTCTGCAAATGGTCCTCTAGAAGTAGAAAAGAAGCAGGAAGTGCTGCTGGTGGCCATGGAAATGGAAGAGGAGCAAGCTGAACCAAACCACAGGTCAGCAAAGCCTGTAGTACATGAAAGCTGGGGGGGTTCACCACCTGAAACATTGTCTGAATATGCAGAAAGAATAAGAGAAGAGACTATAGAGACAGAAGCAAGTGATGGGATGCTGCCAGACACAGCCAATCAAAAGATGCCTGACCGTGATGGACAAAGAATTGGCACAGTGGAAGTGGCTAAGCTTAACAAGGCCGAAAGAAAGCCCAATCACAAAGGAACTGGGATTAATCATTCAGAAATAACCAGAATTGTGCCCCTCAAACCTGAACGCTCAAAAAGCTTAAGCAAAGAAGACAAGGCCATGTTTACTCAACAAAAAGACACTAATTCTGTGAGCACTGGGGCTAGAATCGATGACATCCAGATGGAGGAATCAGGAGACAGACTATCTTACAAGAAGATTGACGAAATATATCCTGCTCCTCCTCTACCATGCATGCATCCAGCTCCCACTTCCACTGAAACTCAGGAATCAACCTGTTGGCAAGCTGATGAATATGATGAGTCTCTCCAGCGCTTAGGGGAACAAGAGCTACAGGCTACATGGAACCTGGCAAAAGGTGTGAGTCCTGTAGAAGACGTGGTGCTCAGGCAAGACAAGCAGGATCTCTCTCAGACAAACCGGTCATCCCAACCCTTTGGTTCAAAGCCTTCGGCTTCCCATAGAAACGCACCTCCGACGCCTCCTGTTAAAACCCAGAAAGCCAGAGAGTCCGGACTCATACTACGGAACAGCCGCGTTGCCAGCAAGGACCCTACCCTGGATGCAGCCAAGAAGAGAAATGCGGTAACTCTGCTTGGCATCTGCTTTTCAGTCATTGGGAGCAAAGCATCGCATGAGCTTCAGACAAAAGTGCCCATCCATGCCCTTATTTGTTTTCAGTGACTTAAATATACATACATAAGACTTGTGTGCTTGTATTTGAGGAAGGGGGGAAAAGTGTTTGCCACACTTGTTTGGCTTTGTCTCATTGGGCTGATGCCGTAGTGCAGCCATCAGTGCATAATCTCCTCCATGACTTCCGGAACTTACCCGGGTCGCCCCCCATTCTAGCCCCTGCCTCCCCTCTTTCTCTCTATCTTTCCCTCACTTCACAGCGCACTCTGTGTCACGACTGCTTGCGAATCAGTAGAAACAAATAGAAAGCTGTGTCTCCAAATCAGCAGATCAGCTTCCATGCTTTGGCTCTTGGCTTTGATCCCCCCTCCCAACCCCTGGACCTTGGCTTTCCTTCCAACACCCCTTCTATCAGCTCTCATTTTGGTCTGCTGTATGTTGGAGGGTTGCAAGGAAACAAAGGCTTCTGCATCTTGTCATGGCTCTGAGATTATTTTGACTTCTCTGTGTGGTCATTTGTTTAACAGAATGTATGAACAGAAAAAGTCAAGACTTTCAAACATGGAGTAAATATTTAGTTTGGGTTTGAGTTGGCTAAATGTGAGTGTCTTGTTACACAATATTTAATACCTGAATGAGGTTCTTTCATCGCCCATCTGGGTATGCTTCACATAATTACTGTATTCAATATCCGTGCCTGACATGACATACTTAATGGAATAGTTCAGTGTCTGTGTATTTCTACAGTATGTATTGTGTTGAATAACAATAAAATTAATGCTATAAATATTTTGTGATAATGATTTACAAAATCTTTATATGTTACATACAGTATAGAACATCCATGATACACAGAGATAAATGAATGGAAGGAATTGCAGTTCTCAGAGCATGATGTAATATCCATTACATTTTTGTAAGAAACATGGCGAAACATTGCATAATTTATTAAGATGCTTATCCTCTTTTAAAAGGTCCCCTCACAGTGCAAAGTAGACCTGTGCACGCAACTATAGAGCTCACAGTTTATACCCTCGTGGACAGAAGCTGGGGCATAGCGCCGCACAGTAGTTTCATAGTTGCATTAATTAGGAGTTGGCACATTTTTGGCAGTGGAATGAAGAGAATTTTAAATAAGGCTCGGATCTGACAGCTTAAATAATTGCGTGACTTTCATCTGAGCTAAGGTCCTGGACGCATTGGCACAAACAAGTTTGATGTACGTGATGTATGTGTGAGAGCACTGTTTTTGGTATGCTGCAAAAGCTGAGTCTGGTGGTAAATGAGTCTTCAGTTTTACCTTTTGAAAGTTTCTCACATGAGTATATTGTCCAGTTATGCCATAACAGGACGTTGTGATAAAGGTAGGGACCATTTGTATGTCACTGTCATGCAAGTTTTTTCGGTCAGCGTGGCTCTGCAGTATTTACAAATTCTACCTTGCGTTAAAATGGCTTTTGCCAGACGCTTGTCTCAGCTATTCAAAGGTGTGTTCCCACTTCTGCAGAGCAAACTCAAAATCTTTTTTCTCTGTGTATTTCAGTGCAATCTTAAACCTTGTATGAAGGCAGTGCTTTTCCGTTTATGCTATTCTGTTAACGTGAAGATCTTTCAACATGTGCAATTTCCATGGGATGAGTGGTTGGATATTTCTCATAAAGCATCCTCTAACAATCTGTATGGCACCATTTTAGATGCATTAAGCTAACCGCATTGCATTTTGGGTGTTTTTTTTTGTTATGCATACAAACCAACAAATAACACTGGGTTTAACATAATGTGCCATTACAAACAAAGGCAGAGTCTTGGTTATGTGGGATTCTATCTCTTGTATTGTATGGATGGAGACAGGAAGTTGAGCTGTCTGTGTGTAGCCACATTGCAATGGGGATATAAAAGAGCCCGCGGCTCTGTTTTCAGACAGGTTGTACCCTGTGCTGTTTATCTGACTGAGGGAAAGTGACGGTCTTGGCCCAGCCGGCGTGGGCCTCTGGCAAACAGTGTCAGTCAAAGCAGCACGGGCCTAACTCAGGACCGTTCTCCTTCTCCCTTCTCCTTTTGACTTTTTCAGGAGCCCCTCTCCACTCCTGCAATTCACGAAGAGCCGCTAGATGAAGCTCAGGTTTCTCATTTTTACCTTGAATTAAAAACAAAAAAAAATTCTCCACCCGCCATCCATAATTCATGACTGACACCCCCGGTCCCCCCCTCCCCGCGCGCGGCTGGCTGGTTTTTTTTTTGCCCGTTGCCTCATGTTTCATCACTCTGGAACACATGCCACCCCGAGCAGTCCACTCCCCCCTGCATGCGCCCCTCATGTTCGCTGTGTGCATGCTGCATGTGCCCCCATCACCTGCTCCCAAGGCTCATTTTCTGTTACAATTTAACCCCCTCTGAAGCAATAAAGAAGTTGTGATTTTGTTAACTTCATAATTGTGTTACATTGTAAGAAAATTCCTGAATGTTTTAATGATGTATTTTGCATATTTGAGAAGCCATCTGGACACAGCTGTCGTTCATGCGGTGGGGACCCGTGTTTCTCTGTGACATGCTGTTCCATCCCTCTCCTGTGCTGTATCATCACTGTCTTCAGTAGGAACTCATTTGTCCTCTCCTCCGTGGACATGCCACAGATTGCATGCTGTCGGGGACGACTCCTCTGTCTCTTTCATGGATCATTACCTTGACAGAAAGAAACCATCATGTGGTGTGAAAGCTCCCACACTGATGTGAAAACTCAGGAGCTGGAAGGAGTCCCCCCGCCCTCCGCACCATTGGTCATTGCCATCCCATCTCTGGAGGGGTCGCCCCGGCAGACCTCTGATCTGGGGGCGTGGTTGCTCTCTGTCTCCCTGTGTCCCATCCAGAGAGAGCCCTGGGAGAGGCGACCGGGCTCCGCCTGTGAGGATGACCAGGACCGCGAGACGCTCTACATGAAGGAGACCCACCTGGGCATCGAGCGCAAGTGCTCCAGCATCACCGTCAGCTCCACCTCCAGCCTGGAGGCCGAGGTGGACTTCACCGTCATCATGGACCTGCACACGGGCATGGAGGAGTTCTCCAGGGGCATGACCGAGCTCGGGGAGAGGGACCGCCTGCCCGAGGTGGGGCGCGACGACTTCGAGGAGACCTCCCGCTTCTACTCCGCCCGACTTATGGCCATGCAGGACAAATCCCCTGTGGAAGACAGGCCCCCCGAAGAGCGTGTGCCCTATGAGGTAGATAGACCCCACCCATTCCCCCTCCCCCTCGGCCTAGGGGACATCCTGCCACTCATCAACAGAACTGCATCAGCATGCTTCGACCCCGCCTCCCCTTCTGCTGGACCAATCAGCTCTCACCTCGCTTTTACTTTATCAATGTACTTTTATTCATTTATTATTTATATTGTATTCATTATATTATTATTTTATTATTTATTTATGCATTTATTTATTCATTTATTTTCTGCCTGTGTTTTCATGCATTTTTTCTTTGTCATCCCTATTTTTATTTTGATCTCTGTGGCCAGCTTCAATTCTGTAAAATGTTTTTTTTTTTTTTTTCAATCAATGTCACTCATCATGGTTTTATGTATTATTTTTTTTCCCTCTGACAATGTTGTGCATGCATATAAACTATACACCCTGAGGCTCCAAGGTTTAAGTGATTAAAGTGTCTGGTTTGTATGTTAATCAAGAAAAAAAAGAAAGCAGTGAATTGAGGGGAATGAGAATAGTGTGGCTCAGATGTTGGGATCCTGCTTTAAGGTTGCTGTCCTGTTTAGGGTGAGGGTTTTTGGGTTTTTGTGCTTCTCATTCATCGTGTGCGTTTGCCCCGTTTGCCCCCAGCCCCCTGTCGCCAAGAAAGAAGCCAGTGCTGTGAGTGCTGCCCAGCAGCTGAAGAAGACCGACTCCAAGACGGAGACGCAACCCAACGGGTCAGAGGTCACCACCACCATCATGGAGCTCTCAGAACAGGTGCTTGATCTCTCACCTGTACCAGGCTCACTAACTGTTCCAGCATGAGGAACGGCTTAAAAAACACACCAAACAGAAATCCTAAACAACTGAAATGAAATTTGGCAGTTTGTGGCAACAGAGTGAAATAATTGGTCATTGATACAAAGGTATCTTTTTTGCTTCGAAATAAGCATAATAACATGTATTTATTTTGCTTGAACCAGACACAAAGAAAACTGAAATACCAATTTGGTAAAAAAGGAACACATTCAGAGCAGTTTTTGTTTCCTCAAACCGAGAGCACTTAATGACTTCACTTACAAGAAAAATTGACGTTTTTTGTGCCGGCATAAAATAATGAAACGGGTGCCAAGTAACAAAATATCGACAGAATTAACAAGGGTGAAAAACAGTCATTTGATTCATCTTAAGAAATCATACACAATGCTTAAGCTTCCCCACAGGTGTCTTATTAAAACTGAATTAAGCCTTCCTGCCCCTTCTGTCGATCTCCATGTAATGATGAAGATAAGCCATGCTAAAGATTTTCAGCAGTTGTCTTATGAAGAAGAGTTTACTTGAAAGTTTCCAAAATCAATGACAGCAGTCACTTGGGGTCTATAGGCAAATGTATTATTAATTCAGATTGCACCGTGAATGAGTCTGTCTCTGTGTGACAGATTCAGAGTGATTTCAACTGTCAGGACCCCCAAGTCCCCTGCACTGATGTCATACAACCAGCAGAGGGCGACCTGGTATGTTTTCTTATATGCTGTGTGATTTTCCCCCCTGATGGGAGAATGGGGTTTCGTGAAACAAAACATGGGGACGGATGCTGTTAGTAATTCACAGTTTTGAACCAGTTATTATTTTTTTCTATGGAGAAATAAATATGTTGATTGTTTAAACAAGTAACTAACTAATTGTTATAGCTCCATCCATAATGGAATTTATGTACCCTCACTCAGTGAGTGCAACTATTTTACAAGCATGAATATGCTGACCATATGATTAATAGTGAGTATTTTATTTATTGTCCACTCATGGGTTGATCACACCATTTCTCAAGGCAGAAATGATTGTCTGCATGGTTGGTTTGCCACAGAGCAGTGCTTTAAGGTTTTAATTCATGTCATATTCACATTGTTACATACAGTAAGTAAGAACAATGGCAAAACAGGTCCATCAGCTAAAAATCTTTTGAAAATCTGCAATAATAGTAAAGAGTTGTTCATATCATGAAGCTGTTGTGGAACAATGTGGTATGTACTGCACCACTGCACTGTAAGCTTTACCTTGTAGCTGCATGTTGAACCCTCCATGAGACCATGCTGCTGCTCCAGGAAACCACACCGCTGCTCTCACTGTGGGGACTGTGCTGCTGGTCTCTGTGTGGAGACCACACCGCTGCTCTCACTGTGGGGACTGTGCTGCTGGTCTCTGTGTGGAGACCACAGCGCTGCTCTCACTGTGGGGACTGTGCTGCTGGTCTCTGTGTGGAGACCACATCGCTGCTCTCACTGTGGGGACTGTGCTGCTGGTCTCTGTGTGGAGACCACACCGCTGCTCTCTCTGTGGGGACTGTGCTGCTGGTTTCTGTGTGGAGACCACACCGCTGCTCTCTCTGTGGGGACTGTGCTGCTGGTCTCTGTGTGGAGACCTCACCGCTGCTCTCACTGTGGGGACTGTGCTGCTGGTCTCTGTGTGGAGACCACACCGCTGCTCTCTCTGTGGGGACTATGCTGCTGGTCTCTGTGTGGAGACCTCACCGCTGCTCTCACTGTGGGGACTGTGCTGCTGGTCTCTGTGTGGAGACCTCACCGCTGCTCTCACTGTGGGGACTGTGCTGCTGGTCTCTGTGTGGAGACCTCACCGCTGCTCTCACTGTGGGGACTGTGCTGCTGGTCTCTGTGTGGAGACAGCACTGCTGCTCTGTGTGCGGAGACAGAGATACTACACTCTCTGAGAGGACCAGGCTAATGTTCTGTGCTTTGAGACTGCACTACTGCACTCCCCGTGGGCGCCACACTAATGCACTGTGAATTGGGATGATGCTGCTTGTCTCTGTGTGGAGTCCATGCTTGTGCCGTCTGGTGGTGGTGGTGTGTGGCCCCAGGGGTGAGATGATCTCTTTCTGTGTTTCAGAGCCCACGTGTGAGCAGTGGGAAGGAGGCCCATCCCCCCAGTTCTGAAAGTGGCTCGCCGGTGAGGGAATTTCTTAAACTTTCACACTCAAAGGAGGTTTCAGCACTACAGTCAGAGTGAAGAAATGCCCAAGGCTTACCTCTAATTTTGTATGATAAACACATCTGCTAGTTATTTTCATAGTTTTCTGCTTTTAGTTTTTATGACGTTCATCCTTTTGTTCCTATTAATGGAAATTAATCTTTAATCTTTGCTAGAAGGCTGACATGAATTACCCTGTTTGATGTTTATCCCTTAAAAAATTGTTCTTGTTCTTGTGTACCAAAATAATTCTGGGTCAAAGATGTAATGAGTGGCTGGAGAAGCAATGGATTTGAGGCTCCCGAAAACTCTAGTTAACACTAAGTCCATACATCTCAACAGGTCATCAGTACCACACACACACACACACACACACAAATACACACACACACTCACTCTGCCTTTTCACGTGTGAATTTAACATATAATTATTATATATACATGTCCAAAGAAAATATCACAAGTGACTTGGACATTTTAGAATGTGATTGGCTTTTTTGTAGATGTGAATGAAAATTTCCACATGCAAAAACAAAACGTGTGACATGAAATCATGTGAAATTCCACATTTTCACATGACTGACTTTTTCAAACGTGAACTACAGTTTTCACATGTGAAACCAAAACATGTAACTTTAAATAGCATACAGTAGGTTACCTTTTCGCACTCTAGTCGTATGTGTGGGATTCTTTTTATAGTCCCATGTTGGGTGTTCACATGTGGTCTTTGATCACATGATTTTTTCATAAGGGTAGTCCCACCCATCTGCTAGAAGACTGTGATGAGATGTGTGGAAATATTATATTATGAATAGCTGCCATTTGTAAACTCAAGAGGGCCAGGTAGGTTGCATGTTTGTGTGTGTCCATTTGTGTCACATGGGTGGTGTAAGTGTGTGGCCAGCTGGATTGGGTCAGTTGTAGGAGCAGCAGTGTAAGAGAGTAGGTTGTTGTTTTGCATGCATACTTGTTGCTTGTGTACTGCTGATGGACAGCAGTGTGTGTGCAGTTAATGAATTTTGTGTTGTGAAGAAAATTTGTCTGTATTAAGATCAGTTGTGTGCATGTATGTGTGTGCATGTGTGTGTGTGTGTGTGTGTGTGTGTATGTGTGTGTGTGTGTGTGCATGTGCGTGTGTGTGTGTGTGTGTGTGTGTGTGTGTGTGTGTGTGTGTGTGTGCGTGCGTGTGTGTGTGTGTGTGTATGTGTGTGTGTGTGTGCGTGTGTGTGTATGTGTGTGTGTGTGTATGTGCGTGCGTGTGTGTGTGTGTATGTGTGTGTGTGTGTTTGCGTGTGTGTGTGTGTGTGTGTGTGTGTGTGTGCGTGTGTGTGTATGTGTGCGTGTGTGTGTTCGTGCTGTAGCAGCTGCGCGGTTAATCATTTGACTCACCCGGCCTAATGGCTTCTCTGCAGGGAAAGATGAGCGCTCTGGGGAGGGAGGCTGCGGTGTCCCCGCTGACTGTCACCACGGAAAACGTTACCTCAGCAACCACAACGCATGTTACCAAGGTAACTGTCTCCTCCGTTTCTGTCTGAAGCCGCTGGGGGCTCCGGGGCTGGGTGACTTGTCATTATTTTCTGAGCTGATAAGGCCCCTGGATTTATTGGCAAAAGACAAAGTGATTCCTTTGGCTGCAGTTAGACCCCATGCTTTGAAATGCCTGCCTCTGCTTGGCCTAATAGACTGGGGCGCTGTGCCTGTGTGGGTTCCCTGTGTGGGGCTGGTGCAGTGTCTCTGCTGTGGCAAAGTGAAGCCGTGCTGTTACCGTGCTGCCAGTGGGCCCTGCTCTGATGGGGCTGTCTTTTGTGTTGGCTTGTCACAGACAGTGAAAGGAGGGTACTCGGAGACAAGGATTGAGAAGAGGATCATCATCACGGGGGATGACGACGTGGACCAGGACCAGGTTAGACGCTCCTGAATCCCGCTTACGGTGTATCAGGAGGGGAGGGAAATTTGTGTTTCACATCCTTCAGCAGAAATCAGCTGAAAAAGCAGGTCGGCATCGAATGAATCAAAGGAAAACAAAGGAATTAAAGATGGCGGAATTAGGATAAACCTTGAAAATTCTAATTGGTTTGTTCAAATCTATAATGGGCACAGTGGTCATTTTTGTAATACAAAAGGGCAGGCACACACCCAGACAAGTGTTATCGATGAAGGCTAAGGAGATCCAATTTTCAGAAATGTCTGCTTTTCCCTCAGGCTCTCGCCATGGCAATACAGGAGGCCAAGCAACAGCACCCTGACATGCTGGTTACTAAGGCAGTGGTTGTCAGGGAAACAGAATCTTCCTCTGAAGAGAAATACAGGAAATCTGAGGTAAGGGAGAGAGTGAGTGAGTTCCATGTCTCGCTATGGACAGTAGAGGGCAGTAGATGAATATGGAAGAGTGCAGTTTAAATAGGAAACTTCATATCAAAATAAAATTGGTGAATATATTGATAAAGAGCAATAACATATAATTCCATGCACTCTGAAAGTCACAAAATAATAATAATAATAATAATAATAATAATAATATTTAAAAACTCAGATCTCTGCAATATAAACCATTGGACTGTTTCTATTATTTCTAATTCATTGTATTTATGTGACTTTCTATGTGCTACACATTACCCATGAAAATATGCATTGAGATTTACCATCATGTAAACCTGTATGATGCTAAAAGCGGTCAGGGTAAAACTGGGGGACACATAATATATCATATGCGGTAATATCATGGATGCATGGAAATTAATTATTTAATCATGAGTTCCAAGATATTAGAATGTACTGGACAACCCAGTGTTAATTCATTTACTTAGCCCAAGGGCTGGATTAAATTAAAACTTCCCCTTTACTGATCACTAATTATAAGCTTCATAGTAGCCATAATGTTGTTGGTTTGATGCAATTTATCATGGCAAATTCTGTAAAGGTTTCTTCCTCATGAAAAGTCATGCACGTGTGTGTGTGTGCGTGTGTGTGTGTGTGCATGCATGTGTGTGTGCGTGCATGTGCGTGCGTGTGTGCATGTGTGTGTGTATGTGCATGTGCGCGCGCGCGTGTGTGTGTATGCGTGTGTGTGTGTGTGCATATGCGTGTGTGTGTGTGTATGTGTGTGCGCACGTGTGTGTGCGTGCGCATGTGTTTATTTCTCTATTGCAGTCCTGATCTCTCTTGCCTCTGCCCCCAAGACGGTCCCTGGGAATGGGGACAGGGGAAGAGCCTGGCCTGCAACTGCCTGACCACTGCCGCCGGTCCCCCAACACCACCCACACACTCATCCCAAAATCCACCCCCACCAGCCCACCCCCACCCTCTGCTGCTCATACAACAGGACCACCAGGCCTACATCTGTCTCTCACACACCAAACACACTTCCTCTCCTGCCCTTCCCTCTAAAACTGACTGTGAGAGGGCGTTAACCCCCCCCCCCCATTCCCGTACCCCACCTCCATTCTCTCCAGCATGTCCTACCCTTGTCCAGAGGACACAGACCTGTCACAGACATGTCCTACCCTTGTCCTGCTGAGACAGAAGTCACAAATGTTTTTGGTTCCACCTGACCCCAGCCCCCCCCCCCCCCCCCCCTAAAATAACTCACCTGTATGTATTTTACGTAGATGTGGTGAATGGCATTCTGTTTAATTGCACTATGTTTAGTATTGAGGTTACCCCTAGATTGGGATGGCTCTGGGTTCAAAGACCCACAATGCTCTTCTTGTACGACTCCTAATAGATCAGTGCAGCCAAGTGTCCCATGTCAAAGAGTGGCCACTCTTCTTCATCAGCCTTGCACAGTTAAACTGGATGACATCATCCTGATGTGATTCATTGGTTGGATCCCTGAGATATATAATTGGTCCAGATGCCACTCAAACCAGTTTTATTTTTATTTTTAAGAATCCAGACCATTGCATGGCATATGTTTCAGAATTCCTTAGCCCTCAAAATAAATTTACAGTGGTGGTTTCCCCCATCTGCTCAGCCCTTGCTGACTACACAGATGAAGTGTGAGATTTCATTGGGGGAGGGGAGGGGAGGGGGTGGAGTTTGGGATCTGCAGCGATGGCCAGCCCTTACTGCTTGCTGTTGCCGGCGGGACACAGGATCCACAGCAGTCTTATTAGCTTTTTAAACATTTTTAATAATAGAAGATCAGACTTATGTCCAGTGTTTTTGCTTGTTCATGAAAATAAACATATGTATCGATTTAGATTCGCAAACGTGCATGCATGTGTGATAGCAAATCTAAAATAGTGGAGAGGACGAAACTGAAACTAAACGCGGCACGTCCTAGAAATCCACGAGGTGCGCTTGGAGGACGCGCCCCTGCCTGCAAGGCTGCGTTGGAAGGCTGAACTCTGTGTCAAACGGAGCAGAGGGGACAGTGTCAGAGGGAGAAACGCCATGCATGGAAGAGGAAATGGACGGCACTTACGATGAAGCAGCCATGGAGCTGAACCCCTTCAGCAGCTCCGACTGCACACTGCGCTCTCTGGCTCATCAGCTAATGAAAACATTGACGTGGTTTTACTACCTTCACATTACAGGCTTTATTCCAAAAAGAAAAGCAAAAAAAAAAAGAAACTAAAAACAGATCTGGGTTCCTCTTTCTAAGTCCCCCCGCCCACCACTCCTCCAAGCCCACAAGTGGCAACTTGTCATATTTTTTCCCAGAATCAACCCTTTCACCCTTTTGCTGCCATGTTCAATCAATACCGTAGTCATGTAGTGATTGGTACAATTGGATCACTAAAGCAAATGGTTCTTCTATAAGCGTTTTATTCATTTATTTTGAAATGTGATATGATTTTATCTTATTTTTTTTTTCTATTTGAATTTTCTTCCAGATATTTTTAAGTTATGGTGTATGAATTTGACAGTTGTATTTATAAGAATGGTGAATGTGAGATGTGAGGTTCTCCCTCCCTGAATGAGAGTGCTGCCTGTTTTCTGGTTCCCTTTTCAGACAAAGCCTGGGCTGACTGAACGGGGGCCTGAGTCCTGCCCTCGCCTGTGGGGTAACGTGGGTGACACCGAGGGCTAGTGTGCGACGTGTAGTAACCCAGCCAGGCTTCATGTGTGAGCTCACTGGCCTTTCCTGGAGAGAGTTCTCCACTCAGATACCTATACGCATGAATCACAGTGCTTTAGCAAAAAAAAAACAAAATAGGAAAGCTACATGCACTTTAAGCAGACTAGTATCAAATGTGTGAAGCGACAACAAACTGGCCCTGCTGTACATGCAGATTCATACTTTAATGTGTGTAAGCAAAGCATTGGATCAGTAGTTCGGAGGGGCAGGGTACCTTCTGTGAGGTAAATGCAAAATTGCAGACCACATTGTCCTTGTGCCGACCTCACAGTTGTTGTCATGATCTGCGAACTTAGTTCTGCTTAAAATGACAGCTAAGAGAGACAGAGACAGTTCTGGTGAAGCTGAGGTTGGTCAGTACAGGGTATGCGGTCCACACCTGCTCTACACAGGCGTCCACGGCTTTGTCTGCTCTTCCTCCTCTCTCCCTCTGAAAAAGGGTATGGGAAGACCCTCTGCACTCGTCTTAACTGCTGTTGAGTTGTATCTGTGAAACACCCTAAATCTGACTGTATTGATTCCTTTCTATGTTTTAAAGTCGGACGACACTGGAGTCCTTTGTTACTGTCAAAAGGTACTTTGTTTGCAGTGAGTATAGTGTTGCCGTCAGCAATGATACTCCACAGAACTCTCCAGCTCTCCCTGTGTTCCTTTCACATTCTTCAGAAACATTTTTGGTATGGTAGGTGAAAAAAAAAATAGGGAGGGCCCTATTTTGCATCCAAGTGTAAATGTATTTACTTGTAACTAAATTTAAATGGTAACTAAGTACTAGTACAGTAAGTGAGTTGGGTACAAACAGTGGGTGGGAAAGGGGTTCTCATCTTTCATATCTACAGTCAGTGCAAAGGCTCCAAATGTATCGTAAGGACTGTTACAGCACTATGTCATGGTGCTGTCAAATTAATAATGGGTGCCTTACCGCCTGAGTCACTGTCATTTTGTGAAACAAGCATTTGGAGGTTTTCCAGTGGCTTCTTATTTACAGGCCAAGTGCCTTGTATTTATTGGCAGTTGAGGCCTGCTGAGTCCAAGTAGCTGTTGACGTGTTGCAAGGGCTCTGCTGAGTGGACGCAACAAGCTCACAGGAGCAGGAAAAATACAGCCTTGGGTTTGAGCTCCGCCCATATAGGAAGGCAAGTACCCCAACCACATCCAGTGACACAGGAGAGATTGTGGCTTGAGTGGAAAGGGTATCATTGCTGACAGTTACAGAGGTCCTATGTGGCCAGATTTGTGATGCGTTAGGTCCATTTTTAGCGCCAACAAAAGATTTGTGAGGGCAGTTTAACGGAAAGCAATGCACCGGATGAAAAAGAATCCCAACATGACACCTACTGCTCTGTGCACGGCTAGTAGAAACACTGACCTCCCCTACATTTCCTTCGTTCTCCTTGCCGTTTCATGCCTCACTTTTGCTCTACATTGCCCCCTAGTGCTTGGTGGTGTGTGTTTGCTGTATTTGCATTCAGTCTAAGTGGAATAAATAAAAACATACATACATTAATGGATTTGGTTGGCCTTTGTGTCTTTTTATAATTTGGCTTGCATTTGAAATAGCCGTATGTGGTACAAATTTAAAAGTCAACATTGTCAGCACAGAATATAAACAAAGCTACACTCAACCTAAGGATTGAGCTCAAAATCAGTAAGCATTTGGTAACCAATTATTAATGATGTGGCAAAGTGCCAGAAAAAAGTAATTGCAGAAAAATGTGATATTTAGTTCATTTAATGTAACAATGTAATTGACTATTTGTCCTTTACTACCATCATGTGGTGTATCATGAAATAGCAAGCAGCACATACTGTTGATAAACAATAAACAGTTAAACTATAAACCATAAAAGCCCATAATTGATTGAGAGGACTATGAAGCACAAGAAGGGTAGAAAAAGAATAATTCAAAAGTAAAAAAACAATAATAATTAAATTAATTAGTTTAGAAACTCAACCATACTGTCCCTAATTATGTCTCCTGTCTAATGGAAATTCAAACTATACATATAGTGATGCAAAGGAATTTGCCATTAAGTATTCAGTACTTTAATATTGATTTAGTATGTTTCTTAAATGTTCAGCTAATCACATTAAAAGTACAACTAGTACCATGTGCGAATGCAATACAAAGGAAACATAAGGGTGCACCTATTAACATTTCATTTTTTATATTCATTCTTACAATTGCAAGTAATATATGGAATGGACTTCATATGACACTATAAACAGGCAAGTCACAGAGTTCAGAGGACATACATACAGAGAGAATACTTTACACATGTTAGAATGAATATCAGGATCCTGCACCACATTGCAGTGATCACATGACCAAAAGACTGGTTAATCTGATGCGACAATGTACCTGTCACAAAGGTTCATTCTGAGATACCTGACAGGCACGTCTGCTACACTGTTATGAAACAAATTAAAAATGAAAATCAGCTTTCAGACCACAGAAGGATTCAGTTTCGAAGATCTGGTATGTCACATCATAGCATATTTGGTGTCCAGAGACAGGGATGACTGCTAGAATGAAAATGGAGGTCATGCATTGCAAAGCTTTGCTTTATCGCCACCTACTGGATTTATCTTTGTCTTCTTTTAAAAAGGCAGCACCCTTGAAGAATGCGATTGTGTTCTTTAATCAATTTCAGGAGGTTATCTGGACATCAAGAGAGGTATTCTTGCTCTTGTGTGTGAGCACACTTTGTATAACATGTCCCAAAATGATTCCTTGCCGTTTATTTTATTTTCGTCGCAAAGCAGTCATTAAAATACTTGATTTTTGAGAACTCATATTGGCCTATATAGTCCCTAACCGTTTTGAGTCTCCGGGTTCTCCAAATTTTTAAAATGTAATTATGGCCATGACAGGACCAACACAGTCCCTTTGATAACATTTCACATCAGCATGATTTCACACTATTAAGAAGTACTTGGGGAGTCTTGCCTGCTCCCTGAAATCTCATTTCAATTCATGCTCAGCACCGAAATGCCTAATGAATATTGATTACATGAAGGAAAATTTAGCATTTCACTCCTGCTTTTGATTTATAGCAATAATCATTATTTATCTTAAGGAAAGTGAAATAAACAGCAGAAGGCAAGAGAAATGGAAGAGAAAAAGAAGATTATGGTGGATTAGTCTTAAAACACAATTAGAGTCATTCATACTATGAGATTATGTATGTGAATGAATCCAATTGAGTTTATGTATTGTTGATAGAAAAACCAAAAGATTGACTCGTTTCATTTCAATAAGTGTAGCACACAGGATTATAAATTAATAAAATTTATTCATTAATGTAGTATAAACAAACAACAACAGCAAAGATTAAATCATGACTGAACATTGAGGAAACTGGTCAATCTCAAAGAAAAGACTTCAGAGGAGAGCACCAGGTTCAGATTGAAACACAATTGTATATATGGTATGATTTTGGTCTGGCTAAGTACACATACACAACCCAGAAACCCCTGCATCTTCACTGTCCCTTCACTGGCATGGAAACACGTTGTCACTAGCCATTCAGTCAGGAAGCAAATGGCCAGACCAAGACCGTCATGCGGAAACAACATTTAGCTACAGTGTGAAACATTTACCAAATGTTTGTTTGTATAACAAAAAATCAAGTAAATCAACAGATCTTCGTAAAGTTTTCTTTTTAATATAAAGTATCTGAGGAATACAAAAAAAAGTATTCTATGCATTTTTCAAAGTCTGGTTTTAAACAGACCAAGTAACCCAAGTGTCCCTTTAAGTACTACTCACTACTGTACCCACATTTCACTGGATTACACGCTACATACAGTACTGAACTGTACCAGTCTCACATGGCATTAGAACACTACAGTAAAGAAAGAGAATATGAGCAGCATTCAATATTTTTTTTTTTGTTAAACAGCAGTCAGCAAACCCATTCAAATATTCCAGACCGCGAGTATTGCCAGTTCCCATGCTAAACAGCAAATAACATTTCGAACGCTTCTGTACATGTGGTGTTTGTAAAGTACGTAGGATAATTGCCTAGATCCCAATACATCTTCATTAATGCTGTGTGCGTATTCACATATTCACACTCCCTCTAAACCCGTTGAGTACTGTTGATGTGTGGAACTAATAGTAGTATACATATATTTGATAAGTTAATGATAAGTTAAGGCTCTTTAAGGACCTGAGGATTTCAAACACATACAGCAATGAGGCACACACTAGGCAAAGCATAGCTCTAGATATATGTCACTAACAGTACAGATAAGAAGTCTTGATTGGCCGTACGGCACTTCACTCACAAGTACAATCAAGTTGCCGCTGTGGCGCTCTGATCTGGAAGCTTCCAGAAGACGTACTGGAATGGCAAACCAGTGCCGGGAAAGAGAGAGACAGTGCAGAGAGTGACAAGGAGAGACGGTCGTCGCCTTTTAAAATGGAAGATACTGTACCACTTATCTCACAAAAAAGTTTGAGAAAAAGCAAGAGACGTTTCCCTTTTCACTTATTCTGATGAGAACGGCTGCAGTGCATCACGTTACGATGAGGAGGGACGTAAGCTTCGATGCCCGAAATGAAGGCAATTATGCCACAAACAGTAGATACGCGCAGTCGTGAGGATGTCACACAATTCACACTTCAGTCTAAAAATAGCTCGCAGGCCTCCTGCGTGAGACTGTGTTAGATAGCTGAAGGGTACAAGTTAGGTCAGGTACCTTAACTGAACTTTTTTACATTTTGACTTCAACTACCATAAGGAAGGCTATAAATATGGTAATTTCACCATCAAATGTCTTTAGCTTTACATGTTGAAATGGCTGTTTGAAATAAACGCAATGACCTGCATTTTTCATTCTAAAGAAATGCTTCATCAGATTTTGTCATGCATTTAAATCTTGCACCCTCACCATACTGGAATGGAACGGACCACACAATCCATCGGTAGTTTTAAAGAAATCTATAAAAAGCTAGATATGTCATACAAAATATGCATACAAGAACTTTTTTTCTTCTTTTTTTATGAAAGCTGCTTTGGTAACAACATATTCAAGACTTCAGAGGATTTCCTGCGTCTGCAAGAACGATTTGAAGAGGGTGCCATTTGCTTCCTTCTTATCTGAAAGGATATTTTCAGGCTTGTCCTCAATGTTCTAAAGTCTAAACTAATGGATCTATTCATACCAGCGAGGTTGGTTGATAGTGTGTACCTCTCTTCTGAGTCTCTGTGATGTCTTCTCCTCATGGAAAGTAAAGTTCTCAGGGTACTTTTTGTCATAAAGATGTCCGTGCTGTGAATGACAGTGCTATTGTACTGAGGGCAGAGATGGTGGACACCTTGGAAGCTGAACCAATGGCATTTGGACCTGAAAAAACAACCAGTGAGACTGAGAAATGTTTTCAAAAGGATGATAAAAATAACCCAAATCCATTTTATACACGTGAATAATTTTGATAGAAAATGAAATGCTTCTACAAGACTGTGAAATCTGTTCATTTGTGCCAACCATTTTGTGAGAAAACCAAGAATGCCAATCAAAATCATGCAGTGTAACAATGAAAATTGAGCACACATTTCAAGGAATGATGAAACTCTTGCGAGTTATTTACATTATTCACAAGCTTAAATTAGTGCTCGTCACAATGAGTTTGGCTTACAAAAAACAAAAAATAAATCTACAAATATTATGATATGCCAGTTGACGCTTGCCTAATCCTCAGGGCTGTACCACATGCGGAGGGGAAATGATGCTACTGACCTGCTATTCTGGGGATGGTGATCTGTCTGCTGCTGCTCCCCTCCCCTCCCTCCCCAAATGGTCTGATCTGAATGATGTACTCCTCGTCGATAGGCAGAGAGAGCTCCACGGAGGTGGTGTTTGTCTCCATCACGCTGGGGCGGCTGTGCCTGTTGCGCTTGTAGAGCACCTGGGGAGACGGGAGACAGGCCGTGGTTAAAGCCCTGACAGGTGACCGTTGGAGATGAGAGTTCAGACGCGAGCTCTCGCTGGTCTCACTTACTTTGTATCCGGTGACCTCTGACTCATTGTCCAGGGCTTTGACGTGCTCCCAGTTCAGGATGATCTTAGAGTTCAGTGTGTTCCACACCACTTTATTGGGTGGCTGGCTTGGAGCTGGAACATAAATCATAGGTAAAGAAGTGCAAAAAAAAACAATGAATAAACTATTACAACACCATTGCTAAGGGCTTAATAGCATTGGCTTCATATTGTTGGCAGATAATATGGAGTCAAAACCTTGATTACTGCAACTCTCTCCTTGCAAGCCTGCCAGCTTGTGCCATACAGCCATTACAGATGATTCAGAATGCCGCTGCCTGACTCATCTACAACCTTCCCAAATTCTCCCAAGTCACTCCTCTGCTGCAATCACTCCACTGGCTACCGGTCGCTGCCAGGATCCGGTTCAAAGCCCTGACCCTTGCCTACACTGCAGCCAACAGGACAGCCCCCATCTACTTGCAGGACATGATTAGATCCTATTTGCCTGCTCGACCACTCCGCTCTGCGGCAGCAGGGTGCCTTGTAACCCCACCCACCCGACCAAAGGGATCACAGAGCTTCTCCACCCTAGCTCCCCATTGGTGGAACGAACTCCCCATCCCTCTCCGAACCTCCCCCTCACTACCCATCTTCCGCCGTGGCCTGAAGACTCATCTCTTCAGACTATACCTAGACTAACCACCACCACGCTGTATATTTCACTCTAAATCCCCCCCCCCCTTTTTTTTCATGACACTTGTTACATGTTGCCCCATCCCAGCACTTTTTGGTAATTTGTATTTGTCCTAATACTGTAGCTTATTCTTCTGCCTAGTTGGCTTTGCAGAGGTTAGGTTTGAATAGTGTTCACTGTGTGAACTAAATTATTCTTGGCTAGAAATAGCTGTACAAAATAAGTATTGTATCTTACTGAACCTGTGTTTAGTAGTTGTCTATGACCATGAAATTCACTTTTTGTACGTCGCTTTGGATAAAAGTGTCTGCCAAATAAATGTAATGTAATGCAATAACATTGACCTGGACTCAATAAACATTTGGCTTTAACTTTGACATAAAAATAAAGCAAGTTCTCATTTTTGCAGCAGTCATCAGCAATTACCAAAACAGACACTCAAAACTGCATTTATGTTTAGGCTATTTTTACGTTAAGGCCAACGTTAAATGAATCCAATCCAAAGTTGAGGACAGATGTTACTGAATCCCGGCCAATGACACAACCTGCATGGCGCAGCTACACGCGGTGACTCCAGCATGCTGGCAGTAAGCTTTAAAAAATGCTCACGGGGTTTTTTGGTGGTGACGTTGACGGTGGCACTGGCCGGCCCCGTCCCCGCGGTGTTGTAGGCCCTGATCTGGATGTAATACATGCTGTTTCCCCTCAGACCCCGGATTATGGCTGACGTCTTGTTCCCCACGGTCCTCAGCACGCTTGCCGTCTCCTCTTTCTCCTTCTTCTCCCAGTACCTCAGCTAACACAGCACATAGGACAGCAGCCAACACACATCCGTTGAAAAGCCAGTTCATACGTCTAGATGCAGTGACTACTGAGGGTGCAACAGCGGTCTCAGCTGTGGTCAGTGGCTTTCCGCAAAGGCTTTGCCACTTTGGGATTGCATGGGTTTATGCAAAAGCAGTTGAAAAAAAAAAACAACAACATGGAAATAAATCATAGGGTATAAATTGGCAATTCAATCAAAAATACAAAGGAACAAAGTCCCAAATTGTACTGCTGTCTGACAAAATACTCCTTTGTCTAAATAATTGCATTGATCAAAACAGTTAAGCCCAAATATAGTTTTTCTATTCATATTCACTAGCTTTTAATTTATCTGATAAAAATGTTGTTTCATATGAACAAAGTATTCATTGCGGCCTGTGGATAAGTACGACAAAACAGCATCTTAGTTCAAATATTGAATTTCAATAGTCAATTAAATAATAATGAACAGACTGAGCAGAGTCACAGTGCATTTAGGGTACTGTGTGGATTGAGCACACCATAGTCCTTCCCTAGTGCATTACGTCACTGGCTTTTCTGGTACAAAAGCAGGACGGGTGCACTTAAGCTAATTAAACAGGGCCAATTTGGATGATTACTGTACAAACACAACAGCCATTAAAATGTATTTTGCGTAAGGCAAATAAACCGCGAAGGTTGATCAATAATAGAATGGATCAAGATGAGAGGAGTTCTAAAATAGTCAACCAGGCAACCTAATCAGAATGAAGGTTTATGGAATCATAGCAGAAAAAAATTGTATATGGCTGTATCCACCAACAGCACAAGCATACTAACACAGACACACACACACTGTTCAGTCTTGCAACCAGGAGCAAACAACGGAGCACATGTGTGCACAGACACACATATAGACCCACTTACACAAACACACACACACACACACACACGCACACGAACACACGTAAACACTGAACATATCCTTTTTTTGCTTCCTCTTACCTCATATCCCAGAATCCTTCTCTTGCTGGTGTTCCAGGGCAGAGCTCTCCAGGACACCTCGATCTCGGATGCTGACAGGCTTTTGGCTCTGATCCTGGTAGGAGCTCGCCCGGGCTCTGAGATGAATGCAAAATGATGTTAAACAACTCGGCACACTCAACCAACCCTCTAAGTGAGTCTGCCTCCGTCTCCCCAGATATGGAGGAACAACCAGGAGGGGAACAACAGGAAGCTAGGAGCAGACTGTGATGATGTATAAATCCATGTGCTGATGAAATCTAAGGCTCCCTGAAGACTTGCTGCTACACATGTCCTGCACACCACAGTGCTGAGTGGTGATCCAGTACCTGACATAGAGTCAATGCTATGACCCGATGATGTTATGACTTCACAAAACACATTGTAATTGTTGGAAAAATTATTAATCTGTGTGGATTTATAATGTTACCTTCCTCTGCTGAGTAGATGGTGGTTATGGGACCAAAAGGCCCCTCCCCTCTGTTGTTGTACACTCCCACTTTCACTTGGAATGGGGAAAATGGAGGGGTGCTCTCGTTCTTGAAGACGTATCTAGAAGCCTCCGCTGAAGGCACTGCTGCCTGCATCCACCCGGTGCTGCCCTGCGGTCGGAAGGCCACAACGTAGCCAAACCCTCCCCCGTTCTGCAGCTCCTCTGGAACAGGCTGGAGCACATCACGCATACGCACACACACACATACACACATGTATGCACACACACACACACACACACACACACACACAATATACAAAAAATGATGTCATGTTGAGCATCACATCGCGTCCCACTGCTAAAACTTCAAGCGCATCTCTTTCACAAACACGCGTGCACGTACACATGCAAATTCAAGTGCAAGTGCACAGAGAACTCACAAAATAATAGTTATGTTCATACATAATGTATGAACGTACATACAGTACATACCTATGCAAATAAGAACTTTGTGACAGTGAGTTTTCTAATGTAAAGGGAATATTTGTACAAAAAAAAGATACAATAGTATTTTTTGTAAAAAATTATGTTCCATATGAGGGAGGAAGGGGGGGTGGGCGTAGAGTAATGACAGTGTTTCAAAAATTGCTTGTAACTTTGGAATGATTATTCTGTCTAATTAGCTTATTAAAACCTCAAAGGCATTTTCCTCTTCCCCTGGGTGATAGTACCAGTTTTTGCTTCTCTGTTTTTGAAATGAGGCCCTACATATTAAGGTGGCCTGTTGTTATTAATCCCTTTAAAGGAAATAATGGGTCATGTCCCTTATTGGCGGGGTTGTTTGTACGGTGTCTGCTTACCTCCCAAGTGATGACTAATTCTGAGCGGCTGCCACCACCTCCACTCACATTGGCAGGGGTGACCTTTGGAACTGGGAGACGGAAAGACATTTTTTATCCCTCTCAGCTTTCCAACAGTTTCTTTTAATCCCACTTCCCCTCTCTCTCACAATTACAAAATCTGTCATTTGGTGAATTGAAAGTGAACCTGCAGACAGAGAGACGGTAGAATTCTCAACCCACTGACAAATGCATATTCAATGATTTCCAAGGGCTGTGATGACATAATTCTGTAAAATCACTGCATTCATCAGAATAATCTGGTATTGTGCATTCATAGGATTCAGGAGTTTCCTGCAACTGCAGTGCTCATGTGGGCAAATGGCTGGGTTGTGGTTCAACTTTTTTATTCAACACTGCTGCTGAGTTGTTAACGTATGTTAATCACAGGATTTGAAAGGGAAAACTCAAACTATTTAAGCCATAGCAGAATTTGTTTAAGATACAAATGAAATGTCAACCCATGGCTAGGGCACTTAAAAAGCGATTGAATTCCAATACATTCTATAACATTTGGTGATATTTGTGTTGGAGACTGAACAGAGCAAACCCTCATATAGGGATACTGTAAATACACCATGAGCATGTGCAGTAAATAAGGACCCAAAAACTTGAGTGCTCGTGTGAGTGCTCGTGTAAGAGCACATTTAAATGCACTGCCGGTTTCACATGCACATACGTGTCTCCTTTGTCCTGGCTTGCTTGGAGGGTTTGCTTGGTTCTCCGGTCCCAACTGCATTACTTGCCAAGACTCGGAAGTTGTATTCCACCCATGGGCTGAGGTCGACCACTGTAGCTGTCAGACGCCGACCCCCCACCACCTCGGGCACTGCCAGCAAGCACAGACACAAACACTGAACTTCAGAATGAGTGCTTCTGTACTTAAGAGAGCCAGCCCTACATCCGGATAGACTCAGAGGGACAACACTACAGGCATGCCAAGGCATGAAAGGCATTTAATAACACATCCGACGAAACAGAAATGCTGTCGCAACGACAAAAAAGTTTACTGTTCTGCTGTGAATGTTAAATCCTCCTGATGTAATGTGACATCTGTGAAACTACTAAGAGCACAGTGCCACTCCGTTTAAGAAGCTATGACATTCAAACTAAAGCGCATCGCAAGTTACCCAGCTATCACAAGGCCTTCAAAATATACCCTCTGAGGAGCTCCACTGTGAGACATGTCAAGGACAAAGACCCTGCTTTAAAATAGAGCCTTAAAAACAGAGAACTGCAGCTCATAGTCAGGGGGCCGGAGGATGCTATTCCACATATTTTTAAAAAACACACACACACAAGAAAAACAAAAAAAGGAAAAAGATCCCGTGTGTAAGGGCTGATCTACGGATGGCTGATTAGAGGGCACACTGAATATAGCCCCTACCTGTGGTGACAGCCTGCCAGCCCAGGGAGAATGGAGTTCTTGCCTGGATGGTGTACGTGGTAATTGGACTGTGATTATCAGGCCCGGGCCTCCAGGACAGAGAGGCTGTGGTATCGGTGATTTCTTCTACTTGGAGGCTTGTGGGCGGGCCTGGGGGACCTGGGAAAATGGCGCGGGAGAGCAAGGCGTGGTGAAAAAGAAGAAGAAGAAAAAAAAACACAGTGGCCTCTTTATCAACCACAGCCTACAGCACCAGTGGCGACGCACAGCTGGTGGAGCCCGTTCAATGCATGGCTAATCAGGGCCCCTTCTCTTCCGGTAAATATTCTTCCATGGCAATCCAAGAGCCGATCTGTCTAATTAGACTGTAAAAATGTGTTTATCTAACAGGGAAGGACACAGCCCTGGCTTGAATATCTTGCCTCTGATCTATAGATGTAAGCTGCGCATCAATATCAATTATTGGCCTTGTTAAATTACTCTGGATAATAATAATAATAATAATAATAATAATAATAATAAGCATGAAAAGTCAAATAAATACGAGCAGGAATTTTCCTTATAAACAATGGGAAACAACAACAATAATAATAATAATAATAATAATAATAATAATAATAATAATAATAATAATAATAATAACAAGCATTAAAAATAAATACCACCAGGAATTTTCCTTTTAAATCATGAAGATGTATGTACGTAGAACAGCATGATAATACATGGAAGGATGTGACAAAAACATGTTAGTGGCAACAACTGAAAATCATACCTCTAACAACCAGATCAGCGGCGATGGAGATGCTGTCCACCTTCGTCTGCACCGCACAGGTATACTTCCCAGCATGTCTCAGCTGAATATTTCTGATCATAATATCTCCAGCTGAATGCTGCTAGACAAACACACAACGATGAAAACGTAGCAGACATCTGTAACGAGTCTCCCTTACTGGTAACAATGACAATTACGCCAATCTACAGTGAAAAGGGGAAAAGGAAATGGCAAACGGGGTCAACTTGTAGGCAGCTGTAATGTCCCATGTAGGTTTCCGTACTGATTCTCTTTCAACTCTGTTTTTAATAGCTATATTTTCAGTTAAGAAAATGACAGACTGCCAATATCACCTGGCCAACACATTAAATGACAAAGACCCACGGAATAAAAAGGGACTGCTTTTATCTGCACTCCATTACACAGTGATGAGTGGTATCATTATTTTAATGATCAAGTAGTCTTGTACAGGCAAATCTTAAAGGCTGCTATTTGGGAGAATTTTTTCCTTTGTTTCTAATATTGGCCACAGGTTCCTCTCCAGCACTTAATCAGTCTGACGGTGAGGGAAGTCAAGTGCATTAATAAATTGGAGATGGCAAAGGCTGTTGTACAATTAACAGGATTCATGAAGTTTCAATGAAAAAACTATATAACAGCATGCTAGTGAGAGAGTGAGGTAATTTATTGCAATGACCCAAAGCGTAATTATGATTAACTTGCCTGAAATTCTGGGCGATCGCCTAACAAAATTAATATAAAAGGCTTGACCAATCATTTAAACTGCATATTTCTTCCAAAAATAATCACAATCACCTTTCCGACTCAGAGTGGGGTAACCTAAATTTGTCCAGCTTTCTCATGAATTACATTTTTTTTTCTTCCTCAAAAAGCCAAGCAGTCCCCATGCTGTGTGCTCCATGGAAGGATTTCTATGGAATAAATAATGCATGAAGAGGACTATTGTTGTACCAATCTGTATACCTACTGCTTCATTTCTCGGTATTTTCGACTGTAATTTGTGAGGTGTGCCGAAAATCAATGTGTCTATCTGTCTCTTTTTACTGATATGTTTTCATCAGAGGCTGGGATCATGAATAAAATAGAAGCAATTTCCAACACTGTAAAGAGGCGTGCTTGGTTATTCATTATGCATTACTTGCAGTTCTCCGACAAACACAGAGGAAAACCATGGCAGACCATGAAGTCTATTACATTTCCTGGGCAGGTGGCAGATTTTGGAGGGAAAGGGGTTTAGGAGTGCTGCGGTCCCTCCTTAATGATAACGGAAACGTACTGCATGTTGTGCACTTACACCGCCGACTTTCTCAAAGTATCCGCCCTGGCTTCCAAAGTGGATGAGCTGCTCGTTGAAGAACCAGGTGAATTTCGGTTCCAGGGAGCGGTCGTACGTCACCTGGCATGGCAGGACGATGCTCTCGCCCACGGTCACGTCCAGAGTTGACGGTGGAGTGGTGATGATGGTTGGCTCTGAAATTGGAATGACAACGGGAGCGGCAGGTCAGGGGCTGTATAGCTCTCCATAAGAAATGCCGGCAGACACAGGGCCACACAGAGGAACTGCACATCAAGGCAGAATTACAAATGAGCACAAAAAGCCAATTCTATTTCAAATGGAAATTCTGTATTCTTTATGAATGTGTGTAGTCAATTCACACTTATCTGATTAAAAAATAATAAATAAATATAAAAAGCAATAAAGAAGCCAAAGCAACATAATCCATTTGATTGATTGATAATAAAAAAGGTCATGTGACCTATGGCAGAAATGTGAGAACAACATGCTTGTCCTGATTCAGGAGGGAAGTGCGAGTGGTGTTTGCAACACCTTTCCTTTCCGCACTAAGAGCTCCTTTAGGTGTCACCATCAGCTCGGTGTTAACCGCTAACCGCCATTCGCCTGGAACAGAAGCCAGCTCCAACTTCACACCTCCCCCCCCCCCCTTTAAGATGCAGCACGTATGCAAAAACTGCTCGCTGTTATTGTTGTTTCATTCTGCTAGATAACAACCTCCCCCTTCATCCTTACCTTAGCGTGAAGTACAGAGTGAGGAGGGCGGAATACATAAGAGTGGCTTTGTTCCCGACACTGTAAACTACCTCTGTCACCCTCTTGGTGGTGCTGTGAGCTTTCCACTGAAAGGCACGCTCTGGATGCAGGTTAAATTAACCGTGGCAAATAATCCCTAAGCAAACACAGATTCAAGAGAAAGCACAGATGCCGTGCACTTTGGGCTTGCCAGTGTAAACTGCATTGAGCATATATCCAAATCCGTCAATGGGTTGGTCGGCATTGATTGTGATGGGCCTGCAATATCGCCCTGCCATCCAATGGTTGTACCATATCAATGGTTACTTTAAAAATAGCAATACTAATCAGGTACACTAGCAGGTCTAGTGACATGCACATAGAAGGGACGACTCTCATGCCTCTGTGCATTTATTGTAAAGATAAAAAGGAAAAGGCCTTCGGGGCATCCAAAGGGACGGACATGCACAACTGACTACACAGAAAAACTGTCTCTCGGACCTGACGCAGGACTCAGACTTGTCGCACAGTAAAGCAGACGTAAGATGAAGATCGGAAGGGAAGCGGAGATGGCTGTTTTGCTATCTTGTGGGAGATTGGGGGAAGATGGGAACTTTTCTTTTGACACTGCCTGCTGTCCCTTCTGTCCCTAGGCAATCGTGCTAATGGTCTCCTTTCCTTTTGTCACTGACTTAACGGAGCCCCATTCTCCTGCATGCTCCCTGCTCAGTTGCTTCAGCTCCTCACAGAAAATGCTGCAGCTTAAGGAACCACTTGCATATGTGAGCAGGCTAACACTAGTCAGTGAAAGCAATGTAATCCAGTTTTTAAAGCCTTAGAAAAGCTTTGATTTCTGACAGACAATTTATCACTTATAGTACCTACTGTACCTCCAGCCACAATCGTAAAATGCCACGACAGGCTCCTCCGGATTTTGCAGTTTCTCAGTCCAGAATGAGCACAGTAATATACATACATTGTAGATTAATTCCTGAGCATGACCCTGAAGATGAGCTCAAGAAATGGACCCTGGGAAAATGTGTCTTATTATTCCACTCCATCATCATTTATGTCAGATTATATGGATAACCTGAGCCATTTCAGGATGCAACCCGTACTGTGATCTTGAGCAAATCTGACTGATATCCATCTTGTCAAATATCTTGTTACCTACTGTCATTATAAAAAGAGGAGGACAGCCCTCTTACTCAGTAGGTCAATCACAGACACGATAGAGAAGAGGTTAGCGCCCAGATAAATTCAAAGCACTCCTGGGACCGCCGTGAGGTTATGCAGCAGAAACCAGACCGAGGAAATTGCATAGTAATCACATTAAAAGGAAAGGTCAGAGACCAGGATAGCCGACTGTTTACACCACAAATTAAAATGCACCAGAACTATCGGGGTGCGCGGTAGCACGGTGATACGTTTCACTCAGAGAACACGGTGCATTTCTAAACAAACGGTCGCCCGAGGTGAACGTTGCCAAAATCAAAAGCTTGCCCCTGATGAGCCAGTTCTCACACTTAAGGGCTCCAGGTTTGTGTGATTCTGTTTTAAGAAACTCTTTCTCATTATTTATAGCACCAACCTATGCTGTGTTAATTATCCATATTAAGGTCATTGCTAAGAGTGACAGGAACTTACATTCAAATCACACATACTGCAAACAATATGACACACACGTAATAGTGAAAAATATATGTAAAATAATGACCCACCATTTGTTAACCATTGAGAATACCATCATGGATTTTTTGACATTTCTAATTAAAGCACATTTCCAGGTTTTTTTTTTTCTTTGAGCCATTGAACTTGCACAATCGTTGGCCCTTACAGCTGACCATGGTTTGTAGTTACCAATGAAACCAGAAGTACTAACCATGAATACTTTAATTGTTTTCTGGAAACCTGGAAAAACTCACCACAAAGACCCCAGAACACTCCATAGTCAGGAGCAAAAGACCTTTTCTTCACTAATCCTCACAAGTAATTGCCTTTATTCTTCATTCTATTTATTTCAATAGCTTTGAATTTCACTTTCATCTGTTGCATATACCCTGATGATGGCTGTTTGAAACAATACTGTGGACAATTAATGTTAAATCACGTCTAATGAAAATATTCACATTATTTTATTGTAGGTGTATTGTTCATGCTCAGTGCTTTTTCAGAAAAAGCAAAAGAAAAACAAATTTACCACAGTGAGTACTGAAATAAACATATTTATCAGTCCAACCCCATCTCTGACAGGGCATCACATAAATTGCTGCCACAATTTATGCCCTGTCCAGCACCTATGAAAAATCGCACCACTGTGACAGAACACAAAGTGACAAAAGGAATGACCACTGTCAAGGTTCTGAATTGAGTTTTAAACTTCTGTGATAACCTTCATGTTGCTGAAATCCGTTTTAACGGATCTATGGTTTGTGCATTACAGAGAAAAAAAGAGAAAGAGAGAAGACAGAAATAAGACAGTTGCCATGATAAGTTGCCAACATTCCATTTCAAAGAGGAAATCTATTTAAAATGTATTTGCATTTAAACTGGGTATGTGGTGACATACAGTACCGTAGTGACGTGACTCCAATGTTTAAAATTTAATACTCATGTATTTTAATTGCACTACCCTACTGCTATTAGCCACTGACACTACCAAACCAGTTACACCATTTACCATGCTTCAGGCATCTTACATTCATCCATATTTTATGCATCATTGTAGGAGAGTTATTTCTCTGATATGAAGACAAGAGGAAAACAAGACATTTCGCTGTAGAGCTCAAATGAGGCTACTGAATTTTTCACTCTCCCCCATAAGACTGTAGAAATGAATGAAATCAACCAGACTGAAAAAAATGTACCAGTCCACAAATGGTTTCAATGACTTGTGAGATGACAACTCAGCCATGGCAACAAGAGCAATTATTAGTAACACCATAGGGATATACTAATGAACATTTCCAGTTAAATCACCAATCAGAATACATTCATCATCTACAGATTAATCTGATTAATTTCACCACTTTCCCAAACAATTAAGAAGGTTCATCTGTAGCCACAGTGGTACAGCTGTTGAATACGTACGGGTTTGTTCAAATTTCCCGTGAATGAATGCATTTTGACAGTTATTTTGCAGTATTCATATCACTCCAGTCAGTTTAAATAAACTACTGTCATTTCTCATAAAAAAGGCTCTCAGCATAGATATTCACCCAACAACCAAGTTTTCAACCCTCAATGAAATTGTGTATGCAAATTACGTGATCCCATTTTCTTACCATTATTGATAGTGACAGTGAATAGCAAGATCTTACATGAGAGCATTTGTTCTTCAGCTCAAGAATGCTGTTCTGAAATAAAATGATGGAAAGTAAACAGTTAGGGGAAAATGTCAAATAAAGCCTAAATTGTCAGCACTGTTGTTGAAATACCATGAGGATTAAAACAAGGCTATCAAGCCTACCAAAAATGTTTATGTATATTTACAAAAGGCAGAGGCTAAAGAGGAACAAATTTCTTAAACAAATGAAAGCAGGCCCCATGTAATGTCTTATAAACTCACTGTTTCTCATGCTCTGCTCTATATAATGAAAAATGTGGCCCTATTTTATTGTGTCTATAATAATTGCATTAAAAAATGATCAGTTTAAATTAAAACTAGCATGAAGAGTGCAGCATTTTAAGTGCTAATATAGGAGACAGGCCTTAATTAAGAAGCTCTTTAAATATATGGTTCTTGCATCGTGATTTAATCTGCACCATGAAACATGAAATTAAATGAAAGCATAATCTAATTATGAAGACAGTGATAACTAAGTAGTAATGTTAACATTAGTGGCATGAAGGCTGTACATACACAAATCTATCAGCTGAATTCTGCTGCAGGAAAATTGGGCTCGTATAAAAAATGAGAAATATCACCTTGTCATTTATGCACGAGAAACAAAACAGGATAAAGATAACAAACATAGGGGGAAAAATGCTGCCCTACCTTAAAATTACACCAATCTAAAAAGAGTACTCTAAAAGCAAACAGAATGTGTGGGCAGGACCATTAACATTCACCAATATCATCCTTGCTCAGTCAAATCTTGTTTTATTTTTCTTTTCAGAGGTCAGGATTAAAAATGACTCGCAGTCCAGACTTTCCTTTCACTAAAATGAAGCCAGACAGGCACAAGAATTAAAGCCTTAGATATAGTCTTGTGGCAAATCACTCTGCTGGCGAGCCTGGTCTGAAAACCTCTACATTGCAAACTGACATTGAAGTGTCCAAGTAAGTTTAATTGCTTGGTTAAACCAATTAAATATCATGTCCGCACACAGCGTAATGCTCCCAAAAACATTTATTTAAGAAACATGAAAAGAGAAACAAGATTTTAATCCTTAGGGATCTTTGTCAGGTAAAACCAGCCGTCATTAGTTCTGGTTGACTACACCAAACTCCATAGCATATACTGTCTTTGTACCCTTGTGTCACAGTGACCCACATCATAGTCAACACCACTCCACATTATAATAATATAATTTATTTCCTTTGAAAATTATCCCAGGATAACATCACACCCATAAAACAACCATGCACGGCCCATTCATATTCATAACATAAACAAGAAAACATCATTAAAACAAAAACAAAATAAGAACCCCAATCTCCACTTCCCCAGTGACAAGGCTACATTATAACTGCTAGCAGCTGAGTATTTCCTGTGGCAGTAAAAGCCATTTGCCATCACTGGGCAAACTTGAAGTGCATACAAATGAGGAGGGATGGTCAGCTTTGATGTTATTGTCTCCAGTAAAACTAAAATCCCCCCCCCCACTGTCAAGCAAATAATTTTCTCCCAGAATATATATTTTTTTCAATGGAGCTATATGTTATGGTCTTCTCCACCTTTAATTTGGCTGCATATTTGCTATCATGAATGAGAAATCACACTCCCATTTGAACGAGAACAGAAGTGCACTTCATCCAGACACCTAAATGAGGGGTATTTTTTTAAATAGGGAATGATTTAAAAAAATGAATCAAAGAAAAATCAGGAGGCGCTATAGCCTGGTGTGAGGAATCAGCAGAAAACTGTACACACTGTAGGCTCTCAAGGCAACCTTGACTGCTGACCTTAGAGAATCTATAATATATGAAACCAGCTTTTTTATTATTAATCAGAATGAAGAACACGCTGCCAGAAAATTGTGTGCAAATCAACTTCAGACATCAGCAGTCGTAAAAATAAAAGATACTAAACTCATGCCTCTCAGTTTATTTTGCATAACAGAGTGCTAAAAATATGGTATTATTCATCCAAGAGGCCTCTTTGAAAAGTGGCTGAATTTATATTCTTGCTAAAGGGACCAGCTGTTTTTCATTAACACAATGTGAATGCTAAAAACCGCACATATTAATATTTCACCATTATTGTGAAAGGCCAAAGAGGCTCTTAAAAAGCAAACAAATAAAAAAGGTTTCTATAGCAACCAATTTGCAATTCTGAAATGAGATGAAACTTCAAAATGCATTTTAATAGAGCACTGGTATTGTTGACACTGCTTTTCAAAGGGCTTTAGAAATCACTGACTTGCGGTAGGAAGACAGATAAATTGATTGGCCCTTTAAACAAACATGACGGCATATTCATCAACAACCATTTTGTCTTTCTTGTCAATGAAATAATGCATTAAACATTAAAAGGATAAAAATACGCATTTCCCAACTTGACCTCACTACATAGTTAAAACTTTGTACCCCAACATTGTTTACCAATCACAGTGCATTTTAATTGAATCTAACCTGTCTATGGTCTTCATTAATGTGATACAGCATGGAGAGATTTACTCTCTGTATTCTTTACTGTATCTTGCATTTTTCAGAGGGAATAAAAAGAGCAGAAGCCATCCACCTTGCAACGCTTTGCCTGGGCAACCACATCCCTGTATTTTTCTGTTAATCTGCATTTGTATTATGTAGAATTACAGTCCAATTAGTTAAACAATTAGTTCACTTTTCTTTAAAATGCATGTGCACTAAAGCACATTTTTCGACATGTATCTTTAACATTTTTTCAAGTCCACGTTTTCTACTACTTGGCTTAACTTTCGTGTTTTAACAGCCAAGTGAACTGAGATAAATCAGGCCCAAAAGGCCAGCCAAACTTCCGGATTACAGCTTGGACACATAGCTCTGAATTTGCAAGGGAAAAGGGATGCTTTCACTGTCCTGTGCAGCATGAAGAACTGAAAGAGACTATGAACTTCTGCCATCAGATTGTAGACTATACTGCCCATCTTTTAAATCGAAGAGAGCCCTTAACCATTTTGTGCTGTATGAATAGTATTTTAATCAGATATGCTGTGCTTGGCTTGTCTTTTGTCACCATTTTACTGCAATGTCTGTGTTTTTATCTGTTGTTCTATGGTGTTTTATTCCACCATGCACTGTACTACCTTCAGCAACACTGTGTTTTAAATGTGTACATTTCATCCCATTATTTCAGGAATTAAAAAAAAAAAGATTAATTCTTCTTTATTCTGAGTTAATTAATTAAAATTTTAAAAATAAAATGGTTTAATCTAATACAAAATAACATTGTTCAATCAGGTCACATCCCACCGAAGATTCTTCTCACTGAAGTGTGCAATTTCAGGAAGGCTTGACCTTTACCTCAGTCAGGACGAAAATAAACAGGGAAGGTCCTACTGAACGGTGTGGAAACGTGAATATTGTAGCACTTCCTGACTATTTGATAACACTGATTCCTCCATCTATGGGACTGCCTAGACCATAGAGGTGACAGAGGACATTTTGAATGACAGGCGGGAAGATCGCTGGGAGATCATTAGATGGACATTAACAATGCAAATGGTACTGCTTTTCCCAGGAGAATGAGGAGTGTTTACTTAAACCCATCCAAACTGTAGGTAGATATAAAGAGCACATTCTTAAAAGTTCTTAATGAGAGCAGAGCTAATCAGCGTATGATTAAAAGTACAGTAACACTCAATTGAGCTTGTTTTTGTAAAAACTAGCGTAGCTTGATTCAGTGATTTTTACAATATTTTTTAGAGGAAGTAGAGGCTAAGTAAAGAGCAGATTCACATCCTGTTCTTCGTGACCTTTGATATTGAAGGCATGGGATGAAACTGAAAAGGTAAGTTAGGGGGGTGGAAATGATCTCACTCGCATGTCTTACTTCACATTCTCAAGCAAGGGGGACTGGGAGCAGAACAAAGTGGCCCTATGTGAGCTGCTTTACATCACTCCTATTCATTTTTAATGGGCTGTAATAAGTCACGAGCGCAGTGACAGAAGAGAGGGGTGATCCCACGTCCCGCAGGGTTTGTCTCCTGCTGAGGATCTGGCAGCGAGGCTCCTTTTCATCTCATCTGCACAACATTTCCCCTTACAGCACGCTTCCCTTTTTTTTTTTTGCCAAAAGATCTGGTTCATTTGGACTGGCTTCTGAGCACGCTCATTGGCTGCCCAGATTCGTCCTGGGACAGAAGGACAGAGAGGAGGCGGCCGCAACCCTCTCCTCTCACTCCCTTCCCCCCTCACCAAATAAGCACTTGCTATGGAAAAATATTGGAAATATTAATTCCTTCATCCTTTTCGGTTTTACAGGACGACAAAATTTATGTGATTTTAAAAACAAACATTGCTTAATTTCATAATTAGTAAAAACAATCCCTCCTTCCTGAGGTTGTTAACACCGAAGTGGTCAGGTAGGTAGCAATATTTACAGAGCTTTGAGTTCATAGATCCAGCCACTAATTAATGCACAACAAATCAAGGTTACACTTTGGAATCCAGAAATGAGCACATCCGACATATACTGTCCTTTACTACGTGTTTACACATTGTGCAGTAATCTATACACCAAAAAAAACTGTTTTAAATTAACTGCAACATAATTTAAATGTGTTCAGTGAACCACATACTCTATTAGAGCTAAACTGTCTTGACAAAAATAAACTGTGTTGATTTTTACACTGAGAATTAAACTAATTTTACTGTGAATTAAATCATATTGACCGTGTATATTTGAACTGAAATAGGTATTCATTGGAATACAAATATTCATTAACAAACACCCACAGAGAAAGCCAACATACAGGACAGCAAGAGATCACAGGGACAAATAAACAAAACCACCTACCTTTCACAACCAAACTCCCCTCGCTGCTAGCAACTCCAAACTGGTTCCTGGCCACACAAGTGTAGTGGCCTGCATCAGATTTGCTCACATTAGATATCCGTAAACTTCCACTGTCCAGTATAGCAACTCTGCAAAACACAAATTACGCATTCATTATAGTGACAGTGAATAGCAAGATCTGAAAAAGCAATGGCGTCAAAGGTTTTTAAAACTCTACAATCATACTCGGCTACAAACAGGCTGTCAGTTTTGCAGAATGTATTGCCATTTAAGTGCATTACCCAGTTTGCTATTCTTATAAAAATGAAAGGAATTTATTTCAGCAAGGTGAAACACAGGGAACTTGGTCTTGTTATTTGAAATTCTTTGCACGTGCTATTGAAATGAAATGAACGACTACACAGGGTCTTACGCAAAACAGTAGTTTCTACAGGTCTTTATTTCTCAAGAGGAAAAACAACTGACATCTGCAGTATATAGGCTCACATTACCCCTGAAATTCACCGCAACAGCAAATCTCAGTTTTGTTTGAATCTATTAAGGAACAACTTTGCATAAGCAACATGCGAACTGGCATATATATCAAGCCATGATGGTTAATAGGAAGAGTATATATGTGCGGGATTCAGTCACGTACTCACAGTGCAGTTCTCACTAGGCAACAGTCCAGAGGCACAGGTGCTACAGTTATCAACGTTTTCTTTTTAAAGAAATAATGTTTCCAATTATGCCCTTGTCACAGGCTGAAAGCCTACAGTGATGAAGGCTCATCCTTCACGGCTCTGTTTTTTCCCTGATAGGTGACACGACTGATGAATGAAACGGTTGTTTTGCAAAAGTGATTCATGCCTTGCCCGGATACACAGACGCCAGGGCGACTGCAGTCAGTGCACCCCAAACACGCGGGCGCGGTGGCCACCGGGCCCTGTGAATGAAGGTCGATAACCCTTAACGTCCCATTACATCGGCCCAAATAAAGAGCGGGAAATGGAAATGTGACCTTGAAAGCACAGAAGGATGTGCGATGGGACCGCAGGTTCATTAAGCTGCAGAGGAGGCATACTATTTGAAACACTCCATTGACTCTGCAAGCTGTAAATACCGAAAGGCCTTTGACCCAGCTGAAAAGAGGAAGAAAACTGGACTTCATTCAGACAGTGGCAAAATGAAAAGCAATATTACACCCTTTCATTTTAAAGAACTGTCTAATAGCAGGTAATCTGCTGTGTGCTTGCAACATGGCTTCAATATCTTCAGCCAGGGACGCTTCTGTTTTAAAAGGAACTAAATGCACAAGGTCGCGAATTGTCTTATTTGTGTTAACAGTATGAGCAATTAATAATAACCCACTTTCACATCAAATGGATGAATTTTAAAGAATATAAGATCAAGGCAATGGGAAAAAAATGTACTATTTGCATCTGTTCAAGCAGACTAGTTACTGTATACAAGGATTTAGCAAGTCACTGTATGACTCAATATATATTTCACAGATTCAACTAAAAAATTCTACCTATTTCAACTAATAAATTAACCTTGACCAGTATCACATGAAAAAAAAACATCCCTTTTCATAATAATTTTCATTTAACCTTTGAAACTTTTTGGCATTTTAAAACTTTTTGTGCTGCATAATTATATACTGTATGTGGACAGAATTACTTGGATAACAAAAAACAAGAAATTTCAAGCTAGCAATAGAATTTAGGTTTAGATAGCCAGCAGCCATTGAGAGGTTCAGTGTCATTGGTACTTAAAAGCGCTTCATTTCAGTGCAAATAACCCCATGATTAATTATTTTTAAATTGTTTTTTTTTCAACCAAGGTTATATGTTTCGGAAGATATGAAAACACATCATTACCATGAGACATCATTCATCGGAATGAGGTCAGCTAATTATTTGGTGACCAGCCCAGTGAGGACACAATGCTTTTCACCCTGTAACAGCAAGTTATTTTTTCAATAAATTTCTTTAGCATATCTTTTCCCATTTATTCAGCAAAAAATAAAAAGGTTTCAGCAATAAAGGGATTTGTTCAATCGTTTATCGCTTGCTGCACAAACAAGCTGCAGGTCGAAATGAGAAATACAAACATAACAGGGATTACTTTTTGCAAATGTACACCTGACAAATTTTGCAGTACCTTGCTTCATCTAGAACAAATCATGGACTGGATTCATAAACAAAACAATTTCAGAAGCCTGCAAAGAAACGATGCAGCAATAAGCATTACATTAATGCAATATTTCGGTATATTCACAAACCTCTTCATCCCCAGAGAAAGGCCAAGGGGTATGAGAGGGCCATTCTCTGGAATGAGGGGCTATTTTCTGGAATCTGTATCAAATATATACAGGCCTATTTAGAAAAGGCTCCAAATAATCATGACTTTAATTTTATACTGTCTCAGTCTTCCTGTTAATGTATTGAAGCACAGAACTGAGAAGCACTGGGGCAGGGCCACAAGCAGGTGTGGATGATTATTATTTTACTGTAATTACAATTAAATATGCTCCAAAACATGGCATGTTATTGTAATGAGACAAGTATAGCACAGTAAGCAAAACCCTGAAACCAAGCAAGTTTGATCTGGTCAAATTAAATATTCTCAAAAATGACAGCAACACTAAGGCTGTAAAATAGTGTAGTTGTTCAAGGACGTGAGTTTTAACTGGAATTATGTTAAAAAATGGCATGTTAAGCACAGCTGTCTGACCTGCTTGGGTACATTTCTAGCACAACAAAATGAGAATATGTTAAATGTAACCTTTGAAAGTCACTCTAGATGAGGGTGTTTCCTAATCAAATAAATAATATTAGATTACGTTTCAATTTACAGCAGGGGACAGACTGATGCCGATTTTAATGATTAGTATGGTGTTTATTTGCTTGACATGTGACCTTATTATTTATACATGTACTTATTTTCACTGAGGACATTGAGGCTTAACAGTTAACACACTGCTCTTGGGTGCGACAGCAAATCCCGTGTTTTCACGAAAAGGTTCTCTGTTGCTGTGTGAAAATAGAGATGTGTATACATCAGCAGAGAAAAAAATATATCCAGAGTTTTTCCAGTTTCCTTGACACAAAACTTATCCAGTAGGTCTGTTCAATCACCCAGCAGAGGCTTCCCACCTTAGTCCTTGAATCAGACAGTACAGGGGAAGACGCATCAATAATTTACAGGTAAGATGACAGAGAGTGCCACTCTTTTCATCGCAGAATCACACAAGCTAATGCCCAAAGCTATAAACCTCCGAAGAGGAGACGATTATTTATAACACAAGGGGGATCCCGAAACACACTCGTGTCATCCTCAAAGTGCAGGAAATTTATGGAGAGGATGAAGCCACAACCAAAAAGAGCAGGGCAGCATAAAAAGCAGTGTTCTTCTGTATTCCGAGGAGAGATGAAAGACGTGCAAATAACAGCGTGGTCATGCAGCCGTCTCTCCCACTCTGAAGTGCAAATTGCAGAAAATTGCACAGTCTCAAGTAAAATTCACTCTCGTTATCTTTTGACTTTTGAGAAGTCACCCCCACTCTGTCTAGAATGCGGCTTTACTATATGCGAAAAAGGCCCTGTTTTTGCATACTAAATGTTAGATTTCATCATCTTTCACGATGGTTCTCTGGAATTTGTTTTACTCTTGCTGCCAGGGGTGTCACTGCACTCCTTGACAAGGGCTCCGTGACTCTTTGCCGCTCCTGGAGAAAAAAATGGAGGCGTGGAAAGCTAGGATGCTAATCGACAAAGAGATGCAAATCATACCCTCAATCTGTCACATAAAAAGTCACATACAAGGTATTTATCAAAAAAATTAACTAAGACATGGGTTAGATGGCTGCAGATACAGATCTAGAATTTATCAACATTGGTCCATAACCTGGTCAATGATCAACCAGATTAACTCACCAGAATATATGTTAAGGAAAAATTATGGTAGAATTCAGGCCACAAATGTGCCAGTGTGTTCAATGAAACTAATCAATGAATACATCATCAAAATGTAGAGTGTTTGTAAACACTGTAAAAACGGACCACAAAATGACTTCTATCACAATAAGCTTCAACCAAATGCCTTTTTTGTTTCTAAACCAGTTGACATTCTCAAAGCAAGCCTTATTCTTCAATTAGTACTTGTAAAATGTGCTATATACATACCATCAGAATACAACCAATTAATTTCATTTTAATGCTCTTTGCTTTCTTAAATATGTATCACAGTTTGTATTTTGGATCATACAGTTCTTTTAGTTGTACATTGAACAATTTCAAGTTGTATGTACCATGATTCATAGATGTGTGTGCATGCAGATTATTACTGATAGCCTACGTGGATTCATTATTTAACATACAGTCATGACGACACTCGTTTTAATCAGTTGAGCCAAAGACTAATGGATATGCACACTTTTCAGCTTGATGTCTCTCTCTCTCTCCTTGATATTCATTAGTAGTGTAAACAAAATGATGCTGTGGAAAATAGGGGTTAAGATTCTATCGCTGAAATTATTCATCCATGCAGCTGTGTGAAAAGGGGGCATCTTCTGCTTCTGGTGATTTCACAAAATAATTAACCTCTGCTAAGGCGTGTTAAATTCTTGGCACATCCAGCCTCTGCATGCACTTGTTTAGTGCTCACTTCTCCTTGCCAGTTTTAATGACTATAAAGTACCAGTCATGTGCCAGTGCTCTTGAAATGACAATATATTATGCAAATGATATCAATCACACCGACTGCATTCAGCTTCATGTGTCATACGTGCAGAATTGCAGAGTGTTTTAGTATCGGGATATTCCTTCTACACGGTGACCATCTCTGACCTACCTGCAGGTGGTGTTTCTAATCATGATTGTATCAACATGTCTGGAGAAAATACAATGCCCAACAAGAAAACTCTGAAAGAGGCTCAGATGCAGTATCTGTTGAGAGAAAGGCGAGGTCACCTTATTCTCTCTCGGGTTGGACCCTACATCAGATGTTGATGTATGCTTCAGACTGCCTTTCAAACCCCGCAGTGAATGAAGGAAAATGTCTGGAGTCTTAAGATAAATTGCATGTCGCTTTCTCTGAATGTTTCCCACAGATCTTTGTTTTGATTTAAGTGCCAAGGTCATCCTTTTCAAACACAAAGTTCACCCAAATAACTAAGCTCAACTGAGCAGTTGGTTCCAATTAACTACATCTCAGAAAGAAATCTGGCATGCAAGCTGGTAATGCCGCCATTGTCTAGATTAAATGAGCATTATGGCCCTGCAAAAACATATGTTTTTGTGTCTGTGTAAGTGAGGTTATGAATTGAGCCTGTGTCACTGGGACCAAGCAGTACATTTGTATCTGACAGCTCTCCAATATCCAGGTAATTAATATCGATTTTTGGCACAAGAGACTCTTTCCTATTGCTTCCTGCCAGATGTCACATTATCATACTTTATCAACTCTATCTAATATTTCTAAAAATAATAATCTCATTTGTATTCAAATGGACAGAACCTTGGCTCTTACTAAGTAATAACAAAGTTATAACAAGCTTCTATGGCAGCATGCTGTTTGCTTTACCGGCCCATCCCTAAACACTGGTCCATCTGACATTTTTTAATTTTTGTTGTAGTTATTGCTGCCCACACCATTATCACTGCTTTATCATATCACCATTATCACATCACAGCTATTAACAACATTTTCTTGGAGATAAAAAAACAAGCAAATTTAGGTAACAAAGACAAGTCCATTTACAAATATTACATAGACTGTGATATGAATTCATAGGCAATGCGTATGCGTACTGAAAGAGGCCCATCTTTCAATCTGTTAAGGAAATATCCCATGGGACTGCAATGTCTAAAATTCTTTATTATCAGATTGAAAAGCAAATTATCATTTTCTTTTATTCAACCCCAAGTGTAGCTTTTTTTTTTTTTTTTTTTACCATCATCAGGTATCTCAGCATCTCATATGTTTGTTTGCTGTCTATGTATTATATAACAAAGACTAAAAGAACATACATGTATGGGTACTGGAATAGAAATTTTAATTAACCTCTTTGATTTTCATTCAAACCAAACAGTTTAATTCCCTACTTAATATAACTACTGAACCAGTCCTCCAGGCAAGGGTAAAACAGGAAAAGGAGCAAGTATGAAAAACAAAAAACATGTAACTCTCTACAATATGCACAGTTTTAGTCCTGTTTGTACATTAGAGCTGAAAGTTAGACCAAATTTAATAAATTAATTAGATTAAATTCATTAGAGGGGATACTTCAATACATGCACATAGAAAAATCATTGTATAATGGACAAGGTCTGGTGAATCATAAAAACTACTTCTTGTTGAAATTGTTATTCAATTTGTTAGCATACCTAAAAATATGCACACTTCTGCCTGGAAACTTGCTATTCATACAGCTACACAGCTATAATTAAAAGTTTCAAATAAAACAAACTATTACACTTTCATGCTGATTTTTTCTTCCCTGTTAAATGGCACTGGCAGGTAGTAATTTAAAAAAACAGCCCCTGTCGTGGATGTTTTCAAAACAATGTTAAGTCAGTTAGTCTAACTTCTATAAGGTACACTTTTATACTATTTAAACTGTTATCCTTTTTGAAGTAGTCAGTAGAAAAAAAGTGATACTTTTTGCCCCTTGAACGCCAATCAGAGCATTACGTTTAATAGCATGCCAAGTGGAGTTTGTAGTAGAGCCATGCAGAATGCCTGAGGAGGATGGTTCTGAGATAGCGGACTGTGATAAAGAATGACTGACAGTAAGTGTCAGACCTGTTCTCTTCTACAGTACAGATGGCCCTGTACACTGCAAACACCGGGAGGTACAGGACGATTTTTTAAAATGTTATTTTAAAATTAGAGATAAAAGCTGGAGTTGCAGGCTGTCACTGAAATGACATTTCTCCTCAGGACCTTCCCGGGCTGACCCTAACACTTCAGAGGTTTGAGAAGCACTGAGGTTGTCATGGTAATCTATGGACTCATAACAAACAAAGCACGCACACACACTGCAAAGGGGAGAGGCATCTACCCTGCAATGGAGGTATTACTCTTTAATTTGCGATCGAGTGCCAAATGTTTGCCGTTCCTTATAATGCCATCAAGCGAGAAATGAGAGCTGAGATTTCCCTAGTGGGTACCAATCCAGAAAGCAAAAATTTAATATCAAAATCGACATGCCGAGCCTACATGTGTATGGAGGCACATTGGTACACATTCCAGATTAAGTTATCCAAGATTAGCTCTAATTTTGTATTTTGTAAATTGTTGCATACATCTTTAAATGTTTCTGTTGCTCTGTAAATGATCACTTTGATCACATGTTTATGAAAAGCTTTTGAACCACAAGAATATGTTCTGAGATTAACATCATAGCTGCTTACTGGCAAACTGCTTTTTGGAAATTAACATAGCTTCACAGTTTGGCTTACAAGTGAGGCTAATATACATCATTCACAAGAGACTAAGTAACTATTAGCTGACTTGCTGTAACTCAGTTACAGTTTGTAAGCTTTAAGGTGGTCTGGATTTCCAGGCAATTGGCTTCTCGTCAACAAAGTATGAACTAGTGGGTCATCAGCTTTTCAACTCACCCATGATGCTGTAAACTACTCACTCACAAAAGGTGGCAGCGATGCTATCAGAGAAGGGTGAGCGGTGGGATAGCTATTGTAAATGACATGCCATTGACAAATAAATGATTTATATATCACTGATCAAGCAGGTCCATCATAACTACTAGTAGTTGACTGGTTTTGGAAATATGATGTGACTGTAAGGAGGGCACGTGTTCATTGAGACCTCAAAACTGGCTGCAATCCAATTAAGAAGAAATTTGACTCAGAGATGAATAGATTGTTGGAGGGGACAATTTAGGAATTTCTCAGTATTGAATGGGATGTGTCCCTTCCCAATGGTGCTCCGTTACACCTACGGTTCACAATATCGGCTCACCAACGGTGAGCATTTCATTCAGTGCATCACACTTACTGCTTATTTCCAGTAGCTAACAATTTAATCAAACTGTGGCACGCCCGTTTGGATTGACTTAATTCCCTGTTGCAGAATAGGCAAGAGTTGTGTTTGTAATTAAACTGGGACGAGAAAGTGTTTATCAGCCACTGGCACAAAGGCCTTATGGATGTACTGGTACAGGATTTCTTTAATCGCAAATTGCTCTCACAGTTTATTTCTTCCAGCTGATATTCATCTCTACCTGATACTTGGGGGTATCCTTCAAGGAATAAAGAGCAGACATGTGTTCTGGAGACATTGTCTGAGGAACCAAGATGGATTACTTGTGCTGTGCTGGCAAATTCTCACTTTGAAAAATGATATCAGCAGTGGTCTCCTAGATAAAAATAATCCCACAGAACAGAACACAGGATGTGGACTGTTAAAGGATACAATCCTAATCTTAACAAACATCTTTAAGTTCATTTTTGCATTGGGTAAAAAGGATACAGATATTCTTACTTCAACAGTTTATTTTATGGTTTAAAAAATCTGTTCAAGACAGAGGTTAGAAAAGGGTTACCAAAACAAACTAAAAATGCAAGATACATAACTTACTAATACTCATGTTAAGACTAGGGAAAGACTTTAAAGTAGCTTCAAATGCCCCAAAGGTCAATAACGGCTTCAATAAATGCATTTTGCTGATCATATGAGAAAGTTCACGTTAAATATTCCAGGGTAAACATTAAGAATATTCTTGACTGATTACATATCTTGGGGTAATGATCTCTCTTGAATTTCGACAGCTTTAAACATAGCATTTTTCAAACTGCTTACATTAGTACATCAGTCAATAGTATCTATCCTCTTGATTGATGCATTGGAGGGGGTACAGATCAATTAAACATTGCACTTCTCAGTTAATTGTATTAGCATGTCATATTGATGTATCCTCTGACAAAGTACTAATAATCCACAAAACTCTCAGAGAGAATGTCTTTTGTGGGAAGTGTAGGCAAGACCACACCACGGTTATTTTTACAGGAGCTGTTTAAGGGTTTGTCCTGAGCTGCCGGGAAATGCAAACACAGCTATAATCCTTTGATTTCTTTGAGCTGAATGAGGAGGTCTCACTCATCATCTTACTGTCCCCTTCAAGTGACTTTCACCAGACTAACACTAATGAAGGCTCTGGCTAAATTACTTTAGCTAGCCACAAGCAAGTGCCTCCCCCTCTAAACCCCTCTCAAACAACAAGGTAATAATAAGATCAAATATGTTTTGGGCAGCAAAACTTTTTAATATTCTGCTCTGGTGCCATAAAGCCATACTGCAGCTACATTGGTTTGGGGGTGATTTAAAATCTGCTTTTCAAGCAGATGTTCATTTAACGTCAAATGATGAAATTAGCCGCGATGGCGGGAGGATGGGGGCAAAAAAATAAAAGTGACATTTAAACTTGATAAACAACAGTTTTTAATAAGCACAACAGCATGTGGCCTCTGAAAATGATATGCCAAAACAGCGTATTGGGCTTCACTTTCAAAATTAACATTTAATCGCTAGCTTTATTAATAGACCTGTTTCCACTGAGTACAATAAAATTTTACAGCTTCATAACATTTCATTTTTATCAGTTTGATGGTGGGTTGATTTTCATACGCAAGACAATAAATAGACAGGCATAACCCAATCAAAATCTAATTATTCTCAATAATATCAAAGTTAGATATGTAATATAATTAGACAGAAGGTGCGTGCAGGACCCTCAATCACACATTCGCAAAAAACCTGGAGCAAAACGGATGCATCACAATTATGGCCGCGCATTAAATTGCCACTTGAAAACAAGCGCCCCGCATGAACATTAATTCAAACGCGGCGTCGCGGGCGTCACCCGCTCACTGCGCTGTTTTTATTCCTTAAATGAATCCTGCGTTTTGTGCATGACAGTAATGTGCCCGGGGATGCTTGTTGCGCAGCTGACGCGCTTTTAAATGCGCTCTCGCACTGCTGCCAGGCATCTCTTCAGCCATTTCACAACCATCATCATTTCCCCTGCCTCTGTAGGGAAGGGGATTGGTCACAGGCAAAAAGGCAGAACTAAAGCAATATAAATACAATACTTTTCACTTTCTCTTAAGAAGAATGCCATCGACAGTCAATGACCCGACAGAGGAAATAGAGATGGATTGCACTGCCCACTTGCCTGCCATGGGGAGACTGGACTCCGCCACAGTACAAGAGAGCCACTTTGGTGAGGCTCACGGCTTGAGTCACATCCTACTTCAGCCCTGATGGCCTGGACTGATGCTTCTATGAAGGGCACTTTCCTGTGAGATATCCTCGTTCTGTCACCTCTTTTTCTGTGAAAGCCGAGGAAACTACTACATATTATAAATCATTAATCCCCGGGACAGATTTAAATGATAAATGTTTTTATACTGTACATATACGTACTGTATGCAACATCATAGCTGTAACATCTGAAAATGTGAATACTCTCTCGAAACAGTCACAGGTCAGGGCTTTAATGAACTAATCTGGATTAATCCACTAGATTAGGCTTTTCATTGCTAAAGCTATTTTGCTGATGTAAGGGGGAAAAAGGTAAGTCTACATTACTGGCATTTAGCAAATGCTCTCATCCTCAGCAATTTACACAGTTTTACATAGCATCCATTTATACAGCTTAAGCAATTCAGGTTAAGCACTTTGCTTAAGGCAGAGCCCCAGCAGAGAATCAAACCTGCAACCTTTGGGCTACATGCCCAGTTCCCAAACTAAATACTCTGCCACCTACAGAACACAGCCTTGAATGGAGTAGATTGTTTTGAGCGTGTCTGCGTAACGTAATATTTAGATAATTTCAGAACAAAACACTCATCCTAACTTCATAGTTAACCATTACAAGCAATATAACTGGAAAACAGCAGGAGCCATAATAAAACTTGCCTTCTCTCCCTCCTCAAATCCCTCTATCCCTCCCACACTCAACCTTCTCTTCTCCCTACAGTTTGCTCATTGTCCACTCAGACATACATGCATACACACATACGCATGCATGTACGCATGTACGCACACACACACACACACACGCACACACGCACTGTGATCTCATTCACAAAGCTTCAGGCAAATTTTTCAAAAAGGTCAATGTGATAAATATAGACCTGACAAAGGGTCCAATTCTAATTTAATGCCATTTCGGTCTCCTTTTAAGGCCTCTGGTGCATGTTGTGAATTTATGACTATTCTCGTCCATTAAACAAAAAGGTTTGACTTAACAAGCCATATCAAACCTTACAAATTTTTCCTCAATCCATGTTTTGTTTATATAAATCAACGCACATCTAACTGTGCAGTGAAACAACTCATGAAATATATTTTATCAACACATTTTCAGTGATGCACTTTTTTTCCCACAGAGATGGCGAATGGCAAGCTCAAAATGTATTCAGCAGCACACAGCTCGTACACCAGTGCACACATCAGGTCCCACAACACAGTATTCACTGTATCGATTAAAATAATTTCTTATTTAAAGCATCACACGACCAAACTGCACACCTTCATTATAGCTGGGAGGGCCAGGGAAATTATACTGCAGCCATCAACAAGTCTACTGAAATCCAAGTCAGCATGGTGGAAATACATGCCGACGTCCCTTTAATTTCAGTTTAATTATTCATCACATAATGGACTGTAAACCACTCCGATGATGAGAGTTGCCCTTGCACTTTTCCTTCCGTCCAGGTGCAGTTAATCTCAATCTTTCTGTTCCATTTACTCTGGTCTCATCCCTGTGCATAAGCCTCAGTGGTTTTGATGAGGAGTCTTATCACAACAGATGAACAAAGCCAAGAAGAAGAGGCACTTCAGCAATATAGCAGTACATACGGACCGAGTACGCTAAGAAAAAGGCACACAAAGCAAACAGGCAGCAGTGAGGACATGCCTAAAAGCACTGGCACCATTACTGCATGGGGGGGGTTTGCCTTCGTGAAGCCAGTGTTTTCCTTATGGTGACATAATTAAAATGACATGTTTCAAGCATTGATCCAGGGCTGACATGGCCCACTTACACTCTCATCAGCCAGATCTGCTCTGAAGTCCTGACTTGCGATCTCAGCTGCTTTGTTCCAGCTGATGTCATCTAAACTGTGTCCCTGCAGGGCTGCATGCGTGCGATAAGACATCCCTTCTCCCGGCTTCCTGCTGAAATGGCGGCCGCTATGAAGATGGATTACTCGGCTGGTGACACTGGCTCTCCCTCTTCCAAAAAGCCACTGCAGAGCGCTAAAGCAATTAATGCAATTAATCTTGAAAGACAGGAGTTCAACCGCTCGGCTCTGCTTATGTGTGCTCACACACGAGCATGCACCTGTGTCCTGGAACATTCCATTTACATGAAATAATAATGCGATTAAAGGCCATTCTCTGATAATTGCATGACGGTGCATGGCCTCAGGGAAAACTATCAATGGAGTATCAATGAGTTCCCTGCCATCAGGTGAGGCAATGGTTGAACCTTCTTCCTGTACATTCACCGGATCGCTGGCCTTGCAGTTTGAATGCCTGCTGTGACACAGGTAGGTCATGAGTTCAACCCACAGTGGAGCTGTGTGAAAGACAGTGGCAGTCACTGCATCTACAGACTGCGGTGCAGCAACACAGAGCTGGATTCAGAAATAGCTTTAACACGGAGTCTCATTTTGCCCACAAAGAATGCTTAAAATCTACCTGTTTAATGGTTAATTAATTAATTTAAATATACACATAAATCATATTTTTATAAGTGAAACTACATATATACTGTAATTAAGTTAATTTGAAAATTGCTAACTATGTATACAGTCGCCCACAAGGACTTCAAAAGCAGAAGCACAAACACAGAGGAAAACACAAATTAAGAAACAATGCCAATTTCAAAACATGCAATCATCTAAAGCAATTGCAACAACGGAAAGGAGAGAAGAAACGTACCGCAAAATACCCAAACAAAAGTAAAAAGGAAATGTGCTGCAAATTGAAAAACACATACAAAAACAAAAACAAATTCGCCAGAGGAGAATTGCCGCGAAACCAGTTGATACAATAGAAGTGCTCGGTGCCACTAGGGGAATCACACAATAGCATTCATTTTAATTAAATTAGTTTCTGAACTTGCAGGAGGTTTCCTTTTTACAGCATTTTCTTGAGCATTTTGCTGAATGTTTCTTCTCTTTCTGCACATTTCTGCTGCTGCACTTGCTTTGGTCTTTTGTGTGTTTTGAAAGTTGCATCGTTTCTTGATTTGCAGTGCATTTCCCTTTATGTTTGTGCTTTCGCTTTTGAAGCGTGATCATCCATGCGGGCCACCGTTAATGTTAGCTCACAATTGCATTCTAGCTACCCAAAAATATCTTGGTAACTACCTCAGAACTGTGCTAACACTCAATCATAAACAAATGCAACCATCCTATTAGGGTACCTAATTCATCGTATTGTAAATACTGGAGTGAGGTACAGCTACCTGAAATAGCGATTCACTTCATACCGTATTCTGATTGTTAGCTTGTCCATTTTGGTCAGCAGGTCATTCAAATCAGTGAGTTCAGGAGCCTTGAAACATAGTCTCAAACAGCCGAACAAAGGCATAAAGAACATCAGGAAAGTCAAGAGTGCTGGTGCTATTATTTAATGTTCCAAGCTTTGGTCTCACTTTCACTCTACAAATAGTAATTTATTTTTGTTTGATGTGCATAAATGAGCAAGCGAGAGAAAAAAGATAATCATATTCCTTGACGAAAAAATATATTCAGTTTCAGAAGAAAGAGCTACTTGGCAGTATTCCACATATTGTCAATGCTTTCTAGCAGACTGGCAGGAATTCATTCACTATAATACAACCTGTGCAGTTTGCACCTACTTGTAATGTGCACATTTTTCTTATTAATTACCTACTTGTCAGAGGCAAGAAAGGTCTGTGTGGAATTGCCTTTTCACAAGGGTGATCCAGAGCGATCATTTAATTTCAAACTTCAAGAACTTGCATGAAACCCATTACCCAATGGAAAACAGACGGACGTAGTGAGAAGTAGAAATAGAATTATTTCCAGTGTAGTACATTGCTATCACACAAGACTTTTTTCATTTTTTCATTGGAGAAGCGCTTATAGCATTATCACTTCGGTCTCTTATTAAATCAGTAATGTGAAACTTTAATTCCACGAAAAAGAAACATGTTGATATATTATATCCACAAACATTCTTCACGAAGGAACCTTTTAGAGCATGTTTTTTTAAATGCATTAAAATAACTATTTTAAAATAAAACTTCATATATTCCGTCGACTATTATATGTATTTTTTTCAAGTTCCTCAGCAGACATTATAACAGGAATTACTAGTTGGCACTAGCAGTTGACCGGTCAATTGAAGGGCACCAACAGCAAACAATTATTCAAACACAGAGCAGCCTCATTTGCAATCAGCTCATTTTGCAACACATTCTTTGTGTATATGAAAATGCTGGAAAGTCACCATAATCACATCTTGCTATTGTCACTGCCGCACAGTAACAGTACCCTCCACCCCGCCTCCCCCTCTTCATGGGCCGGGTGCTCATAGGCACCCCGCCCCACCCCCCAAAAAATTAAATAAATAAATAAGTAAAACTGAACATATGTCTGGATGCAGGGTGTGGGATCACTGCTTCAGGACACCTGTGGTGGGCGCTAAGTGCTTGATTAACACCCCGGCTGTGCACGTGGGGGCGCTATTTTTGACCCCTGCAAGGATGGCAGTTCCTGAATTCCTTCCAGTACACCCCACTGGTTTTTATATATATTCTTCACAGTAGACGCGATAATACACAGCTGGCTAGGTGAGAAAACATGACTGTTAAAATAAATTATATATAAACTATGCTCATTGAGGAAATGATTTTTTACATTTTTTTTTATTGATAAATGCATGTAAAACCTGGCAACCCTCTGAGGCTAAGCAGGCTTCATGCTTAAATGGGGAAAACTAAGTTACTGTATAACTAAGTTCTCAAGTATGTTGGTCGGCTGGTATTGGGCATTCTTTTCCCTGAATTGAATTACAATGCCAATGCCCTAGCACAGTAATGGGAACACTGCTGTAAAAGGTGCCACACTTCAGATGAGATGTTAAGTCAAGGTCACTGTGGTCTTTAAGAGCCCCTGGAACTTTTAGTAGTGTTAATCCTGGGGTCCTGGTTAAATTTACACAAAAGCTGGCTTCTTAACATTACATCTGATTGGTCTTTATGATCTCTTGTGTCCCCTGCTCACTATGATTCATCTGGTTCCCACTACAAAATGCCTGTTGACCTACCATTTTAAACAAAGGAAAAATAAATAAGTAAAAAGCTCGCAGTTAGTCTATCCAGCCACTGCACAGGGTCCCCATTAATGTGACAGTCCAGAATTAAATTATGGCCGATGACCGTGGCCAAGGAATCTGATAGAGTGGCACACAAAGAGCCACAGTCTTGTTCCTGGGGAGGAAAGCTTTCATTGGTGGAGTATATTCCACCTCCTAACACAATGGCTGCATCATCCATGCACCTGCAGTCCGCATGCACTAGAAGACTGAGATGCGCAGCGATCTGGACATATGGCTGCACAGCTAAGCCGTCGAATGACAGGGTACAACTAATTGGCTGCTGCACCCTCCTGAACTAAAGGGGCATATCACCATAATAGGATATGGCTCACATTCACAATTGGGAAATCCAAAAAAAAGGGGGTCAGTGATAAAAGAAAAATGCAAATGAAATTGTTGTATCGTAAATCCCTTGTACTTTGTGAGAGCAAGAACCAGAGATGATGAGAGAGGGATGCAATACCTCACCAGCACTAGACCTCAGCGCAGAGGTGTAATTCTTACAGCACGACGACTCTGACACGAGTCTTTCATCACCTCAACTAACACAGAACAAGCCCTCCCCGTCTCTTTTACCACCTCGCCCGATTCAAGCGGAAGAATACAGCGGGTCGGGACGGTGTACCTGTGGCTCTCTCGGAGGGCCTCGTTCCCCTTCCTCCAGGAGATCATTCCCCATGGAGACATCTTGGGCCGGCACTCGATAAGCACGTCGCCGCCCTCCCGCACCAGCGTGTGCACCTTCAGCGGGTTCTGGGAGAAATCTGGAGCAACAGCTGAAAGAGGGACAGGTGTTACAGAAACACTACCGTATGGAGTAACCCGCCAACCCTACAAGGCCTGTGGTTGAACATCTGCAATGTAATCACTCACGTCTGCTTCAAGCGACAGATCAATTCTCGATGCACGCGTGGACGGACATCAAGGAACACATCAAGAATATAATATTTAGACAAGAGGTTTGAGACACAAGATTAAAATCCTTGGCTGTATTCCTCGATATACTAAATAAATTAGGCTGTCTGCCGTAGAGCTGCAACCAAACGCAGCCGCGAGCACCACTCTTTTTTTTCTTTTAGATATGCTTTCATATATATATATATATATATATATATATATATATATATATATATATTATGTATTATCTCTATTCTCCTGCTGTGCTGAACTGTCTATCTGCCAGTGTTTTGTTTATTTTATATGTTTTGATTTGTTTTTTGTTGTTGGGAGACACCCAAATTTCTCCTCATGGGGATTAATAGAGCATCTCTGTCTATCTGTCTGTCTGTCTGTCTCCTCCGCCTTAGGTTTTAATTGCAGAACTCTGTATATTTATTTATGTCTATTTTGAATACATCATCACTCTGCAGAGTGCACTTGAAAGTGAGGCGCACACCCGTGAAGCTGAGCCCAAATGGCAGCGTCAGAGAACAGCACACCATGCACTTCTTAATTAACAGAGTCGTTTTTCTGCCATGAAAAACAAAAGGGAAATGTCACGTCCTTTCATTTTTCTAGCCCCAAATTGCTTTTATCATTATAATTTCTGTGGCTCCTCCATCTTCCTTTCTTTTTTTAACAAGGAGTTCAATTACGATATATCTGCAAGAAACACCACTGACATTTTCACTTCCACGTCTGTGTTCAATTAAACACTCCTGGAGTGTTGTAGAATTTTTGCACCAATCCATGATAAACCAGTGATGATTAGACTTGGTCATTTGGGTGGTTGTGGTAAAGGGGGGGGGGGGGGGGGGGTTGGGGGAGGGCAGTGGGAGAATGCCATGATTTGAGGAAGAGAGGGGGAGAGACAGCAGGAAGGATTATGACACACGGAGTGGAAATGACTGGATGGTGCAAGGGGTGGCAGCATTACAGTACAACACTGCTGCCGTTCTCAGTTCTGGCACTACCTACAGCTAAAACAAATCTGATTTAAATTACATAACTTTTTATTTATAAAAGATATTTTATAAATATTTTTATTTATAAAAGGTCAGTTGGAGAGAGAAGCAGTTATGGTAGCCAAATGCTAAACGTGGTAGTAATTGCACAGAAAATGGCAACACTATTTTTTCACTCCTTACCTATAACTCGAAGCTCAGCATTGGTGTATATCTCCCCATGCTTGTTGCCCGCCACACACTGGTACATTCCGATGTCAGACAGCGTCAATCGGCTGATTGACAAGGCGCCGTTGATGACCTGTATTCTTTCCTGTGAAAAGAGACAGGTTAGCCCTCTCTTCGTTTCCACTGCGTCCAAGCCATGTGTCCATCAGTAGGCCCCTGAATTATCCTTCCAAACGGACACAAGAGGCTATAAATAGGTATTTGGTACTAATGAGAAAAAAGCAGAAAATTATCCTAATCAATCTGCACACTCATGAGACTGACTTGGCCTATTTATTCCTCCAAAGCCCTCCAGCGCTTCCACATTCCCCTGCGGAAGGAACTGGAGAGGAGCACAGCAAAGGGTATCTACACATCAGGGTTACACTTTTACAAATGGGTTTCCTGTAAGCTTCATTTACTGATGAACCCCACACTTGTCTATAGGCTGGTACAGGGAGAAATTCCACATTCAGCCAAATTGCCTCATGAATCTCCATGCGCTTATCGCACCAATGGAATTAAATCATGCATGCATTTAAAGAACAACAGAAAACTAAAAATGGCGTTTCCCACAGGAATTTTTAGAGTGGTATCTTAAATGTAAATTGAAAACAGAACCTTATACGTGTACGTGTTTTTCCATTTAAATTAAATTTAAATAAAATATATAATTTCAGATTTACTGTGCTTCATTTTTGCATTTTCCAAGCCACTACTTCCGAGGGAGGTCAGGTAATTGGAACTTAAAATGGCAATGTTTCTGCAGTCTTTTAGCATAAAAAGCAATTCACCATGAGCTAAAATATAAAGTGCAACCAACAAACTTTGAACTTGCAAATTCAAAACACGGCTGGCAGGTCCTCATTTTTTCCTATTCTAATTTACATGATACAGATTCTGCTTTTAACTTTGCTTTGTACTGCGTCAGATTGCACTGAGGACTTCCATTCAGCTTGCCCTTGATCTTCCCCGTCCCCTGGGTTGCACCCTGTAATGTCATTAGAGCACGTTTCCTGAGGGGCATCTGAATGAGTGCGTCTCTGGTCTGAAAAGATTAAGGTACTGTCGCACAAAGGGGCGCTGTCCTCGCTGAAACGGCAGTGGGTAATCCTGCGTTTGAACAGGTTCCGTCTGGATTTCCACGCGGCCCATGCTGTAGAGAGGCAGAGGCCGAGTACGCCTCCTGGCAGAGGGGACAAATGGTGCCATATATCAGTCCCCCCGCATGAAAATGCTCCGCTTTTTACAGCTTGCCGTTAATTAAGCATGACGTTCCATGGAAATCAGCACTTCTCACCAGGACCTAGGGGAACCATCTACGAGCCTTATGCTGAAGTAAAATGACTGCCAATGTCGTAGCTTGAAAACAACCAGGTCACTTTGTTTGATGTAACAAAGCCTGAATAAACGAGCGTTCGAGAGCCCGCTGTAGAGTACAGATGCTTGTCACTTGTTCGCCACCTGTTTCATTAAAGAATGAGTCAGCATACAGCAGAAATAAATCTTAGATTCTTCATACTTTTGTTCAAAATAAAAGTTCCTGCGAAAAACCAATGTGGGATTCATGATATCCATGAGCAGACCTTCGATTTTGTTCGTATCCCAGGGGTATTGGAGGATGAATGGTAATTGTTCATAAATTGAATGCGTGTACCTGTTCAGGCTGATATGCATAAGGACACACCCTAGCAATTCCATAAAAGTCATGCCACCTGTAAGGTTGTGTGTAAACATCAGCCATTCATTGCTCTCTGCACCTTGTCTGCACCTCCCTAAAGATGCACTCTCTTTCCAAGACATGGCTAGCCAAGTAATCCAAAAGAAACAACTATGCCAGCATTGGGTTGGGCTGCACATTTGTGGGTCTTTATAATTGTAAATCACTTTTATCAATAAAATAAATTAATTATACATGTTCCCAACAAGGTTATTATCATAAAGTTAAGCTAAAAGCAAAAGTGTGTGAGGAAAAATAAATAAATCGTAAACTGAAATAAAAAATAAAAAAATAAAATAAATAAAAAAGTTTTTTTGAAAAAGGTTAAAGGTTCAGGTAGGATGCTGTCATTGTACCCTTGACAAAGGTACTTTATCTGTACTTAACAAATTTCGGCAAAGTTTCCAGAGAATTCCAATGGCATTGCAACTTAAAACTTCAGAATGACAGAGAACAATACATGTATCGTTCTTATTCATAGTAGTCATTCTTGCATCATAATTCACCAATTTTCATTCTGTACTGTACCATGTCTGTTTATCATTAAAATTAATAGAAATACTGACATTATATTAAAACCACAGAACCATGAAGTAAGACATAGCAAAGGAAATGGAAGCACAATTTTGTTCAAAATCAGTAACCCATGCGCCAAGTACCAGGATAATATTTCAGGGGAAACAGACACTGAATTCAGCAGCACACCAGGACCTGGTCAAGTCAAGAATCATTGTTTTTTATTGCTACCTGCGATTATAAATGACCCCCCCCCCCCCCCGGCATTCACTAATCTCTTTTCTATGGCACACCCATGACAGGCAGATTTGTAAATCTAGCGCATACCCTCTTGAGAATATGAATAACAATGAATGTCATCCCATGACGTATGATGTGGTATGTCCTAGTATAAGTACCACTATCATACAACAATCTACTTTTTTCATCTTCTCACTTTGAGAGGCAGATCGCAGAAAACTGATAGAGCTAGCAGTCAGAGAAAAATAATTATCTCCCGGATTTTCTTCCTAGCTTGTCGTGCAGCCCTGTGACTTAATTGTCAGAGCCACGGTTTCCATCCTCCAAGGCCTGCTGTGACAACACTCTGCCCTGAGAAGCATTATTGAAGGTAAGCGTTTATACCAACCTAAGTGTACTTTAACTCTTCTGATATTTCCCTTAGTCCCTGCCAGTCAAATTTACACTGACTTGGATTTTCAACTTCATCTCCCAATAAAAAAAATAATATACGTGTTAGGTTTCCCTCTTTTAACCCAGCCACCAAGTTATGTTTTCTCTAACTTGGTTTATTTGGCTTCGTATTGCCTCACCTACATTTAAAGGAAGCTAAAATTGACTGTTGGTTTCAAACCATCAATACAGTTTTTGCTAGTTTTTATTTCAAACCAAATTAAGTTCACTCTTATCTGGCTCGTGTGCCTTGTTCACCAATGAATGCTATCACCAGTCAGCACTGCTGTGGAGACCTACGCCCCTATTTTCTTTTTCCTACGGCGCGCAGGAACCGCTGCCGTGGGCTATGGATGACATATTGTGGTCACTCACTCACTCACTCACGGACGACCTGTGGGATGTATGCGCAGGTGGTGCTTCGTTTAGTAGGACGCATGCGCAGATGCATCTCCCAAAATCACAAATTCGAACCGCACAAGATTTTTAAGCACAGCTTTATCGCCTAACGTTACTTTAGCTAACCATAACATGTTAGCGTTTCGCCTACTTTAGTTATCCTACTTAGCGCGTACCACCGGTACAGATGTATGGACACATGGAGGACAACAAATAACGTTAACATTACAGAGGTGACGACATGCCATAGCTAGTTAGCTATATAGTAAGCCAAGTTTTACTCATGACACTTTGTACAGATGCGCCGTGGGTCTGCACGGTTTCGTGCTTGTTTATATACTTAAGAACTACCATTTCCTCACTGAGTTATGTTAACGCTGACTCTAGTGCCTTGCTAGGGAGCATACAAAGTTAGAATTATTCATCGCAAGTTTTTGCAGTAGTTTTAGAACTTGTTTTTCACAAGTCTGTTCTTCTTGTTCAAGTTAATGTCAACTCTAACTTCACCAGCCTACTCAGCTGAAGCTATTATACAAAGGCCGTTCACCTTCGTTCTCAATGTATAACCCCCCTCCAAGCACAGAATGGGCATGACCAACTCTCCATGCCTAGGTGTTGGCATGGAGGGCACTGCAAACTGCAGTTTCATGCCTATGTCACTGAGAAATTCACGCCTCGCTGATGTGGATCCTACACATGCTGAAGATGCACTCCCCGCTTCTGGCACCATGCCCCAGCCTAACGCCCTGAAGTGTGACGCTAGACCAGCTGATGCGGTCTAGCTAAAATAGCTAAGCCAGGAACTAAACACCTCTCAGTAAAAGTGGAGGGGTTACCTGCAGAAATGGCACAGCTGCAATCTGATCAGCTAATGTTGAACATGACATGAGTCTTTACCACATGAGTTGGTGCAAGGGTGCAGCATTAGGAACCTTTTTTCATGATGAGAGGGATGGTAGCACAGATGTGGAAGTGCTTGCCCCCGCCCCGACTCAAAGACTAGCTCTAGAAGCCAGTCTCGTCATTCTGATGGGGGGTCTGACACCACAGATCATGGCTCGGGCAGGCAACCCTCATGCCCTCTCAGCCATTCTGCAAATGGCCCTAACACACCTGTGCCTTCTTTCGCCTTCTCTGCCTCCTGATGCTCGCCCTTGGTCATGAATCTAGTCCAGGCATTGTTGCTGGCTATCAGTCACATAAGACACCTAGACAGACTGATGGCTAACCTGCGGCAGACCCGCTGCCAGGTTCGGTTGTCTTAATCTCGCTCGCCAGAAGTACGCAAAACCAACCTGTGGAACCTCCCGATGGTTGTTGGTCAGACCTTCAGCCCTGCAGCTGCAGTGGCTCTCGAAACATGGGCTCAGGCTGTTGAATCAAGTCAGCACTACATTCCAACCAATGGGCCACCAAAGCAGAATCCGGAAGTGGCACCCCGCAGCGGGACAGCTAGCTCGCTGCTCTGATACTCTGACTCGTAGAGTTAGAGGCCTGCTCACTGAGGTCTGCAGTCACGGTCCTGCTGCAGCTCCTGGGAACCAACTGCACTACCCCTGAACCAATGGGACGGCCACCGAACGTTTCCACAGCGGCACCTTACCCAATGGGGAGTGGTGACACAGGACCCATGTGTCCTCGCAATGCTGACTCAAGGTTACAAGCTTCAATTCTAGTGCCGGCCTCCACCTTTCACTGGGATCAAAACAATGACCATTACAGATCCCAAATGAGCTCAGGCCCTTTCTCAGGGGATCCTCTCTCTCTTGGAGAAATTAGCAATAAAATGTAAACCCTAAAGAACAGTTTGTGGGGTTCTACTCAACCTGTTTTCTTGCACTTTTTCAAGGTTTTTCAAGATCAACATCGCCTCCCTGCATGCGATTCTGCCAGTGATGTCCTCTGCACCTTTGTGAGGTATGTCCTCTTCCTCATGACCGTGTTGGTATTTGTCATCCAGTGCTTATGCACTGCCTCTTGTGGTCAGGAGGGATGAAACAGAATGCTAGTCATGGATGTATCTGAGGTAACCGCCAGAGCTGTCTGTCATTCAGAATCGGCAAGAAGAATAGATTGTTTGTATGACAGCGGTACTTATACCAGGAGATACCACATCATACGTCATGGGATGACATTCATTGTTATTCATATTCTCGACCTGCAGCACGATGACAATCCAGTGCATATGCACCGCCTCTGGCAGTCATCCAGGATTCATAGAGCTACAGTTGCATTCGTAACTAGCAGTTATTCAGGTTAATGTAGTTCATGTAGTTAACTAATATTAATATTATTATTAATATAATATATTAATATAATAATTGTATTGATAAACATTTGTTCTTAACATGTGGTCTGTAAAATGACATAAATAATATAAAATGCATAAATAATAAAACAATCTAAATAAAAACAATTTATGTGTATGCCTTTATGAACGTTTCCAATCACACATTTTGATCTTACCAAAGAAACAATTCAGATAAGAAAAAAATTATAAATACTGAAATGTTTGTGGAGATGTTCATAATTAGAGTTAATGATCAAATCTGATTGTACGCATGTTTTGTGAATGATGCCCAATGACCGCTTGTTACTTTAAGGTACAAATGAATAATCGTACAAATACAAATACACAATTTCTTTTATTGATCCTTCAGCACTTTGGAGGGAATGCTTGATAATGAACACACGGGCATATTCACTAATGGGATGACTATTAAATGCAACATCAAACAATAAATAGGTGGCTGTGGTCCATTTTTCACTGAAGTGCTTTTTAAAAGATGGCTCTGTTGCACACCAATCCACTCAGCAGATACATTCAAACAAGCACAGAAAAAAAGGAACATGATAATTGATCCGTTGTAATAAATATGCCATGTGCTCCCCTTCCTGCTTCCACCACATCAGTGACCTTTCCTTATCAAATTAATTAAAAGCTTAAGTAGTTGATGGTGACATTTGGAAAATTCTAATGCCTCCTTTGATTAATTTATCCCAAATGCATGAAAACTTCCTTATTAGATCTGTGTTCAGCACCGCATTGACAAATGCAATTTCAGATCTATAGCCTGACATCAATGATGTGGCTCACTAGTAAGATTACTTTACTGATATGAGATGCCATATGCTTCTTCTCATCTGTGATGAAAGACTACAGGCTTTGGCTGAGGTGAAATCAAAACTTTAACCCATTTACAAATCATAAAGGACAGATTGTGCACAAGGACAGGCTGTCTTACTTGTCAGATTGTATCGTTTCTTTTGGTCTGTGAGTTCCAAAATTAACAGATGGGTTAACATTGCAATGTAATTCAGCCTTTTATTGATTATACTAAAAGGAGAAAAATCCAACAGAATTAAAAAAAAAAAAAAAGTTTCATATTGAAACCTCTCACTATGCATAACACCAGACAGACGGCTAATTGTCTGTTTCTGAGCCCTTCTGTTTAGGGACAACAAAATCTGCTGTTTGCAGGATTGCCTCTGTTTACAAAAAACTGACTCCACTCATTCCTCCAATATACATAACATTTGGAGATTGATACCCACTGTTTTGTCTCTAAACATTTTGACTAATTAACAAAATGAAGTCTGCATGTTATTATATCCAAGCTGTACCAGGTAATCATAATCAATCGATGGGGAATTGCTTTGCCTCCTACTGTATCATCAGGGAACCAGTGGGTTATGTTTTGAGGAATGGAATTCTATGGTCAAGAAATTACAACACATTATTTTATTTAAAACATAGTGCAATCATTAAAACTGAGCACCATCTGGGAAAAAAAAAAACTGGTTATCTAAAATGCAATGTGCATTTCAGGGATAAACTGGATTAATGGCTGCACTCTGAGGAGAGAGATTTAACAGCAGATTACTGAGGGTCTTACATCATCATGTTTTAAGGCTAGCATAAAATGGTTTGTTTGTTTGCGGTTTGGCTTCTTCATAAGAAAAATACATTTAAAAGAATCAGGTGTGCAAAGTAGGATTTGCAAATGCCAAATTTGCTTATATTAATGCTGGGTGGGGAAGAAGAAGGGTTAAATTTACTATACACTTTAAAATGGTGTGGCTCTTGTTTTCCATGCTCTGTATCATGACAATGCCTGTCATAACAGAATGGAAAACATTTAATGAAAATTAAAAACATTCACTAAAACAGGTACACGACCATTTTTAATTCACCATATGTGTGCAACACAGCAACTTGAAAACTACATCCAGGATTTGACGGTGGATAAACTGAACCCAGCATGCATCGACTTTTCAGGCATGCACACTGTCGTTTCCCTAATGAAATTCTTTAATGAGATGTGTTGGTTCTGAGCAAATGGTAAACTAATGAGTCAAAGTATGCTTTAAACAGCTTTTCCTAGTAATTCTTTGGGTAACCCACCCGAACCAAGCATATGTATGCTATGCTAAACCTATATCAATTTATTTGAATTCATTTTTAGCTTTGATCTGTTGAGGATATCCTTACCTCCGAAGGCTCCAGAGGCTCTCCATTCTTCATCCATCTGTAGGAAGGCTTTGGTTTCCCACTGGCTTTACACTCCCAAAGCAGCGTGTCGTCGATTGGCTTTTGCATGTCCTGGGGTTTCTCAATCAGGTGAGGAGGCGCTTCAATTAAAGAGTCAAACAGAATACACTGTCAGTGAAGCAAAACCCAGTGGTTGAGTAAACTGAGACTGCTAAATGCAGATCCATGTACTTAAAATTCAACGTGCTGACCTCTGAGAAATGCATCCGTTATTTGAGTTTGAATTGCAGTTCTTGCCAGCCATAGGTTTTTCACAGTTTCTACACATGTGCATGCATACACACACACACACACCTATACACACACACACACACACACACACAAACACACACATACACACACACACACACAAATATAAACACAAACAGACACGCACATGCACGCACGCATGCACATACGCACACAGACACACACACACACACACACACACACAAACACACAAATATAAACACAAACAGACACGCGCACGCACGCATGCACACACGCTCACAGACACACACATACACGTAGACATGGGACCTTACCATGGGCATATAGACATTATTTATTTCCTGACCATCCACTGAGTACCATTCTATAGCTACTAATATTGATAACAAATTCTTAGTGATTCTTAAATACAATTGTATGCACTTGTCCTTGCTTTGTAAGCTATTATGGATGAGAACATCTTGCTAAATAAATGTAATGTGCAATGGTTATCAAGATCACTCACTAATTAATTAGGGTCATATCTATGTTGGGATTTCACAAAAATCTTCCTGCTTAATTATTTAATTAGCCCCAGTTATATGCATAATCTGCCCTTTTAGTTGAACTTATTGATAAGTTCTTGAAAGACAGCTGATATACAATTTTTTGCATGACTATATGATGCACTTTACTGTGGTCTAATCTACGAGCCAGCATTGGTGTTTAGAGTTCATTATACATTTGAGCCAGAGTTACTGCAATAAAACAAAAACCTCCATACACACCGGCCCTCAATAAATTAAATAGTCTAAAACCACTCCAACTGCTCTAAAATGGAACTAATACAACACAGTATTTCTTTTACTATGAATTTGCGAATATTCCTGTTTAAATGGAGAATGATTTTTAAGAATCTCTGCTTTATTAAATCTATATTTTTTCCTAGCATCATGAAAAAGACTAGACGACTGTTTGCATGGTGAACTTATCAAGTGTATTAAATGTAAAAGGTATACAGTGATTATGTGATAATTATAGATTATTCCTTTTGAGGTTAGGGTTTATCTATAGCATTTTTCATTCTTCTGTAGACATTGTTGAAGGAAAATTATGGATGCAATAGGTTATAATTATCTCAGCACATTTATCTGAGCATTTAAAAAAATAATTTTGTCTATAAAAGCAGATTTACTTGCAAATAAATGTCCTGAAAATCTGATTATGCCCTATCATTTTCATTTTAAGCAATGCATTCTAAATGGCAAATTGATACAAATCCCTATATTCATTGCCTATTCATAACACCAAATTCATAATTCATCATACATGTTCATAAAGCTTATAAGTACAATCCCCTCAAGACATTAAACAGGCAGGCATATTTCAATTAAAAATACTACAGCAGATGTCAGATTATTATGGAAAATCACTGTGGCAATTTCAAAGAAAATTACTGCACGCTACTGATAATTTTGAAGGTGTTGACTTAAATTTTATTTAAATTATACTAAGAAGAGTTAAGGAGGTGACTGGCTGAATCATTCTTCAGTCCTTTATGTGCATCTAGTGTTATGAAAGCACAGGGACTGTTTTCGTACTGAACTACACACATATTTGTTATATTGAATTATCTTGTTTTAAATGTCACATATTTATAGGCAGGAGAAACTGAAAGCCTATAGTTTCATCCCTGCAATTATTCAGTGTTACAACCAATACCTTGTCACAGTGTTGAAATGTTGAGTATGCAAAATCAATCAATCAATCAATCAATCAATCAATCAATCAATTATCAGCTTCTTTCAGTGGTTGCTATAAAAACACTGGATAAGTGTCTACTAAACAGTAGTAAAGACTGCTGAATCTCAATTCAACTCCTGATCAGTTTGTTTGTTCTTCCATGTATTAAGTCCTCAAATTTAAAATGCATAACAAATATGGCCATCACGGCAAACTTATTTCATTTCAGTGCTTAATTTTCTACAGAGGTGACACAACACAACACTCAGGCTACTGTGTAACTGTGGCTGATGGTGTGAAGTCCTATTGGAACCCATTATGCCTAAATGTTTTTGTGTGTCCATGTGCAATATCATACTGTTCCTGACTCTGTCCCATTTAAATAACTTATGGTTTAATTAAATACATTGGTTGCATTGATTCCTATCAGTTAAGTGCATGTCACTGAGACATAAGGGATGTGTTCAGCTAAAATGCCACCACTGCTAAAGCAAAGGAGTGATCTATGTGGTCTTTGTTAATAAATAAAGAAATAAATAAAAGTGTTAAAACAATTCAAACTACAAAGATCTCAATTCAGGATTTATGTTCTATTTTCTGAGTTGAAGGTCAATCCTCCATAATCCCCTATCACTGCAGACTTGATTTCTGTATTATCAAGACAACATTCTTGGCACTTTCCTTTCCTTTCAAACTGTTTCCTTTAACCATACAAATGCATGCCATGAGTCAAGGTGAAAGAACTTCACTGTTCATGTTTTTAAACACTTTGTAGGAAAGGACGATTCTGTCCCAGAGAGCAGGACATTTAAATGTGGCTCTGAAGAAAATCAACAATGGTGTAACAATGTGTGTATTTACACTATCTATCTATCTATCTATCTATCTATCTATCTATCTATCTATCTTTCTATATCTATCTATATATTATAATTTTATGCATTTTGATTTCACCACATAGAAATTACAGCACTTTTCAGTCATAATGTTTGGGACAGTAGTATAAATTGTCATAATGTTTAGGATAAAAGGCATCACAGGTGTTTCTAATTAGTCAGGTGAGTTCGATTGCTGACTTAGTGCAGTTATAAGAGAGATTTTAGTATCTAATCTTGATTATAGCCTTTTGATTGCTTTTGGAGTCCGTTATTGGCGTTTGCCAATATGAGGACCAGAGTTGTGCCAATGAAAGTCAAAGATGAGATGCCATTATGAGGCTGAGAAGTAAAAAATAAATTTAAAAAACTTTCAGAAATGTACGTCAAACCTTAGGCCAGTGGCTCCCAAACTCAGTCCTGGGGACACCCTGTGTATAGCCTACTGGTTTTCACTCCAACCACAATTGCAATCGCATAACTTTAACAAGCTCAATATGAACATGGGGATTTTATTCTTCATGGCATGCATAGCTATTTTGGACATAATGTACTTAAGAGGGTAAATAATCTCTCTAAACACGAAAAGCACCTAATTAAGAAAAAATAACAGCTTGTTAAAATTCTGGGCTTGCAACTATGGTTGGAATGAAAACCAGCATACACAAGGAGGCCCCAGGACTGAGTTTGGGAACCACTGCCTTAGGCAAACCAAAATCAAATGCTTGGAATGCTGTTAAGAAGAAAGAGTAGTGGTGAGCTCACAAAGTGGAGTTGGAGGAAGACATTTCACTTGTGGCTTTGACATGCAGTCCACAGGCGCCCGAATTGACCAGCGGGGGTCACTTGAGACCAATGAAACTTGGACCCCTAACGACTGAGCCCTCCCAACCTGGATTCGATCCGAGACCGTGGGGCTCATCCTTGTACCACAGCATGGTGCCTTAACTGAATGAGCTACCCAGCAGCCCCCAGGAATTATTATTTTAAAGCCATTCGTACCTTGTCCCATTTTAGTAGAGCAGAAACACTGTTAAGATTGCTGGTGTCCTTCCACCTCTCAGCACCTGAGTTGTTCCTTTGTTGTATTAGCCACCTACTCTATCTCTACCCCACCATGTACCTACTGACATTCAGGCACAGTTTCCCAAATAAATAAAAAACCAACCAAAAATAAAACCAGCCAAAAATAAAACCAGCCAGTTAACTCCTGAGTGAATGATGGTCTAAGCTCAATCAATCAAACCCTTGAATTATATGAAGGCAAAATGCAAGACGGAGGGCCTAGGTGGCAGAATATGATAGTTTTCATACCACTACACCGTATCAATATACGTTATCTCAGAGGTGTCCAATCTTTTCTGAAAAGGGGCTATGCGGGTGTAGGTTTTTGATTTAGCACAGCAAGATGACACTAGATTCAACTAATTGACAAATGATAATAACCTTGATATGTAGAATGGGGCATCTTAGTGCTGGGATACAACAAAAACCTGCACCCACATCAGTCCTTTTCAGAGAAGACTGGGCACCCCTGTCTCATCTGTTTCAGCTTCAAAAAGCAGTTTGAAAATAATACTGGAAATCCACTCCAAAAAAATCCATCCATTTGTTCAAAGGGGAACACTGGGCAGCCATATGCTTAAATTACACTTATCTTTAATCACAAACCCATACACAGTATTGGGCCATAAAAAGTACTGTACAATACCGTAATGGAAAGTGACAGTAATGCACTTTTCATTAACCAACTTTTCCTATACCATTATTCAAAAAATGTATCATAAATTCACTTGGATGTTTCAGACAGGGAAATGCATAATAAAAAAGTATGTGTAATGACATTATATCCAAAATAAAGAGCACACAAAATGATGACAAAGAAAAAATAAGGGGAATATAATTTAAATGCTACAATGGAATAGCCACTAATGCTGGCCTGCAAAACGATACAGAAAACTACTGACCTTGCTGTTTTAAATTCCCTTAAAATTGAAAGCGCAGTTTCCAGTGTCTGCGTCATTGTGACTGCAGGTTACAGTGATAAACACCAGATACCTGTATTGATTCTCTCATTCCTGCACAGTGCTGATGGGTGTCTCACAAGCTTAATTCTATGGAACTTCAAAATTGCAGATTTTATCACCAGGCAAAGAGCAACTCGCAACAGCTTCAAAGAAGCTCTGTCACAAGCAAATCACAACAAACAAGGCCCCCCCTTTTCTCTTGAACAAGCACGCAGGAGGATCTCTGTTGGAGAACTTTGTTTATCGTCACAAGGACCTTTGAGTGGGAAATAAATAATAGCAAATAGTTTAATGCACAGAGTGAGTTATTCCTGACAGATGCCAGAGCAAGACTGTGACTTATCGAACTCTAGGGGGAAACCAATTGAAGAGAGTACTGTACAGCTGAGGTGGAGGAAAATCAAGAGGTGGATCATAAATATAAATGACACAAACAGATGGAGGATGTTGCACCATGAAAGGGCACACCTCACTCATTTATGAATTTTGGTTACAATATTACATTTTTAAAATATGAAATACGGTTGTACATCTTCTTCACTTTGTTAATCTGCCAGTACTTTATTTCTATGGTTTCCTCTCAAAGAAGCTGTCACAGGATGCTTCAATGTTCAGGATATAGACAATAAAACAAGGGTGATGAAACATTCGGCAAACCCATTCCAAGCCATTCTGGTAAATGGGCCATTAGGCTCAGAGGAGGGAAAAAAAACTCCTCCTGAAGGAAAATAATAAATCTCCGTGGTCAGCTACCTACAGGTACTTAGCTAATAGGAAGCTGTCTTGTATGAACAATGAGCCTGCGTAAATACCACATCAGAGGGAAAGGTCACGACCTCTCACTGGTATGTCCATTTCAGAATAAATAAGACCAACTCCATGAAATAGAATTCTTCTCCATGAGAAGGATTTTTCAATTTGAGAGAGCTTCTCACAGTAAATTGTGTGCTATAAGTCATTACTAAAATAACTGTTTTAAATAATTGCATTTTCAAATATACATTAATATTATGCATTTTAAAAAATTCCTAGTAAATTCCATGCATATATATTTCACTATTTACAATGCTTTCCATCTTCAAAATTCCCACACTGTAATCCTTCTACAAATATAAACAAATATAGACACAATAATCAGCTTGTCTGCGTCAAAATTAGCTCGGTTTAAGCAATAAAATAATAAAGCCACGCTCACTGTGTAGAAATCAGGTCAGGAGGCATCCCAGCTTGTTTTATCTCGCCATTTGGCAGATTGCTTTAGCTAATGAAAACTGCTGAGATGGGCGTAAAACCCCAGTTTGATTAATAATGAAGAAAAAAGGCCACATGCCAGACATGCATGGATGAAAGCAAACATGTAACTGTAAGTGTAAAGATCTGCTACGAAAGGGTGGGTAAATGTATATGCTTTTAAAAGGGATTAGCCTGGAATTGAGTGGGAAAACCACATCAAATGAATGTTTCACCTGAAACCTGAAGTGCTTTGCTAATAAAATTTATGCATTGTGCATTACAGATTATTTGTGTGGCATATGTGGCCTACTCTAAGTACTGCACATTTAACGGCTTTCATCCAAATCAAAGTTGGATGTCAATCATTGAGCCATCTGGAAGAACTCAGGCACAAAGCACATGCACAAGGTCATGAACAAGGCCTTTTCCGAGTATGCATTGCTTCTTCAAGCTGGATAAAAATATTATAACACCTTAGCTTTAATCGTTTGAAACTTCAGTTAGAATACAGCACCCGTGCAAAGGCGATGATTGCCACTGCACACTAACCCCAGTTCTGCTCAGCTGTAACCTCTCTCGGTGGGAGAAGATCTTACACATCCAGCTTTTCATGCTCAAATATTAATGCGTTTTGAGATCACCTACCGTAGAAAGACAGCTTTCCTTTTACACTGTTCCTCCCCCTGGAGTTCTCTGCCATACACTCGTACAAGCCAGCATCCTCCTGCTGGAAGTAGGGAATTTCCAGTACTCCACTGGCTTTACTCAGATCCACCTTCCTGGAGAATGGAATGCCATCCACCCGTCTCCAGTTAATAGTTGGGACAGGGCTATTGAATGGAAAAGAATGTACAGAAAACCAGGGTTATAGGAGTGGTGTTTGCATCCGCTTCTAAACCCAAATCCTGCTACACCTGGATTGGTCATATACACCTATGACCATAGAATTTATGTGTATAGATTCTGTACGTGTTTGTCTAATGAATCAAATCAAAACTTTATGTAAGTGCAATTGCTGGTGAATATTTTGTAAGACTGAACATACACCAGTAGAATTCAATGGTTAACCGCACAGGTTGAAATTCATTTAATTGTTTACCAAAGTACATTTGAGTGAAAAAACATGAAACACTTACTTTCCGAGTGCAAAACACTCCAGTTTTACTGTGGAGCCTTTTGCCACAGGTACAATCTCAGGAAACTGAACTTCAATCTTTGGCTCATATTCACCCATCACACCTGGAGAATGAAAAGCAGCACTCAATCAAGCTCACTAGCAGCCCAGGTGAGTACCTAAATGCAAACATATCATGTTTCAGTTCTCGTGCAATCCATCCATAGTGCAGGTGCTCTTTAGGAACTGTCTACTAAAGCCGCGTTTCCACTGCAGGAACTTTACCCCGGAACTAGGAACCTTTTGAGGAACTCAGTGCGTTTCGACCGCAGGAACTAGGGTCTAAATTAAGTTCCGGGGACTTTATTTTACCCCAAAAAAAGTCCCCGCTCGGGGGGTGGGGCGCAAGCGCTGAAAATTTCTGATTGGTCGACTACTCGCAGTGTTTTATTTCAACCGCCACTCTTTAAAATCTGCAGCCGCAAACCGATTTATTTTCATAATAACTTGAAATCAAACTTGTATGTTATGCGGCGCAGTAGCCTACTTTTGGTTATAGCCTGCCAACGTCTTGGAATTATAACATGTGTGCTCTTCTGTTCTTTTCTTGCTTTAGTATTCGTTTTATAAAATGTTAAGCATTCGTGCTGGGACAGCATATTACGTACCAAAACATTCAAACGGTTTAATTTGGTTGCTGAATATTTTCTTCAGGATTTTCTTTGTTAGCCTGTTGTGATTGACTCAAAACGTTTGATGCAGTTATGTGAGGTATGCGGTAGTTCTGCGTAATTTACATTGGCGATACAGTAAAAGCAAACTGGAAATCACCTTCCGCACTTTTTGTCAGGGTAAAATAACAGGTTAATTCTAGTAATCGTCCCTTTTGCTTTTTCAGACTGCCATAATTTTACTCTGCCATTCTTCAATTCCACAAAAAGACCAGGAAGACTATGGACTAATTTATGGTGCATGGTTCGCATCTGGAGGGCACACTTCGCTGCTCGGCTAGCAGTAACTTTGAAGGAAAGCAAACGTTGGCTCTACCACTGCTAATTTAAATTTTTTGTTCTATTCTTGTCATTTGGCGATTAGCCTATATGGAATTGACGATGAGAAAGTCATCAATTCAACAGCAAATTGTTTACGACATGTGCATGTTTTCTGCTGTTGTTGCCAGTTATTTGTGGAATGTGAATGCATTCTGTCGCCTCGGATGTCAAGACATGAAAGTGAATGTTCGCATAAAAACATAATGAACGTGTTTGAGAGGATATATAAAACAGTTACAATCTGACTATTTGCCTGTTATATCCTATTTGTTGCATAACAACGGTCCAAGTCCAACTACAGTTTTGATTGACAACGGTAAAATATGCCCAAACGGCCGCGGAAGAATATTTCAATTTCAGGTGATTAAATCGATAAAAATCAATAAATACGAAAGTAACCATATATAGTCATTGTTGGTAACCCGTTGTATATAAGTGGAATAAACCCCTCCGGGTTGTCCCGGTTATTAGAAAATAATGTAGGCTACTTCGGTGGTAGCATGGGGTTACAGAAGAAATCATAGGACAGATGGACCGAAGACAACGTTGCTTTTTCATACGTCAGTGGGCTAATTTGCCTAATCTTTGTGGGACTTTAGACCGCGGTGGAAACGCAGACAACAATGGGCTGAAGGAACCTTTTAGTTCCTTTAAAAGTAGTTCCTGGGACTAAAAGTTCTTATGACGGTTTTTACTGATGAGAGATTTTATGATCTTACCTTTCGCCTTTATGTAGGTCTTTACATTCAACGTGAGATAGTGGAAACAATCAACCCCCCCACTCCCCATATTGTGCAGCTGGCATTATCCTGACAGCCCTTCTGCTGCAGAGAGCTAATTCAGATTCTTATCTTGATTGCCTAAAACGATGAGGAAGCTAAAATCCACCATGTAATGGTGAACAAGACAGGCAGAGGGGCGCATTAGCATCCCACGTAATGACTGCTTGGCAGAAGACAAGCTGACTGTGCCCTCTATGCTGGTCAGTTTAATTGGCCCAGAGGTTCTCAATAAACAGGTAGATATACCAAAAAAGAAAATCTCCACTGCTCCGAGGACCTTGACATTATTTACACAAAAATAACTGTTAGAAAAAATAGTAAATCATCATCATCCTGTCACTGTTCATTTAAGGTCTAAAGTAGGCAGAATGTATTCAATAAATGTAGGTTTTTAACCAGTTAGCTACTTTTCTTCAACTATGAAAATGAAGAAGATATAATTGTCCCTTTAACCAGCTATTTTCCTTAAATAAATGATGCGCATGTCAATGCCATTTTACTGCTCTGTGGTTCCTTAAAATAATTCTCTTTAAAGATTGCATACGGATGAAATCTAATTACAGGATGTCATTTATGTGTCAGTGCCTGCAAAGCTGTGGGATTGAATTGACCCCCCATGGCGTCAGCATACATCACACAACAGAAATCTGCTCATGGCTGTTTACTAAATGGAAAAATTGCTCAAAGCAATATTTTAAAAAATGAGCACAGGAGAAACAGATTTCTCATATTTCTCTTATTGGTTTATTATTGGTTTATATACAGTGAGCTCCATAATGTTTGGGACAAAGCCAAATATTTTCCTTTTTTAGTTCCACAATTTTTAATTTGCAATGAAAATCTGATTCACAGCTTTTTTTTAAAGGCTATTTTTATACATTTTGGTTTCAGCTTTTTAAATCATAGTGTTTCTGAATAATGCAGTTATAAGAGCTTCTAGTATCTAGTCTTGATTCTAGGCTTTTGATTGCCTTTGTAGTTTGTTATTGGTGTTGGGCAACATGAGGACCAGAGATGTGTCAATGAAAACCAAATAATCACAAAGGGCCTGGTAGGCCAATGAACACTTTAAAATTGATGCCCAAATAATTCTCAACATAATGAAGAAAAACTCCCAAACATCTGTCCAACAGGGGATAGGCGTGGATGTGTCAGTGACTAATGTCCGCAGACTTCAAACAGGACTTTAAAGGCTACACTGCAAGATGCCAACCATAATTAGACAAAAAAGATGACCAGGTTACAGTTTAGGTAAGATATACCTCAGAGAGTTCTGGAAAAAGGTCTCGTAGACAGACAAAACCAAGAATCACGTTTATCAGAGTGAAGGCAATGGTGTTATGGATTGGACATGCATGGGTGCCACAGGTACTGGCTCACTTGTCTTCATTGTTGATGTAATTGCTGACTGCCGCAGCAAAATGAATTCTGAAGTGTACAGAAGCATATTATCGGCTCAAGTTAAAACAAATGCCTCCAGACTCATTGGACGTTGCGTTATCCTACAGCAAGACAATGATTCCAAACCTACCACAAAAACAACAAAGATGTTTTTCAATGCGAAAAATGGGAGAAACTCTTGACTGGCTAAGTTAGCCCACCTGAATCCAATTAAGCATGTATTACCTATGCTGAAGATAAAACTTGAGGCAATTAGCCACTGAAACAAGTGGAGATACTTAGCACCTGGTTATATCTATTGGCCACACACTTCAAACAGCCATTGCATGCAAATGATATGCAACAAAGTACTAAACATGACTACTTTCATTTACGTAACATAAATATGTCCCAAACATTATGGTGCACTGAAATGGGCGGCTATGCATAAGTAATGCTGTAATTTATACATGACATGGTGAAACCAAACTGTATTAAAATACCCTTTAAATAAAAGTAGAGAATTTGCACTTTAACCACATGTGAATTGTGGAGTACAGAACTAAATCAATAAAAAATATGTCCTAGTCCCAAACATTATGATGCTCACTATGTGTGTGTGTGTATATATACACACACACACACACACACACACATACACCTGCCATACAAGAGGAGCAAATAATTAGATCAATGTTGGATAGATGACCTTTATATTCACAGGCTATTGATAAGGCCATCTTTGAAACTCTATAACACATGGAACTAGGTTATCTTAATTTTTGTACCTCACTGAAACAACAGCTAATTAACCTTTGAATGTAATTTGTATTCTGCAAAAATACTGTGTCCTACTTTGCTTTTGTGAAGCCTGGCTTTTATTTTAAGGCTGATGATGTTCTTTTCAGCCCAGTTTGCCTCCTGATTGCTCAGGCTTTGCTGAATCTGCCTCTGTTATTCTAGATCTCCATTAAGGCATCTGCAGCGTTTCCATCCACATGAAATGCTACCAATTATATCAGTCCTATCCATTAGCATGCAGTGCATTTCACATAGTAAACGGTTCAGGCTATTTTAAGAGCTTGTGATATGACAGGACTATTCACAGTATCTCGGAAGATATGGTAACATTCAGGGAAAGAGGAAAAGGCGTGTTTTTGAAAGTGATATGTACTGTAAGCAGTGTTCTCACCATCAGTGCGTAGAACCAGCGGAGTGCGAGGGCCCTGTACCCGGGTTTTCGTGACAGTGTTGGTCACCACACAGGTGTAGTTGCCCACGTCCGATGGCTCCACCTTTGCGATGTAAAGATTCCCATTTTCCTGAGACACGAAGCGGCGGGTGTCTTGCTTCACAAATGATGGGTATTCATTGAAGATCCACGCATATGACAGCTCTAGGAAGAAGAGAGAAGAATGCCTGATGACATTTGCTTGGCACAACTTTCTTCCGCAGCTGACGTGGATGATGAGCTATGCTAACTCCTTGGCCTGTACAGAGTATCAAGGCTATGACAGGGCAATATAAAATGGTGTGACTGACTGCTATTCTAAGTCATTAATGACTAGAAGATAACCCAGAGCTCTGTGATTATCTGGCTTCATGTCAAATAGATTCATATATAGGGCTTGATTCAGGCAAACCCACCAAGCATCTTAAGGAAGTACAATTCAAGCAAACCAAAGAAAAATTATATTTCTTATATAATAAGAGTCATAGAGAGTTCATGTGTAATATGCCAATGATCTCGGTCATAACATCATCTGAAAAACAAGAGCTAGAGGCTAGAATAAAATTAGGCTTAAGTTTGTAGAGATCTACATTCTTGTGAACTCAGTTGGGTGGAGACTTAGTATTAATTACTTACACAAGGCTATCTATTTTAGAAAGTGGACTCCAAAAGATGAAGCTGACGCACAATCCTATAATTACTTTGCCATCACAAATCTGTATGGGGATCATGTGGACAATAGCATCACCTTGGCTATGCTAACCCACTGCAGGGCTCTAATCCAAAATTGAACCATGCAATGTACGGCACACAATAACCAAGGATGTTATTAAGGCAATGGGAGGCTTTTCAGGAATTTTATAAACCCATTGAATGGAGCAAGGAGTTCAAAGTGGTTCAAAAAATGGCAAAAAAAAACAACAACAAAAAAAACACGCCCAAATATAGCAGTTGGCTTTACAAAAATCTCTATCAGGTTCACAACACAAGGCAGAAAATACTGAGCCACAGTCAAAGAATAAAGTCAACCAGCGGTAGTTTTTGTTGGCAGGTACAGTGGCCATTCTAAAACTATAAATGTCAACAGGACTTTCATGTCCTATCAGTGAGTCCAGACATAACAGAAACGTAAAGAACATAACATAATTTTGAATAGTGACCTTTGGGAAAAGGAATTTTGCTCTTTGTTGGTTCAATGCCCTTAACTCATAAGTTCATCAGGCCAAAATGACGGAAGAGAGAAGCCACCCACGGGTCAGGTGGTTGTGAAATATGTACTGTCAAAATCTGTATATCCCTGCTACAATAAATATTTATTTTTTGCTATACGCACTAAAGGGCGGATAAAATGACTACCATCATACAGTAGCTCTTGTCTGATTAAGTCTAAAAGGCAATGTGACATCAAATAAAAAGGAGCAGTAATTTGGCCATATGTAGTGTGATTATGTGTGTGGTTATTATACGTATATCGTTTGTATATTGTGTATATAGAAAATGCAATAGAGCCAATCCATGCAAAATCACTAGAAAAGCTGCTGTGTAAATAACTTCCCCCTTTCTGTTAGATGCCCATAAAGAATTAAGCACAAGCAAAGTATTTGGCTTCCAAATCGCAAAACAAATTCTGCATTTTTTTCATGATACATCATGATGGCAAAGGCCTTGAGACATTTTACAAGAACGCATTTCCTTCATTTCCCCTTTAATGGTGAATTCTGACGATCTGGCAATAGGGAGGAAAATGTCTATGGAATCCATCAAGAATCCATCGTGCTGTAGTACTTGCCAATAGGTGTTATTTTATTTGAAGAATGCTGGAGCGGTTTTTAATGAGGTGAACACCCGCAAGCCTCTCTACAGCTTCTTCCCTTCAGAGATTCTAGGACTGCAGACTGTCTTGGGCTGCCAGGCATGGTTGTGCTTTAATCTAGTAGCAGCACACACACCATTCACTGGTCCTTAATCTCTGTTCCTCTCACACTGTCCTCCACACTGGCACCCAGGCTGAGATCATCACGTCCCAGTTAGCCACAAGTTTCTCCTAGCAGGGTACGCCTGCTGGAGGTGGGATAATTCTACACAAATTAAACCTTTCTTTCCACCTTTCGAGAAAATCCATTTTTAAAATTTGTAGACAGAAGTGCTCAGTTGGCTACATATTTTCTAAATGCAATGTTCGGAATTATGCTAATCAAGAGCTGCTGAGTTCTGAAGCCCCGCTAATGAACAGGCATGTACCATTTCCCTGCTGAGCCTTATCAAACCCATTCGCTCGTTAACAGGCTGGTAATTAAACAAAACAGTCTTGGAGGATTCCTCCCTGACTCTTTCTGTCTGCTTGTCCATTTATCACTGTGTGATTCTACCCTTGCTGCAGTTCTGCAATTATCACGTGCAGGAGAGGATAACCACACAGTGTATAGGTCTGCCTTTTGCTAGCTCCTTACTGTGCAGTTGAACATATTTAAGGACACAGCACAACATGAAAACACATTATTTTCACGGAATATGAAAAAATATGCTCTTTTTCCAAATCTTTCCTCTATTACTTTTGCTTTCATTTTACTTTTTTCTTGCTTTTCAGAATAATTCACAAACAAAATAACAGCAGACTCCCACGACAGACACAAAAGCAGTTTAGTTTACAAAAGGGAGAACTGTAAACTACAGACATGTTTACTCCTCTTAAATGTAATACTTATGTCCCTAAAGTCCATCATGAAAGCCTCATCGGTGTGACATATATTAGATTTAAATTCAGGTCTTTGGCTTATATGGGTCCTACTGGGTTTATATTGCATTTGAACCACAAGTAAATGCACTTCGATTTGGACAGTGTAACTTTGGCACTAGGATTTTGACAAGGGTTCAGAGAGTGCAGCAATGACAGGTGGACACTAGTGGCAGAACATGTATTGTACAATCTGTAAGTGTTAAATGCAAATTAATATTATTCAACTGTTGAATGTCTCACTCATTAACTGTGATTCCAATTTAGCATGCACTGTATGAGTAATACATTAGTGATAACTTCAGCTGTACGTTGTTAACTAATTGTAGTTATTTTAGGGTTTGTAAGTCACTCTGAATATGATTGTAAATGCTTCTTACATAACATACAGACTTTTCTTGATTTTTTTTATCAAGAAAGTTATTGATTATATACTTCTATATAAATAAGAAATAGCCATCCAACTAAGTCTGTACAGGTTGACTGTTCAACATGATCAAAAGTATTTGTACACCCCTTGGTCTGGGGCTGTTTTTCATGGTTTGGGCTAGGCCCCTTAGTTCCAGTGAAGGCAAATCTTAATGCTACAGCATTCAAAGACATTCTACACAATTCTGTGCTTCCCCAACAGTTTGGGGTAGACACTTCATCGTTTCAGCATGGAAATGTCACACAGCAGGCACTACAGCAAGGTCCATATAGATATGGTTTTGTTGAGAATGGAGTGAAAGAACTTGACTGGGTTGCATATAGCCCTGACTGAATCCCCATCCAACATCTTTGGGATCAGTTGGAAAGCCAACTGCGAGCCAGGCCAAATCGGCCAATCAGTGCTCACCACTAATGCTCTTCTGGCTGAATGGAAGCAAATCCCTGCAGCAATGCTCCCACATTTGCTACAAAGCCTTCCTAGAAGAGTGGAGGTTGTTATAGCAGCAAAGGGTGGACCAACTCCAAATTAATGCCCATAATTTTTGATGAGATATTGGATGTCTGGTGTCCACATACTTTTGGCCATGTAGTGTATGTAGTCATTCTAAAATGTAGACCATGACGTTATACTTTTACATTATCTATGGACAGCAGTGCAATAGACAAGCACACATCAATACAACATGGGATTAAACCAATTAGTAGGAAAGTTTATTTCAGTGCAGTAAAAGGCTGTCAGCCAAAATCTACAATATATGAAAACAGAAACAGTGTTACTTAGCAAGGACAAAACAGGGGTGCGGTGGACACCTTTCTCAGTTATCTCAAATATATGATATTCTTTAAATATTTTTTCCCAAATATCAGTAGTAATGTAATACTTCCAGAGCATTTCAATGAAAGCTTCAGGTAACAATTGTAAATGGATGTGCTATGATCTATTGTGCTTCAGGAATTCTCTGTCCCACTTGAGAGGTAGTACTGCACCAACCTGATACCATGGTATTCTTTAGCATTTTTACCATTAAAAAAACTTTTGGATAATAATTTTCACTCCAAAACTGAGAAATTCCAAGTACATGGCTGCCTTGTCTCATCTCAATGTCACTTATGTAAGAAACACTAGACAAGGCCCGTACAGCCCAGTGATACACTCACCTGTTACACCAATGTCTAGTTTTTAAAAAGTATACTTAAAGAGACCGAATGACACTCTAAACAGTGACCTGTAGGTTCTTGGTGACTCACTAAACAGTTTTAAAATATAGATGACTTCAAGGAACCTATTGAATTCAAGACCACCTTAATCCCACAGGATGAAACGAATTGTGTTTCACCACAAAAGAACCATTTCTTGGATATAGGGCTCAGACTGCGCTCAGAGTAGGTGCCTCGGGGACAGATTCTTTGACTTGTAAGGCATCTAAACATGACCTCCACAAACTTGAACGGACAGACAAATATGTATGCCAAAATAAATGAAGCCAAACTTAATTAAATGGAATTTGTAGGCACTGAGGTAGAAAGACTTTCTATGAATTATTATTTAAAGGCACAAAAACTGATTTTCTTAAATTTGAATATGATTTGCTTATACATTTCACTAAAAAAATAGGAGCAATCTAATAAACAAGTAATTTTCACTGAATCTTAAAGTGTAGTGCTCAAGAGCTGAAATAAAATGAGGCCTAAGGCCTACTCAACATCTAACGGTTCAATATTACATCCATCATTGCTAACATTACATGTATCCATTATGAGAATCAGATGGTGCATATTATAAGCTGCCAATCGTCCTCTCATAAACCATGTTTCTCATGATTAATGAGAGAATCTACATATGGCTGTAGCTTAAAGATGAAAACCTGAATGCAGTTTTACATCAGAACTTTAACAGAGACTGGCATGTAACTGACACAGTTGAGTGGGTATTTCCCTTTTCCAGCTGTAATGAGATCAGGGATATGATTTTGGTCTCTGTTCAATAATAATTCAGCATAATATGTACAATATAAATGGCCTAACCAAATTCCACACTACCAGTACCAGTTCTATTCAGACCAGGTGTTTTCACATTTTTTTCTGCAGAAACTTTACATTTTGATTTTGACGTGTGAGTCAAATTTGAGACAAACGATTGAGTGAGTCCAGACATTTTCTAATTTTTCACTGTGATTTTAAACTGATTTAGACTGCATAATGGAAATTCATAAGTAAAACTACTACTTTATTTACAAGGGTTATTTGATATGATACATGAATTATGCTCGGTACTAGAACATTCTTAAGGAGAATGTCTGGTCATCTGTCTGTGAACAGTAGCTGAAGCGTAATTGAGTTTTGCAGCAAGACAATGAACCAAAACACATACCATCCACATCTGAATGGCTGGAAAAAAACAAAAACATTTCGGAGTAGTAAAAGTCCTGACTTGAAACCAATAGATATGCTGTGGCAGGACATGAAACGTTAATGCTCATAAACTTGCCAATTTGTTGGAATTGAAGCAGTTCTACAAAGAGAAGCAAACTAAAGTTCCTCCACAGCAATGTGAAAGACATATCAAATTATAGAAAGGGTTTGGTTGCAGTTATTGCTTCCAAAGGTGGTGCAACCAGTTATTAAGTTTAAGGGGGCAATTACTTTTTCATGTGGGAAATATGGATGTTTGATATAACCTTTTACATTAAATGAAATAATAATTTAAAAAATGTGTTTGGTGTTTACTCAGGTTCCCTTTTTGTCTAATATTACACTTGTCTAAAAAATCTGAAACCATTCAGTGTGACAAACATGCAATAATAGAGGGAATCAGGAATGGGGGAAACTTGTTACGGCACTGCAATTAGCAGGTTACACTGCACAGTGCTACAGTAAGCTATTAGCTTGACAAAAGCAAGGCTGATTCTCAGTACTTCTGTGGCAAAGTGACAAACAGTGGATTACAAGAATGTTAATATCAGCCCAGCAGGCAAAATTAGATAAACAGAGATAAAAAGAACAGTGAAAATAAGCTTCCACACAAAGGACTTTTCAAATTTCAAATGCTTGCCTGAAAATCTTTTCCAGTCAGGCTAAACAAATAGAATGCATTCACCATCTCTCTCTCCCTCACTCTCTCTCTGTTGTTCTTCCTGTATATGTGGTGCATTTGTACAATGGTTTCCTTCTTGCTGTGTTATTGCAGGTAGAAACTGAAATATATGTTTGTACTTTGCTTTGTTATTCAATAAATCCACATAAATGAATCAAATTCTCAATCTGAAGTAAAAAAAAAAACCAAAAAAAAAAAACCCCAGGTGGCCTAAAACTTTCGGCCTGTGCTGTGAGTATGTATGGCATGTTATGTATATATGTGTATAATCTATGCATGTCTTTCATCATTTGGTTTATGGTCAGTCTCTGAAAATGTGTGTTGAGACCAGTTTGCTGTCAGTCTCCCTGCATTGTAATTATTTCTCCAATGGTTCTGAAATTAATACGAGTGTATATGCAGAGCTTAATGACAAATTATTTAAACCGCTTACACAAGCATTCCTAATGTGCCTATTACTGTCAGTGTTCTCAGCCAACAATTAAAACAAGCATCTTGGCTATGTTCATGGTTCCTAATGTGATTAATATCTACACTCAGTGGGATAGCACTGCCTTCTCCTGCGTGAAACCCACAGGCAAAGCCTCTAAATATGTAATGGTTGAGTCAGTGTTTTAAGGCCCATACATATTCAAATGTATATGAATAATAATCAGACGGAGAAAACAAAACAACAATCAGTCAATGCAAATGGAACTACAAGTTGGCCTACATTCAGATAAGTTAAACTGATGCACTTTCGTATCTTCATGAGGCAAGTCTGTATATCTTTATCTCATATTATCAATGTCATTGCTTTCTATGAATATTAATATTGACACAGCTGCCTGATCATCTGGCATTAATAATACATGTAAAGCTTACTCTGACAACAGTATGCATTTTTAATTACTGCGTTCAAAACAGGATCATCTGAGCATGCTGAGAATGATAAACAAAAACAAGAACAAAAAGGTTACTAATTGTTTTGTTCAAAGTATGATCATCCCCAGACAAAAGCAGTGGAAGTACCATTATACATCTTGCTTCCTGGAGGAGGTGAAGCAGAAGGCAATAAAATGCCCTGAAGAGTTAGATAAATGAAAGATTGATTGTGATGGCTTGCTCAAGGTAATGCAAAGTTCACTACATACAAAACCTACACTATAAAAAGCAGTGTGGCAAATTATTACATAAAATGAAACATTGGATTAATTCGGGTTTGGAAAGTCATGTTAAAGCAGAGGGAAGTACGAAGTATTCATTATCTGGACATGAATCACTAAATGAGAGACTACGGCCATTCATGCCAGAAGAGGTCACAGCATTTGATGTACTGTCAACCTCAGTGCAATGTGATTCTCCAGATATGGATCCTTCAAATATTTTTAAGTACAATTTGTAATCAGACATCACAGCATCCCCCTGGAGCAAATTATGTCATCTCAGTCAGCCTGGACTCCAAAGCAAGTCTACTTTTCATCCAATAAATGTGCACATTCAAAGTTCAGTTTTTATTGTGTGCATATTCATATCGCTTCATAGTGTGTGCATTATCAAAAATGCCTTGTGTTGTATACAGAAAGTGGCCCTAGAGTCCAGTCTCACTGAATGCTGGATGGTACAGTCCACCCTCTATCGTTGAGAGCATGATGATAGAGTTCAGCCTCCGTTGCTGAAAGCAAAATGGTACAGTCCAGCCTCCATCAATGCAGTAAGCAATGTAAAAATGTTTCCTTTAGTCCAGCCTCTATCAGCAGGTGGGCCTAATCCTGTCAACAGCAGCCTTTGATCAGATGTCCCCCTGGGTCTATGTCTCTGGACAAACCCTGAAGACAGGCACTGACACTGGAATTGTGTTGGACAGTACATTTTATGTTGTTACTGTACCCTCTCAAGAAGGAAGTCTATATTTGGCTTTGAGAGCTCTCTTTACAAGACTAGACGTGATGCACATGCTCTGCATTCTTAAAGCCCACGGTGCTTGGGCAAAAAAAGACAAAGAAAGAAAAAAATGAAAAATGTACTGTATGTGTTTCTGTTCTGGGTGAATGCACAGCAGAAGAAGTGATTTCAGTCTTGAGTACACCTAAAAGGCCTCGTTCCATTAGAGAGTGTAGGTCAGTCGCATTAGGTCCTGAACTAAACACAGTAATTGAGCAATAGAAAGACCAACATGGGGACACACAGACAGCCCATTAATGCAGTGTACTCTGAGCAAGAGTGGAAGTGACAGCTTTTCAACTTCAGATGCATCTCTGATCTGAAGTGACTAAAGGACCTAGAGGGACATAACAATTTTATTCTCTACTGCAACTCTCAGGGAGCGACACACATACACACGCACGTATACACACTCACATTACAGGCACATTCAGAATTATGACCTCATTACAAAAGCACTACTGCCCCTCCCCAGAAAAAAAAGGCATTCTCGTTCTACGGAACTATTTTACCACAACCAAGCAAAAACAATTACAACCACTGATGTTAAAACGTACTCGAAGTGACATGTTCTTCCAGATAGAACAGCTGTATGTCAAAACAGTGAGAATGGACAGACGTCAGAGCAGGTTGCAGGGATGGAGATGACGTGGCGGAATCTGAAATGGCGAAATGCATTGACCCGGCTCTTTAGTCGGCTGAGCGGAGCAGGTACCACACTGGGGCCTCTGCTGCAGAGCAGAGGAGCTCAGTGTGATTAAAGCTTCTCAGCAAAGCTGAGGATCGCTTCATTAAGGCTCTAATTACTCTACACCCTCTCCCCTTTCATCCCCTCTCATTGTTTCTGCAACAATGGCCTATTAATCATAAAATGATGAAAGAAAATAACCAGATCTGGCTCATTTTTCTGAGTTCTACTGTTTCTCGTCAACACACAGAAGTTACTTCAGGACGTATCGGCATGGAACGAGTGGGATTTTTGACAAATGCAGGTCTTGGGTGCTTAAAGAGGAGCCATGTGAAGCTGCGATGCTTTTTCAAAAGAAGCTGTTCTGACAGCAGAACAATAAGGACAATACATCTTATTATCGCTGAGATGTAACATGCTTTGCTGCCCTCTTGGCAGGGTCCTACCAGGAAAAGATATTCCTAACCTCAATGGGATGCCCTGGCAAAAAAAAGTTTCAAATAAAGTAATATTAAAAAGTGAAGCTGATGCAACATTGTTATGTTTGAAATGACACCAATTCTCTCCCTTGAATGTTAAACAAGAGATGAATATAAAACAAATCTGGTAATAATTGCCACTGTGTGCCAATAAATGCCATTGAGTCCTTGTCAAATTCGCAAGCTGAATTCAATCTCTATCTAAGGAACGCTGATTGATGCCCATATCAATTGCAGAGCACGTGGCCATGGAAAACCTTTCTCTGAATGGGAAAAAATGATCCAGGCTATAAGAATGAACCGTCATCTTTACAGAGAATAAACCTATTTGGCATGCTGCATGTCATCTTTAAATACCTGTTTTACATAACATTCTAATCTCTGCAATTTATTGTAAATATAGACAATAGTAAAATCTGATTCATGACCTTCCAGAAAAATAACAGATACATGTTCTCCTTTTAAGGGATTGAATGATGGTAGTAATTGCTTCTCAGCTTTAATTCTTAATGAATTAGCCTAAACAAATCATGCAGGCTCCAGTCCATTTACCTGTTCGATACCAATCTCAATGTGACCTGGGAAATCTTCTCATCCTAGATTCTATGTATTTAAAGGTGTGGATCAATCATCCATCTGTTGTAGATAAGATAATGCCAGGAAAATTCTAATTCAAGATTTAAACAGTCTATATCTGGCGCTGAGGCCTCATTCAAATCATTAGTAAACATGGCTATTGACCAGTTCTGCTGTTCCTTTTGATCTTTTTATATCACTACTAATTGATTTTAGTGCCAAAATACCATTCTTCAAGACACTGTGTGATGACCATTGTTTATTGTAGTTAAAATGTCCGGAATGCTGTATCCATTCTGTAATCATTTGAGGTTCACTTTTGATGGCTAACATATTAAATGCTCACACCATCGGTTAAAATAGAAAGGCTATGTAGAGTGGGCATTATAGTCACTTTGTTTTTTTTGTTTTGTTCTGAAAACTCATTTAAAATCTCTGCTCAATAAAATAGGCTTAATATAATATCATATTTGTTCTTTATGAATAACTATTCAAAAATTTGGATTAGGTATCACAGGTCCTTTCAACACCCCTGCCAGCACTCTTGGCACCGTGTAATTGCAGAGATCCCTCATTCCCACTCATTCAATACAAATGTAAACAACACCTAAACATCACAGTGCAATTACAAAACAGGAAACTCACTAATGCTCAGGAGTATCATAGCCTGGGCTCACCTAGTGCTGAATTCAAATTGTGTGAGCACCTACCTCAATGTAAATGTAGGTAAACTAGACTACTATGTGGAATGCTATATACAAGCAGGCAGAAATCAACATAAAACACAATCCCTCACCTGAAAAAAATAAATAAGTCTTACCAATAACTGGACATATGAGTCACCCCAACAATATAATTTGCCGCAGGTGGTCAAATAGCACCCTTGACCACATGTGAATATGACATATTGAAACCAATGAAATCATTATTTACATAACAAGAGAGACAAGGAGTAAGAATTGTCAGTATATGAAAAAGTATTATTTGCTATATTGCTTGGTTAGAGCTACAGAGCACCAGACAGTGTGTCTATGAGTCACGCTTATTAAATATCATTACTCACTACAGAAAGCAATTAAAATAAAAGTAATGGTATTATCTAAATACATAGTTTGAGCTTGCTACACCCAAACTACATCAGACTGGGGATCACAGGCTGTTTAGTGGGGAACCCCGAAAGGTAAACACACTCCTGTTAAGTAAGAACAATGACTTATAAATGGTACTGGATAAAATACAAAAAAAGAAAAAAAAGAAAATCAGTACAGGGATGCTGTTCAGAAATTTCTTGGCTGTTATCTTTCAGTGCACTGAGAAAAATTGGGGGCCTGAGCTGCTGGAGCTTGGCTTTGAATACTGGGTCCTGTTGTTTTTTTCTGTCCTTATTTTTCCTTCCTGTGCAGCTGACATGTTATTCCTTGAGGACTGAAATCCCACTGTCATCACAGGGAGTGTTTGTGTGGCGGTGCAGGGAGCCTAGGGATATGACGTGTGGCTTGTGTCCAACAGAGAGGAATGCAAACCCCCAGCGACACAAAAAGAGATAAAGGGGGGGTGGGGGGGTGGGTGGGTGGAATACAGAGGGAGAAACAGCACCAGGTGTTGCACTTTCTCTGACCAGGATGCTTTTCCTTTGTAACACAGCGCTGTGAAGCCCTCAGACACTAGGGTACCCTAGAGTACACTGCTCACGTGACGTTGCAGATATTGATGATCATAGAAATTAAATTGCTGACTTATACTTGTACATTTCAACTGCTTCACCACCAACTGTTGATTGTTGTTAAAAGTTCAAATGTATCAGTCCAGTTCCCCGGTCCTGAATGTGCATTCATTTTTATTGATTACTGAATTACATGGATGCTTTTTGGAAAATGAAAATGAATTGTACAAATAAAACTGTATAAAAGTTTGCTTTACACAGGAACGTCTAAAGCCGAGTCTAGGTAAGAGATAAAGAAAAGAGGCATGGGCTAACTTGCATCACAATACAAATGTTTTATTGTTAAAATATTATAATTATAATATTATGTTATACATTTAAAATGCAAGTGCAGACAGCTGTGTTTCATCTAAACATTCAAAAAAAAAAAAAGACATACCATATATCCATGGGAGAAAAAAAATCATAATGTGACCTAGCAAATAACGCAAAAGTTTTAACATTTCATACTCAACAAAACGCCAGCAGACACTTAATATCCCAACAGAAAAAAGAATATAGTCCACTAACTTTGGCAACTCCTTTAGCTGCAATAACTTTAACATGTTTCCTTTAAGTGTTGATAGTCTCTCACATTGAATGGAAGCCATTCAGGTCTACCTTTCTAACTAACTGTTTCAACTATTAAAGGCCAAGTTCACTATCTGAAGCATTTCAGTTCACTTCAGTGTTTTCAATTGAGATCTGAACAATAGGCCACATTTATCACAAAAACAGTTTGCTGGCTTTTTACTGCACTGCAGTGGTGATAAAACTTACAAGAAGTGCTAGTGTTTTGTAAGCCTTTATTTTTCGCCTTGTGAGGCTAGGGTGATGTATCTAGCACAATCCAGTGCCACTAACCCATGCAGTAACAATTGATTTTTAACCCTTTGAAGAGTAGGTTTTTTGGAATGCAGCAGGCACCAGTTCCCATATGACTGGAAACGTCACCTACTGGACCAAATTGCGATGCAGATTTTGGTGCTGTCTACTAACGTCATACACTCACTAGTCCACTTGTTAGCAAGCTAGCTAACATTAAACTTGTACAAAATGACGAAAGCTAAAGTATCTAAAGTGTGGCTGTATTTTACTGAGAAGGATTCAAGTAATGGGGCCTTTGCAATAAAAAAATAAAAAAAAAACATTTAATGTTGTCGTTTGCTCCTTCTTTAAAGAAGGCAGACTACTGGTTCAGGTTTGAAAAGTGTTGTTTTAGCAGGGGTATTGTCGAAATGTGAATGATTCCCATCCCTAATCATGAAACAATATTATATGGGGTTTGTACATTATATGAAATGATAGAGAAAGGATTTCAGAAATATAAACATAACTGATTATGATTGCTGTGCTTTTCCCTGTTTTTGCCTTTTGTTTTTATTTTCCCTGTTAAGCACTTTGAGCTGCAGTCTGTATGAAAGGTGCTATACAAATAAAGTTATTATTATTATTATTATTATTATTATTATTATTATTAATAATAATAAATTAGTTTCCCACAAAGCTTATACAGCTGTAAAAGATATATATATATATAAGTGTGAAGTGTCTAATTATACATGGAATTCTGCAGAAAACAGGAGCAAAAACAGGAGCCCACCCCCTACATGCAAGCACTATTGTTTTTGTAATTCCAAGTCATGCACTACCGGTGCAAGGCGCAATGAAAAAACCCTGCTGATACAGTTGTCTTTCCACTGCTGTCTCCCTGTACCTATGGTGATCTCTTTCTCAGTTCAACAAGCTAAGCAAAACCAATGGCTGTTTTCTCTCCTCCTGCAGTCCGTAGATTATGTACAGCTCAATCTGCATGTTGGAGTGCTCCATGCGGCAAAGGAAGGCCTCTGCCAGCTGTCTGCTATGCATTATGTGTCCCCAGACGGGCACTCTGGCAAGGCTGAGCCAGGCAGAGGCTGGGGGATATACAAAGAGTAAGGGTCCCCGCGGCTGCAGCCCATCGGTTAAGGCTGCAAACATAAGGTAATGAATACACATATGCAGCAACTTCATTTGATGAGGTGCTTCCCATGAGCGGCTGTGCTATTTAATCAAGCGGGGCCCCATGAAGTCAGTGACTAGTGTGGCATGGCAGATCATCATCATCGCTTGTCACCAGCGGTCATCATCTAGTATGAGGCGTGCTCCGGGAGGCGGGAGACCGAGGAATTTGCGCAGTTCCAGCCCAACACACGACTGTGTGCTAATTAGTACTGAACATTTCCCGTTCGCACAACTCACTTAGTATACTGACCAGTGGAATGTGTGTGTGTGTGCGTGCGGTACCTCAGTTACAATGCATTAATTATATATTTGAGAACACAATTCTCAATTCAACACATTTCTGAGGTGTTACCTGACTATGTGTTTTTTACCACGTTTTTTTCCTTCTAATTCTTTCAGTTGAAAGGAAGAGCTGATTTTCTTGCTTTAATGCCAGAAAGCTGGCAACATGATAAACATGATGGTACAAACAAGTGCTTTGTGTAGCTCAAAATATGACATGTTGACAAACTCTGGTGCTAAGGGCCCCATACCCTTACATCTCTCACCAGTACTGCAACAGAACTGTTTAACTGTGTAATGTCTGTACAGTCATGTACACATATGTGTGTTGGATCATTAACAGCATCTGTTACTTCACAATAACATTACTCCCCTCTCCTCCTAACATTTCTCTCTCTCTGTGTCTCTCTCATACACACATGTGCACGCGCATATGCACGTCACATGATTAAATACGGTACACATGGACAATGAGAACCGGTCACCAGTAATATATATTTTCCTGAAATAAAAATTATATATATTTCCTCAAAATATTTACATATGAATTTTAATGCAAACATGCAACAAAAAAATTCAAATCCTAGCTTCCAAAAAAAGCTTGCAAATGAATCATCACATTTAAATGATGCTATATTATTGAAATGAGGACAGGTGGTTATTGTCTATATAATCAAGAAATTCAGCCAGCACATTTCAGTCACAAAGCTTTGAAATAAAAGGAAAAGAGGCTCATTTGAATTAAATACCTTTGACACAAGTATATCTGTCAAAAATAGCTGCCATTAAGCTAGAAGAGCTGTTTCAAACAACTTCCTATACATGGTACAGTATATTGTCCTATGCAACAAGTTTCAACAAGAAATCCAAGAAATAATGGAATTGTGATACTGCAGTTACACTTCTTACTTAAGAATACATAATTGAAAATAAGACATGAACCCAATGGAACATCAGTGGGAGCAGCTGAAGAGGGAAAAGGCAAAGCATCAATTAGCATCAACAGATCATCTATGGGAAGTGTTCAGAAAGTGCTGGGATGAAATGGAAGATGAGGTGTTGCATAGGCTGGTGGAATCAATGCCAAGCAGAGTGAAGGTGGCAATCGAGGAAAAAGGCAGAAACACAAACTACTAACAATTTCTGACTTTAAATAAATACATACATACTTTTTTACTTGCATTATTAAGAAATAATTCATGAACAAGAAGTATAAGAGTGTCATAATTGCACACGTATAGGTGTGTTCAAGTGCTTCCTTAGTGCAGGTATAAGAGAGGCATTTTCAGTATGGATTCGAGCCTTTTGATTGCCGTTGAACTCTGTTATTGACTTTTGCCAACATAAGGACCAGAGTTGTTGCAATAAAAGTCAAGGAAGCCATTATGAGTCTGAGAAATAAAAAAAAAAGAAATAGAGACATATTCCGAACCATAGGCTAACCAAAACCAACTGTTTGGAACATCATTAAGAAGAAAGAGAGCCCTGGTGAGCTCTCTCTCTCTCTCTCTCTCTCTCGCTCTATATATATATATATATATATATATATAAATATATATATATATACTTTTGTTCCAAGAACATTCTTTGCAGCACGGACTGAACTAGGTGTTGGAAAAATTCCTGATGGATTTTGGTCAATACTGACTCAATAGCATCATGCAATTATTTCAGATTTTTCAGCCACACATTCATGCTGCAAATGTCCCATTGCATCTCATCCCAAAGGTGCTCTGTTGGCTTGAGAACTGAGAAGTGTTCAGGCCACTGGAGCAGTGAAGGCACTGTGATGTTCATGGAACCAGCTTGAGAATGTGCATGCCTTATGATATGGTGCATTATCCTGCTAGAAGTATCCATTTTAAAAAGGGTCGACTGCGGCCATAAAGGGATGCACATGGTCAGCAAAAATCCTTAGGTATGCTGTGGCATTCCAATGATGCTCAATTGGGTCTAATGTGTGCCAAGAAACATTCCCCACTCCATTACACCACCACCATCACCCTGCACTGTTGACACAAGGCAGGATGGAGCCATGGATTCATACTGTTTATGCTAAATTCTGGCATCAGAAATCGAGATTCGTCAGACCTGGAAATTTTTCTCCAAACTTCAATTGTCCAGTTTTGGTGATCATGTGTTCACTGTAGCCTTAACGTCCTGTTCTTAGTTGACAGGAGTCAAACCCTGCATGGTCTTCTGCTACTGTAGACCATCTGCTTCAAGCTTTGATGTGTTGTGCATTCAGAGATGCCCTTCTATAGACTACTGTTGTAAACAGCTGTTATTTGAGCATCTGTGGCCTTTCTGTTAGTTTGAAAGAGTCTGCCCATTCTCCTCTGACCTCTCTCATTAACAAGGTGTTTTCACTCACAGAACTTGCTGGATAAACAGAACTGGATGCGTTCTGTTTATCGCACCATACTCTACAATCTCTTTAGAGACCGTAGCACGTGAAAATCTCAGGAGAGTAGTTGCTTCTTAGATGCTGGAAGCATCCTCTCTTGCACCAACAATCATACCACGGTCAAAGTCGCTTAGATCATGCATCTTGCCCATTTCTAATGTTTGGTCAAACAACAATATGTCTGCATGCTTTATATATTGAGTTGATGTCACATGATTTACTGTATAATGTGTCATTATATATAGTTAGTGGCTACTGAGTATATATAATAACACTTTTAAATTATGCACTTCACTGACTAAAAATATTAAGTAAAAATGCAGGAAAAAAACATGAAAATAGTTTTTTTAATTTTTTTTGTTTGATGAATAATAGACAGTGTGGATATCATATGAATGTTTAAAATGCTCTGGTCATTACTTATTCCCACATATTAGCCAGATGCATCCTGACCCTGTGTCCTGCAGTTATTTGCTTTATTAACATAAACAGACCTAGAGAACAGGACAGATGATAGCAATACAAAATGGTGCTTTTCTCTGCACCCGGAGTTCTGGGCAATGCATGCATATAAATCGAACAGAACAAAGAGGGATTGTCTCCTTTGCACTTTGACGGGTGTTAGCTTTGAACATTACTAAATTCACTGAGCTCAGAATAAGCCCATCTCTTTGCAGATCAGGCAACTCCTTTCAAAAGAAATTCCATCAATTTTGAGACATCACACTCTTAAAGTGAAGAGGAATACATTTTCAGAGGCCTCTTCAGATTCAGCAAGACATCTGCAATAATTTAAACTATTTTCAATTCACCACTGTGATACGTAAATCGTAACAAATGTGCAAATGTGACATCTGCATTGGGCATGCCAGCAGCCTGCCAAGCTTTCATGAAAAATCTTTGGGGATAGACTACACACCACATATTGTTCCAAACCATGTTGATCAGTAATTTCCCTCTGTTAAGCCTACCCTGCTTTACTGTTCCTAGCAGAAAAGATAAAAGAAGCATAAGAAAAAAAAACAACAACTGCAACAAAGCTGAATATAGCAAAACAAGTGTTTGTAAATAAACAGTCATTACGTGTGATTACGTACAAAAATAAGACACCACCTACTGAGACACAAGTGGCTGCTAGCACAGGCAGCCCAGAGGGATCACAGCATTGACAAAAATAGATCAATTTAGCATAACTCCTGTTCATTCGGATTTGACATGTTAACTAAGAGGATCATCTTCTAATTAAAAACCCACTGCTAAAATATCCTAATTTACAATTCTTTCAAACCACGAGGATCTATTACGGTCTTGATTTCATTCAAATCAAGATCCTAATGGATATGACATTTGACTTATGAAAATATACATTTCATTAATGACCGCATCACAGTCTTCACTTAACTCAGTCATAAGGAAATAGATAAATCCTGTTGATAGGAGATGTACATGTACAAAAAAAAAAAATATATATATATATATACATATATTTTTAAATGTCTTGGATTAGTTAAATTACATAGCCACTCAGGTAAAAACTTGATGAATTGCTCTCCGGATGTTAGCCGAAGAAAATATTTTCCAAAATAGAGTCACTTAACTCTGAAGGTCATCTAGGAAAACAATAGGAGCTAAGCTTTGCAGTAAGTGTAAAATACATTTTATATGACATTATATGTACTTATATGGTGGCAAAACGAGGAAGAAATGTAACACCACACACAACATCCCAGGACAGTCATCACTTTCCAAACTTGCTTTTATAGAAGCTTTTCTGTGCTTCTGGGGAGCAGTAGTAAGCTGGAAGCTGAGCGGGTTGATTTTGGAAGGAAGCAGCCAGGTTTGACTGACAGTGTGTCAGTTCCTTGCGCTGTGTGATAAGCTTCTCTTTTCCCACATAAAGCTGCTAGTAAGTACGAAGTGCTGGCACTATGAGTGACAATTTTACTTAGTTTTAGAGATTTTATTTTAAATGATCAAACACATATATACTGTATATATATATATATATATATATATATATATATACAGTATACAGTATATACAAACAGATGGGTGACAAATTAAAGGAAAAACCTGAATAAGGAACATAACGAATGCAGATTCTTCCATACAGGTGTACTGCATGATACAATTAAGCAATTAACATCCTATCATGCTCTGTAGTATGTATAACAATGCTCAGTTGACCTAAATTCTGGATAAAGACGGCAAGAGGAAAAGATTTAAGTGACTTCGAAAGATGGTTCATTACTGGGGCACGGATGGCAGGAGCTTCAGTCACAAAGACTGCTCAACTGGCTAGTGTTTAATAGCAACAGTGACTAAAGTCACATCTGCATTTAGATCTATGGGAAAGACATCAGTAAATAGAGCCAAAAATTGTGGTCGAAAGTGCACATTTGATGACTGTGATGCACGTGCATTAGCGCTATATGTAAAGAAAAACTGAAGGGCAACTCATCCTCAGGTGACCGAGAATATCAATGCAGGATGTGATCACACTGTGTCAGCAAGAGAGATATTACAGTAGGCTTGCAGTGCCTAAACCCCTCATTACAAAAACAAATGCACGTTCGAGAGTTCAATGGTAGAAAAACCATAGGCACTAGTCTACAGAGATGCGGAAAAAAGTGATATGGTCAGATGAGTCATCCTTCACCATATTCTCGTCAAGTGGTTGTCGAGTGAGTGCATGTGTGGCCTACACTAAGAGTGCAGGCCTGAATGCTTGACCCCGACAGTGAGGGGGTCCAGTGGCTCTCCTATGCTGTGGGGGGCATTTTTATGGCATCGTTTGGGTCCACTTGTCCCCTTAGAGGGAAGGGTCACTGCAAATCAATATAAAGTTATTGAGTGATCACCTTTATCCTATGATGAAACATTTCCATCCTGATGGGAGTGGCCTCTTTCAGGATGAAAATGCCCCCATCCACAGAAAACGAGAGGTCACTGAATAGTTTGATACGTATGAAAATTATGTGAATCATATGCTATTGCCTTTGCAGTCTCCAGATCTAAACCGAAATTAACACTTATGGGAGATTTTGGACCGATGTGTTAGGCAGTGCTTTCCACCACCATCGTCAAAACACCAAATGAGGGAATGTCTTTTGGAAGAATGGTGTTCCATCCCTCCAGTAAAGTTCCAGAGACTTGCAGAATCTATGCCAAGGCACTAGCTGTTCTGGTGGCTCGTGGTGTATCTTACGAAGACACTTTATGTTGGTTTTTCCTTTAATTTGTCACTCGTCTATATATATATATATATATATGAATATGAATACCCAAGAGGAAAGAAAAAATTCTGTCTTTGTGAGGCTTTAATTTCTTCACATCTTATTTTGGTTGATTCAATGGACAGGGAAATTCAACCATCTTAATTCAAAATGTAAATTCCCAATGCAAACATTAGTCAAATCTCTTAGGAATCAAAAGGCCTACAGTGCCTATGAGAGAATGTATAATTCAGATGGAGCGACGGGACAACTAATAAAAAAGAGGCGATTCAAAATGTAATACCCTTTAGTACACAGCCACGATTAAAAACTGAAACGCCTTTTCGACAAAGTAATACTGCTCAACTTCCCATCTGAGAGCCGTTTGAATACTCCCTCATATAAAATCTGACTTCTCATTTTGTCTTTTGCTCTTCTCCAGTGAATTTGTTTGTTGAAATTTACAACAGCCTCCACATACAGCCAAAGGGATCACAGTTTACAAAACAATAAAATAAAAATGGACTGAAAAAACAAAACAAAAAAAACAGTTAGAAATTAACTAATATAAGTTTTAAAAGAAGACAGCCCACATTGCATTTTAAGGCTGTCAGTGATTAAGGTTCACTTTTCACTCTAAAAAGTGCAAGGATACACATCTCCTGGAGCTGACAGTTTCACTGTGCGAGGTTATAAACACATTTGAAGCACTTTTGAATGATCCAAAACAATATTAACAACACATTGTGCTGTTAAGGCTAAGACCGTCAACACCACAAAAGGCTGCTGCAGCACATGTTTAAAAGTTAATTATATGCAATCACATTAGCACATTATAATAAGCAGCTTCCACCAGACGGTGACAAGTAATGAACAACCCCCCATAAAAGAAGCTGGAGGAAAAAGTCTCAACCCACTGCAGGAGCTGATGGACGAGAACGGCCCTTCCCTCAATAGTGGAGAAGAATAATCAATCACTCAATCTAGCTAGTGGGAAAAAAATCTCAACCACAGGACCTGGTGCAGGGTAATTAGTCAATTAGTCAACCCCCTCCAAGAGTGTGTAGACTATAGCCGCGTTTCCACCAAAATTACCCGGAACTTTCAGTCCCAGGAACTACTTTACCAGGAACTAAAAGGTTCCTTCAGCCAATGGTTGTCTGCGTTTCCACCGGGGTCTAAAGTACCGCGAAGATTAGGCAAATTAGCCCACTGACGTATGAAAAAGCAACGTTGTCGTCGGTCCGTCTGTCATATGATTTCTTCCGTAACCCCATACTACCACCGAAGTAGCCTACATTATTTTCTAATAATCGGGACAGCCCGGAGGGGTTTATTCCACTTATACAACGGGTTACCAACAATGACTATATATGGTTACTTTTGTATTTATTGATTTTCATATATCCTCTCAAACACATTCATTATGTTTTTATGCGAACATTCGCTTTCATGTCTTGACATCCGAAGCGACAGAATGCATTCACATTTATATGTATAACTGGCAACAACAGCAGAAAACATGCACACGTTGTAAACAATTTGCTGTTTGATTACTTTCTCGTCGTCAATTCCAGATAGGCTAATGGCAAAATGACAAGAATAGAACGAAAACTCGCGTGAAAATGTAAATTAGTAGTGGCACAGCCACCGTTTGCTTTCCTTCGAAGTTACTGCTAGCCGAGCAGCGAAGTGTGCCCTCCAGATGCGAACCATGCACCATAAATTAGTCCATAGTCTTCCTGGTCTTTTCGTGGGATTGAAAAATGGCAGTAAAATTGAGTAAAATTACGGCAGTCTGAAAAAGCTAAAGGGAAGATTACTAGAATTAACCTGTTATTTTACCCGGATAAAAAGTGCAGATGGTGATTTCCAGTTTGCTTGTACTGTGTCACCAATGTTAATTATGCAGAACTACCGCATACCTCACATAACTGTATCAAACGTTTTGAGTCAATTACAACGGGCTAACAAAGAAAATCCGGAAGAAAATATTCAGCAACCGAATTAATCCGTTTGAATGTTTTGGTAGCCTACGTAATATGCTGTCCCAGCACGAATGCTTAGCATTTTATAAAACGAATACTAAAGCAAGAAAAGAACAGAAGAGCACACGTTATAATTCCAAGACGTTGACAGGCTATAACCAAAACTAGGCTACTGCGCCGCATAACGTACAAGTTTGATTTGAAGTTATTATGAAAATAAATTGGTTTGCCGCTGCATATTTTCAAACATGGCGGGTAATGGCGGAAAATAAATACAACACAAATGCTGCGAGTACTCGACCAATCAGAAATGTTCAGCGCTGCAAGCTCCACCCAAAAGGTTCCTGTACTTTCGGAAAGTACTACCCCCCGAGCAGGAACGTTTTGGGGGGTAAAACAAAGCCCCCAGAACTAAATTTAGACCCTAGTTCCTGCGGTGGAAACGCACTGAGTTCCTCAAAAGGTTCCTAGTTCCGGGGTATAGTTCCTGCGGTGGAAACGCGGCTATTATTAGCTCAATAGTTCAGGAACTAGCAGGATGGAACTGGAATGGCATGACCCCCTACAGGAGCTGGATGAGAATGAGGAAGGAACCCCCAAAGGAGCTGGCATCTGGTAGGCCAATGGCTGAAGCTACCAATAAAAGCTGGGGGTGGATGATGGCTTCAATTAGAGAAAGAGACAGAGGAGAGTGGCTTAAATTGCGGGATGGAGAAGAACAGCTCCCAAAATGAGCAGATGGAGGAGAATGAATTGACCCAAAAACAGCAGGTGGGGGCTGCTTGGTGGATCCTCCTTTTTAAAACACTGTTCTAATGCATGGAGGGGCCACGCGGTCCGGGATCGACTCCCAACTATACCAGTACCGACTGTAGCTGGTAACTCTTCAGGGTGACACAAAATTACCCAGGGTTAGGGAGAGTTCAGTTATGAGGGATTTGCATCACAACACTCTCTACTGACCCCCTCTGATTGACTGCATGCCCTCAGTCTTCTTTCTAAAGCTACACAAGTATCTTCCTCCGACTCATGTCTGTGCAAGCTTGGTTTGTGTGCTTAGTGTGTAAAGAAGCAGCTGGCGACTTCACACACTCCAAAGGAAAATGAGAACTCCACTATCACGCATTGGCTGTGGAGATTGCAGCATGAGAGTGGCTGTATAAGACTGTGCATTCCAAAACTGAAATAGTAGGTGAGAGAGCATTGATGCACCCCTAGAGAAGCTGATGTCCAAGAATGCAGCAGCACCAAAAAGGTAGTCAAAATGGTATAGAAAATCATCAACCCCCAAAAGAAGCGGGAAGAGAAGAATACATTGACACCCTAAAAGTAGCTGGTAAAGAAGAACAAATCAATCCCCCAAAATCAGTTGGTAGAGAAGAATGTATGAACCCGGAAAAAGCAGCTGGTAACTACCACCGGATGTGGAGAACAGCTGAGGGCTCCCTCACTCACAAGCCCTGTGTTGTCAGTGAAGATGAATGGCTTAAACCTGGATAAGATGGGCCACAAAACTAACTTGGCCTCAAAGGAGCTAGTAAATGAGGGTGGTTGCTATTGGTAACATCTATGGTGAATGACAAGCAGATGAGTGCAGACAAACACCAGTGTCTCAGGAGCTAGACAAGCCCAGACTTGTGGGCAGGCCTTTGGGAAGGAGGTGTGAAATGACCCAGGGATGTAGAAGGGAGAACAGACAAGACAACATGCAACCTGAGAAAACGCCTTATAAATCTGTATGTATGGAGAGTCAGCAGAATGTTCACCAGCTATCTGTCACTGCATCCGTTGAGCTGAAAACAAACTTCCCTGCTAGACATGCTTTCATATGAATTCAGGGGGAAAACAAATGTTCTGTCTATGCACCTACTTCATATTTGACACTGGTGGTTCTGTCATGCAGACATATTCCACGCTGTTTTGCAGAGTCAAGCAAATATAAAGGAGTACAAAAAACAGCTTAAATCACTGTCTCACCTCCAGAGTGGGATGGGGGTCCACACAACAGCACCACTCCCTGTCCTTCACGGACCAACACAGAGCTTCTTCTGTGTGTTTTGAAGTTTTCCAGGACTGGTGGGAAAAGGCAAACAAAAAAGAAAGCAGTACCATATTAACTCAGTACTAAACACAAAAACATTCTTTTGAGACCTGTGGCATTTCTAGATAAGCTGCCTTGTAAACAATATATATGCCTGGATTCAATCAACTTTTTCCCTGACTATGATCATTCATAATTTTCATTTTGAAGAAAGTGGGGCCAGGGGGGATTGGGGGAGTCTATTTGTTAACATAAAAAGGCCAGCAAAAGCACATGTTCTTGCCCCAATATTACTATTTTATCCCTGTTTTTCTGCCGGGTTGGTGGATCAGGGACAAGATCAGGGGGTGCAGACTGACACTAGCACATGGCAAAAGTTATTAATTTTATTTGAATAGCTACCGTACAGCACGTTTTGTTAGTTTTTGGACTTCAGCACATTTTCAATTCTTTTTACATTTTTGCTATTATTACATTTTCATGGTACAATTTTCTGTAAAAAAATATTTAAGTACAGCAAATGCTTGGCATGTCTACTTAAATAAATACCAAAAAATGGATTCATCCTGACCACAGATGAACACACATTTCTATGATCTAAGCACTTCAAACATCACAAATGAATTGCTGTCGCCACACAGTCTCGTGCAGCAGCCTTCAAGGATGTGGTTTAAAAATCTCTAAGTAAGATGCAATGTTGGATCATGCTATACGCATTCATTTTAATGATCCCTCGATCAATACACTTTCTCTGAGCACTCTCTTTCTCTCTCTCTCTCTCTCTCTCGCTCTCTCTCTCCCTCCCTCTCTCTCTCTCGGCCTGTCTTTGCATGGAACAGGTTCATTATACACTATCTTATGTAGAGATAATTCTATTAGTTAATATAATATAATGACTAATCACATGTCCCCATGGCAACAAATTGGTATTATGCTAATCACTGTCAAAGCGCACTATTTTGAAGATTAAATTTATTAATTAATTGATTTATTGCTGTTGTTATTTTTCAGATTTTTTTTTTAATCAAGACTTATGTGTGGTGAAATGATTTACATAATATCTGAGTGTCATCACACTCTTCAAAGATTCTCTGAATCAGAGATGATTTCTGACATATTTAAATGCACCAACTGAAGAAAGGAAAATCTTTTTTACTGTGACAGAATATAAATAGCTCTGGTAATTACTAGCTTTATTCCGAAGTCCACTTCAGCTTAAATAAGAATCCACTCTCAAGTCTTTGATTAAGCACTGTCTGGCTGCAATGAAAATCTAAAAATTTTTTTAAGTGACACAATTTGGTGCAGTTGCGATGGCGATGCCATATTGGACTAAACATACTGTTGGTAAAAAGCACTGAGAAAGAAACCGTGAGCCTTTTTTTCAGTCTATAGCCCTTCCAATATGCAGGAAAAAAACGTTTTTTAAGTGTAAGTCACACATGAATGACTTTAATGGCTCCAGCAGTTATCAGGCCTCCTTTGTGCTTTTTTTCATCACTATCACCTGCAAAAGCATTACAAAGCAATTCCAAAATGGTTTAGAAACCAAAATTACCTTTTTATTGAAACTAATTTATGTTTGACCATTGATGGGAAACAATAACAAGATGGTACAGTTTCCCATATTCCCCCAGCTACATTTGAGCTGTGCATTCCTGTAGAGGTAATTTTGAATATGCAATACACTTCATAGATGAGCTTTCAAAAGAGTCTCAGAAGAATGGGAGTGGAATAAATACATTCCAATCAGGAAGTTCTCAAAGCCCCTCTACAGCAAAGAAACTTGTGTTTGAATGAGAAATAATAGCAGACCTTTGAGATGAAAAGAGAACGGATTGCAAACAGATAAATTAGTTTTGAGTCGAATCTGCAGCTCATATGTAACATTTTGAAAAATGAAAAGGAAAAACAAAATAACAGCAAAGTGGAGTGACGCTTCATTCTCTCGTCTTTCTTGATATTTCTTCAAAGAGAATTCCATTTCTTTGTTTTGCAATATTACTGTTAGGGATGATGGTTGTCGTAAAGCCACCGAGATTACATTTTTTAGTGTACAGGTACAGTACTCTTTTGTTCCGTCCTCATCAGTAAAAAATGATGTCTTGCAGGCTAGATATGCAGTAGGAACATGACAGGATGGCACGACAGAAATAAAGGACAGCACTGATTTTTGGTGAGGGATGAGCATCTTTTGCAGAATAAAAAGAAACGGAAATAGCCAATGACATCTGTAAAGAGCAGGGATCCCCAATCAAATCTGAAAAGGGCCGATGTGGGTGCAGGTTTTTGTTTTAGCCCACCACTATAACACCTGATGCAACTAAAAAAGCAATCATGGTCTTCAATAAAGATCTCCATAAGTAGAATCAGGTGTCTTAGTGCTCAGATAATACAAAAACCTGCACCCACATCGTCCCTTTTCAGAAAAGATTGTGAACCACATATACGATGAGATCATGCATTTGAAATGCACGTTATACCAATCGGGTTAATTAACCATAATTAACCTTGCTCTATAATATACTCCATACCGTTATGTCACCTCAAGCAGTATAGCAGGCAGTATAAAGCTTTGCTTTCAGGGCAAATCAATGGTAAATCTGCAGCACTACAGCCATCTCCCTTTGAAACAAGATTGCTGATTAGTTCTGCTTCAGGAATGGATTTAAATGGAAAATTACTAGGCTCACTGATTTATGAAGAGTACTATAAGGTCAGCTAATAAATGTCATATTGGCTATGGGACAAGTCTATTAAGAGGCTGGCTTTAATTATTTCTTAAAACATAAATCTCCTTTTAACCCTGCAACACGCTTTTGCTAATAGCAATTTTAAACTCTTTAGCCCTATTAGGAAAAAAAATGCGATTCAGCAATTGATGTGCATATACCTCAGCAATGAAACCTTTTCTTCAGGGATCTCTAAAACAAAATAGTAGAACAAGTGGGACTTATACTACTGCCATTGTGGATAATTCAGTTTTATATAGTTTTTTTTCTGCTACCTCCATCAAGAAATATGCCATAATAGGATAATAGTAACCGCTCACAAACCCCTCACACACAATGCTAATCTGATTAATGGTCTGTATTTATTGGATTCATTTAATGTTCTTAATATTTTAATAAAAGTGCTATAATTCATTTAAGAGGCCCTTAATTTTAATGGCGTTTTCTCAATATTTTTGATAGCGTACCAACTGGTAGTTGGTAATATATTTTATTTTACACCTTAAAAAAATGCAAAACAACTTTTCAGTCACCACCATTACAAACAAAATAAATGGGTGCCTGTAGCTGGAAATAACAGAGCATCTGAGGACTGTGGCTCTTTTGTACCCCTGTGCTGCTCTCAGACTGGGTTTTCCAGTGGAGTGGTCTGGAGCGCCCTGCAAGTCATTTTGACTGCAATATGGTTTGAATCAATGACTTGCAAATGTCCTGAGCATGCGGGCTCTCAGGCGAGTGTGGTTCTTAGTCTAGAGGGTCCAATCTTGTGACGGAGGAATGGCAACAAAGAGTTTTTGAGTGGCATCGAACCCACTTTCATCAAAACGGGGGACGGGATATCAGATAAAAGCCTGAACGAAGCCAGAGCCTGGAGAACAAAGTGGACAAAAGCATCGGACATCTAAGGTGCTGAATTAATTAAAAACAAGAAGGTATTTTAGAATCATTTTGGGTTTCTGTGCTACAGATAAAAGCAGCTGGAACTTCAAGTAAGCACACCAGGCTCACTTTACTTGGAGAGTAGCACAATCTCAATGGCAACCCCTTTTTGATAGCCAATGTTTTAATAAAGACAAGGATACATCTTGATGGAGACAGCATATAAAAGGAAAACTAAGATCAATAAAACGACTAACAAATGAAGCTAGATGTCAAAAATAATGTTTTTTTCCTGCCAGTGAATATCTAAATCAAGGAAATCATTTCAGAATAAACAATAATTGTGCTTTATCTTGAATCATTTCCATTCATTAAGTTCCGTAAGCAATAAAATACGCTATTATTTTGATGCAGAGAATGACCATACAGACTGCACACATCCATATACGCAACAGGTGCCTGTTAATTTTGTGTCTCTCAACTGTTCATTATTCTTGATGTTACAGCAATGCATTTTAGATTAGAAATATATTTACTTTTTTCTATATAAAGTATTGTCTCTATGTACATATAGACTTGTTTTGACTATATAAAAGTATGCTCTTGAGGACTGCTTCATAATGACGCCCAGGATATAAATAAATGTCACTCAATGTTAAGGACACAATATGTTGAAGTTGAGATAAGTGCTTAATATAGATGCTAGTTAATATTGACACTGAAAAAAACACTCCTCCCCCCAATGGAAATATATATTTTATATATGCATTTTCACAGAGTCCCATAGAATCCCACTAATTTTAGTAAGAGATGATTTAATGTGATATTGTACCCATTAACATCCATTATGGTAAACACGATATTTCTATACTTATAGTGATCCATGTTCACCTCAGCACACCATCAGCCCTGCAATATGAGCACTTTAAATGTCACTGCACATTATCATAACTCATATAAAGTGTCTGAATACAAAGACAAGTCATTCATTAGATCTGCCCACTGGACTTAATCATGATTATGTTCTTCGGGTTATGTTACTCTCTAAAAGGATGATTTGGTGGAAGATTCCACATTATTACCCTTTCAAGAGTAAATTATCAAAAATACTAAAAAAAACCCCAGAAAATACAGCCCATTGCTCTTTTCAGCCACTCACAACAGTTATCTATGCATAAATACAGTGACATAGACAGTAGTATATTGAGAAACAATGGAAAAATCCAACAACGGGAGAATAAATAAAAATGTAGCTTAGTTCAGTGCACTTGCAATTACAGGATTTCATGACTAGAAGTAATAGTAAAAATGAAAAGAAAAATTCACTTGTTTTTCACTTTTTGGAAACAGCCATTGCTTTGACATGCCTTCTGTTTTAAAAGTAAGCACTGTAACTGGATGTTCAAAGTCCCTGGAAATGATGCAGACATATATAATCGCATGGTTTTTGTTAGACATAGGACTGCTGAAAATGAAATCTTAAGTCTGTTGCTATTAATGATCGACAGCCTAAATAAATAACATATATTACAATGCATTAATGGTTGGTATATTATTCTGGAGTGGAGCCAAGGGAGCAGCTTTCAGTTTATGAGATCCAATAAATAATATTTCAAAGGAAAGCTACTGAACTTCAGGATCGTGCAGAAGAAGTAGTGTATATCAATATTCAACCAAAGATCTGAAAGACTACATGGAATGATAGGGCCAAAGGTGATTTTTTTCTTAGAACCCTACAAGATTAATCAGCATGAGAAAGCTCCACAAAGACTGTGTAATGCCACTCAAATTACAAGATGGCACTCTAATAATAGCTAGCTATGTAGCCCATGTGAATATGTGATTAACTACCAACATGGGCTATATAGTGGTTGGATTTCCAGTGTACAATGCATTTACTTTGGTTTCTTATTTCTTAAAATAATGGGGTTTCATAAAAATCATTTAATTGTAAGTGAATAAGTGAATTAACATGATATAGAAATATATTTGATAAGGTGATATGCTTTGGTTTGGCATTCATTCTAGCTGAGTTTAAAGGTCAGCGTGGGAAAACTCAACCTTTGCCTGTGCTAAACAGCTCTCTGTACAAGGCTCCATTGGAGTTTGGAAATTTGTTGGGCTGTGTAAAAGCGTGGTGATTTGTTTTTTAAAACTAGGAGACACCCTTCTTGGCTTCTGTTTTTCTGAAGAGGTTCCCTGGAGATGGAAGATTCTAGAGGCTCTGAGCTTAAACTACTGTTTTATCTACAATTCTATCTGCATGTTAAAGATGATAATGTATATACTGCACCAGCACCTGTTTTATTAGTTTGTATTCGTTTCTGCAAAGGAAATTCTGACAGTGTCTTCCGATGTGTCAACTTCCTGGCTGCTGGCTGCACTAGTTATTTCTCTATCTTTTTTTCTAAACTGCAGGAGATAGTGGCTTGCTAGACACCGCACCCTTGTGATCTGACTGAATTGTGTGTACCTTGATTGTATTCCACACTTTTGTATATTCCAAGAAATAACCCCTATTTCCCACAAACTGGTCCTTAACTATGGAAATAAAAGAACTATAAAAATGGTTAAAAAAAATAAAAATAAGTTAAAAAAAAGTGGACATTAGCAAAATGACGGGTACAATATGCCCAGTTCCGGATATCAATGTCCCTTCAATTCTTCCACACCCTTCTAGGAACTGAGAAAACCAAACAATGGGACCACCAATGCAATATTATACTGTATGTCAATAGTATACTTCTAACTAATATAAACAGGAAAATGCAAGGATAAAGCCCTGTTGGTAAAGTCATTAAAGAACATGGAATGTAGGAAACCTTAGATAACCTAATCACAGCTCATAAAAAGATTAACGTAGACAGAATACAATGGATGAGAAAATCAATCATAAAAACATTAATGTCCTTCACCATGAAATATGTCTCAGCAAATATACCTAGCAGCTATTTGCACTTCATTAGGCATGGATGCGCACTGTACACCGGTGGCTTTCCTGAGAGCTACACAACAGCTGAAGAATTATGTTCCCGTTTTATTTTGGATGGAATGTGGGACTACCGTAACTCCTCTGTCCTGCAAGTTTAGATATCCCACCAGTTAAAAAGCGTCCACCTGGCGACAGAAACTGCAACAGCAGCAATTCTTTCAGTTTCAAAGAACAGAAGGCAGTCACTGAACTGCACAGAAGCTACAAAAACCCATACGTGGAGTGGTGATTTTATGGGCTAGTGAGTAATAAAAGCATGTGTGTGTGAGTGTGCGTGTGCATGCGTGTGTGCGTGTGTTTGAGTGAGAGAGAGAGAGAGAGAGAGAGAGAGAGGGAACGAGAGTGAGAGAGAGAGAGAGAGAGAGAGAGAGAGAGAGAGAGAGAGAGAGAATAAATACCAAATACTTTGAGACTGAACAGTGTGGTTACAGGAGTTACACTTAATTTGTATCAAAACTGGTGAAATTATTTCCTCTGGGACATGAAGCAGTGAAATAATTGTATTATGGATCAGTTCAAAGCACATCAGTATATAAAACAAAGGGAACGTGGGACTCTATGAATGCGTGTATAAGTAAAAACGCACAACACAACTACAAATATGTTGCAGTATCAATCAAAATAAATTGTGAAAATTAATTTACCACATACATCTGTAGAGAGCAAAAAACTGAATTGGTGCACAAGTTAGATACAGTATTAATATATCACATATACTCAAAGGAATCAAGATGACTGTTCATAATTTGTTGGTAAACCTTCTTTTAAATATTGCTGTTAGATAACATCATGAATATGAAGAAAAATATAGGTATGTGAAATAAAATATGAATGTGTATCAGAGATAAACAGCCATACTGAGCAAATATTATAGTAGATAAGGAATGATTTCATCTTGAATTGTCCTATAAGCCCTCTGGAAGCCAGTGTGCTCTGTGTAGATCCAATGAAAATTACCTTGTCGAGTTATGTGTCAATATTACCTCATATCCAAGGTGACAAACTACTTTAATAACATTTTAAGAGATGCCTCAGACATCCTGGGGGGAGGGGGGGGGGGGGGTTGTCTGTTATATGCAATTGATTGTAATAAGAATTTTGTGCACTGGTTATGGATATCAAAGGAAAATGCAAATGTATTATTTAGTTAACAAAATGGCATTATAAGATATTTTGTGAAGGAGTTATTTGGTGGAGGTAGCACACACGGCTCTGTTCTTAACATGCACTAAATGGATGTACACAACAATTAAATTAATGAACAAACAATCTCTGGTACAGTAAAGCAGCAGAACTGAACCAGGCAAAACATACACACACACACACACTCACAAACACACACACGCACACGCGCACATGCACACGCACACGCACACATACACATACAAATATAAACACACACAGGCGTGAGAATTTAGATGATCAAACTCAAACTCTTCAGTATAAAAATATATACATGTTAAAAAGCTGCAAAGCATTTTATACATGGTGAAACAGAAAATAGGCCTGGATCCAATGCACGCATCATTGTTAATGTTTGTTTCCAAAAAATTCATGTTACTTAAAAAAAAAAAAAATCAATGTAAACTAAATATTTTTCATAATTTAAATTCATTTTTGCAGTCATGAAACTTGAAAGTGACTAATGCTTGACTTCAGTTCAGGGTCAGTTAAAAAGAGCCAATCTTGGCCATAGACTGCAGACTACATACCCATGAAAACCCATGCCAAAACAAAACAAAACAAAACAAGAAAACAAGACCAGGTCAAAGCCTAGTATATGGCTGAACCTAACACACTTCATCCGGTCAACCAATGGTGTAACTTCATAACTCGTCCGACCAATGGTGTAACTTCATCACTCACTCAGTCACTCACTCAGTCACAGACATTCGTGTTTGTAGGGCGGTCCAGCCAAAAACAGATGTAGCCACACATAGATGCCAATTTGCAGGCTATAGGACTTGAGGGGATTCACCACCCCTCTTTTTTATGAGCAGGTGCATCTATATGCCATTGTACATTATGGTGTCTATGCAACAGAAAAGAGAGTAGTCATGATTCAACAGAAGACGTGCAGGCTCCTATAACTCAGCTGCAGTTCATGCCTCAGACTGTAGTCAGACACAAACCCTTGTTCACAAGGGCATCATCTGTGGCCTGCATTAAATGTACACTAAGAGCAGTGTTATGAGATAATCTGGGCATCAGCCATCATCCAGGATATAGGCTAACCCTGAGGGTTCCCCTTCCCATTTAGACTCCTCTAATGTTTATCCCAGATGCATCGTTCACGCTCACAAACACCTGCATCAGTGGTCAACCTCTATCAGCATTAGCCTACATTTAATATGCTGTTTGGAAGACATATGATGTTTCATCACTCTTTTGTCAGAGTCAGCTGACAGTCACATGTGACAGAAAGAGGGTGGAAAGAAGTAGGCTACTATTTAACCTTGCAACAATACTAAATAAGAGTTAACTAGGAACCAGTGATTACCTCAGCATGTTCACTGAAATACACTTTTGACAGATTGTTGGGCATGTCTAAAATTAATCAATTATATAAGGTATTCATAAAATTGTATCTATATCACATTTAATAGCTGCTACAAAAAATTATTCTGAACATTTTTCATATTTCAGAAATTAGACATGAAATATTCAACTAATTTGTGAAAAAAATAGAACAGCACTAAAAGTAGCCACATTGCAAGAAGAAATAGTGACATGTTTCAGTCTAGCTATTTTGAAAAATAATAGATGGTGGTCTGCCCTTTTTTGCAGACAGAACTAGCATATACAAAATAAGGAATCGTTACCTGGCACACTTAAAAAAAATGAGCAAGCAAAGCTGTAGCTTACACAGCTTTACAACTATTAGCACATGTAACAAACAGAAAAGACAATCTGTTTTGACATCTACAAGGTCTTACTCAGAGTCTATCATCTATATTTACAGTTGAGTTTTTTTTCTCAAAGGTATTTCATTTTAAGCATTGCTTAAGTACTAAAATAATACTTTCATAACATTAAATCACATCAGCATTAACGGATATCTTAAACAGCATTAATATTATAGAAAATAATCTCATTCATTTTATTTGTAATAGAATATAAACACAATATACACAGATTCTAGCAAATCAGATTTTCACAGCCACTGCCACTCCTAGTTATACTTCTCAATATTCAGAACTACATATAAAAGAAAAGACAGAAATTTAATGTTCTTTACACCACAATATATTCGATGTGAGAGTTATTTCCTAGGCAATGAATGACAGGGTTTTCAAAGGCAGTGCAATTAAGTCAACCCAATACATGAAATAAATAAATAAATAAATAAAACACAGTCAAATTTCTGTCTCTTAAATTTTTACTCATATTTTTCATTAACCAAAAATGCGAAGGTAAAACTCCAAAATAATTATCACTAAACAGCTCATAAAACAGTTCATAAATGAAATTATTAGTTTTAATATGCATCACTTAGAATAGGTGGCACTGATCAATAGTTATAAATAAGGAGTATTTATGGTGAAATAACATATTTCAAAATCCATTCAACCTTCAGATATTGTGAATATGTTATTGATTTGGCTAAAATGTCTTGTATGTCTGGAGAGCAAGGTTATAAAGTTATATAAAGTTATACAACACCAGTTTCACTGAAAGTTTCACTACTTACAGAAGGGAAAAAAATTCTACAGCCATAAAAGATTTTCTATCACTGCTAAAAGTCAGATAAATAATCAAATTGAAATGTGGCCTGTGGCGTGCACATACATCTACACCCAATCACCGTGCCTTAATTCTTGGACTCTTGGAGCTATTTTATTGACCATCTATTGACTGCGCATACCAACTCCACAGTTTGCACGTATTTTATTCAACCCTGTAACAATACATAATCTGGGCATTTAGTAAATGGTTCAGAGAATAGCCTACTGACCCAAACAAATAATTTTGATGAGCGGTACAAAGCTATATTACAACCAGTTTTTTTTGTTTTATTTGGTCCTGTAGGACACACAACTCCAAGACCAAAGATTCCAGCCGCCGAAAGGCATTGTAGCCAAGGTAACACCTACCATCTTTGTCAATGAATTCAAAGAAATTGGTATTTGCAATAAAGACTAAAATCAGAAATGCCTACAAATGCACGGTTCACCCATGTAAGAAACAAATAAGACAATTTACTCTTACATACTGGCAACATTGCCCTTCTTGCTTTTTCAAAGCTTGATGAAATACGCTTAACCATTGTCTATTAGCAGAAAATGAATTGATCTCTTTGCATGCTGTTGAAAATGCCACACAAGTCTTCAGTTTATATATCAAATTAGAGGATACACACTCCAATAATATCCGATGCCCTTTAAATTATTCTCTTGAACCTATGCCATTCAATCATCTTCTGAAGTTAATTAAGCAATACCAAGAGTAATAAAGAAGATGGATGGCAGACGGTCACTGGAGCGTGCCCTCGCCATGTGACAATGGTGAAAAGCTGGTAAGGTCAGACACCAGCAATTGATGGAACTGTCAATGCATCCTCATACAGGCACGGTGGTTTCCCAATGGAACTGGATCATTCCTACCCTGCATTGCCAGGCCTCGGGGACAAAACAAACATGCGTGGAGAGAAAGGACGGCCTTGTGTTGAAAGTGCCAATCAGAATTCAACCTGCAAGGGGCCCATTGTTCATTTGCTGTCGATGCCATAATTTCAAACAATTATCCAATTGAGGGTAAGACACTCCCCAACCCCAGCTTCATACAGTTTTTACTGCGCCAGACCACTTCCACACAATCCCACCATCTCTATTAGCAAGTTGGAGATGGTGTTAAGCATTAGCTATAACAGAAAGGCCATCAGAGCTCTGAGGTTCATGCTATTTGATAATACTCTGCACTTACCCCACTGAGATTTCCTTTTTTCTAACTACCAGCATGAACCTTCAAATATAAACCAAAAAAAACAAAAACAAAACAAAACAGAAAGTTCAGGACTTACATGCAAAGGTTAGACTGGCCTCTCGGCTGACAATGGTCCCAAATGAATTTGAAGCCAGGCACTGGTACGTTCCAGCATCTTCGTCTTTATTTAGACGGCTGATTCGCAGGTTTCCTCCTGATAGACTGTAGCGAGCACCTGATTTGGGGGCAATCACTGTGCCATTCAACTTCCACCTATCAAACAGAGCGGCAAAACCACAAAATGTATTTACAACAAGCAAACAGATTTTTAAAGCAATGCTTCAACTGGGTGAAGCCACAGGTTGCTGCCAGACAGAAATTTGGTTGTCAGGGAAACCATACAAACTGGGTCTGATGGATGCTGTGGAGACTCAATTATTTGAAAATAAAAGTAAACAAACAGGTGTGTCTAATCAGTTGGGTACCTGCACTGTAGCCCTGCTGACTATTTTGACTACTTACCCTCCTTTTCTTTTTTAATATGAAATTCTGAACAGTTCTAAACTAATTATATATATATATATATATATATATATATATATATATATATATATATAATTCTGAAATGATCACACATGCACACACACAGACAGAGAGAGAGAGAGAAACTAAATACTGAAGTCTGTGAAATTAGTCATGCAGCTATTTGCATTTTGCTACCCTCAAATGTCAACACCCACTCACAACTCAAATCAGAATATGAACATAGACACAGCTGAAAACAAGATCTCTTTACCATTTAAAATTGTAGGGTATTCCAATGCAGTAAATGGTAATCTTATTAATAAATGTTAAATACAAATATTTTATTTACAACCAGGTAAAGCCTTAAAGAAGTTCATTCATAGCCATCGTAAGCATCCTTCATGCAAACAAAGCATAGAGCTGACCCCGACTTGTCCTCTCTCCATTACTGTCTTATTTTTTTTTATTGAGCTTTTCTTTTTAGTATTCTATCGTTTTACCGGAGTCAAGCATCAACAGGGTAATACATAATTTTCCAGATTTTCCCAAATTTTCCTGCTTTATTTCCTCTGCTATATGAAATTGTTCATTGTAAAATCACTATCTGATCACATTTTCATAAATGGCATGATAAAAAAACTGTATTAACTGTTAGGATTATCCCTTATAATGGCAATTTGTATGTTCAATGATCACCAAAATAAAACACATAAATCTGATTATTTAATCCATACCAAGTAATTCCATCTAAACTTTAAATTGTCGAAATAAGTGCCCAAAGACAAATATACACAAATGCACGTCTTTTTTCAACATAAAAATAGACTGGCGAGTTCATTTTGGCACCAGGTGAAATAGCCAAATTATTTGTAAGGGTGAAAAACGAACAAGTCTGAGTCAGCTTTAAGAGAAAATTATGATTGGACCCATGCCGAGGAGTTCTGGTGATGGAATTTCTGTTCAAACTACTTTACATTACATTACAGGCATTTAGCAGACGCTCTTATCCAGAGCGACTTACACAACTTTTTACATAGCATTTTACATTGTATCCATTTATACAGCTGGATATATACTGAAGCAAAGAAGGTTAAGTACCTTGCTCAAGGGTACAACGGCAGTGTCCTTACCCGGGAATCGAACCTGCGACCTTTCGGTTACAAGCCCAGTTCCTTACCCACTGTGCTACACTCCGCCCTACTTCTTTTCCCGGTCGTCTTCATGGGGTATACATTTTTATGCAGGTGACATTTGGTTGTTATATTGCATGGAGTAAACTGCACCAATCAAGGTGTCTGGGTGTGAGGAAGTAAGAAGGGTCACACAGGTATGGGACTCCCTTTAGTACGCGATTCTTTACCATTGTGACAAAAGCAATGCAATTATATAGGGAGATCTGTACTTAACAATGGATTCAGTTGGATTCATTGGAGCATGATAATTAATTTAATTACTATGGTTTTAAAACACATATTGCATCAAATTCACAATGTTAGCGAAAGAAAGATCTGTAATTGATTGTCAGCCCACTCACCTGAAGGGGGCAGCTGAGGACATAATACAGTGGGCCTCCTCCACAGCTCAAATTTGTCTCCTAAAGAAAATGGGCTACTCCTTAATTTGAAAAGGCTGACAGTCTCACTGTTCAATGTCAGTCTATGAGCCGGTGAGTGCTGCAACTTGGGACACAGTCTAATCATCTAGAATTGAGTCTGGCATCTTGGCAAAAGCTGCCATGATGTCTGTGACACTACCTACCACAAAATGCTGCCTAGTTTGAGGCCATCCATCTTGCAATCCACCTCGTCAAGCAGCATAATGGTGTGTCTTAATCATTATAGAGCAGCTATTAGACCAAATCTCGTGTTCTTAACCTTTATATTCTACACTAGAAAGCATGGTTATCATTGATGTTAGAGGTGATCAGTGAAGGGGATTATTCATTTATCAAAAGAGCAGACCCTTCAACCCTACCACATCTACAGCCTTTGTTATAATCATGTGAAAGAAAAAAAATCAATAATGGTAAATTCTGCTATGGCTTTGTGGAACTGCAAACGCATAATTTATGTAATGTACAGCATGTGAAAGCACAAAGCATTTACATTTTTTTATCAATAATGTCCAACCCCATTAAGATGAACCCAAGGAGAAGGCTTTAAACAGATGAGTAAGCATTATTGGGGAGTTTTAATCATTTTATTGGGAAATGGCCATTGCAAATCATGATTAGGGCTCGGCTGATTAGGCCCTGATTATTTCCTTAGAGTGAGTGGAATAATTGATTGTCATTATTGGGCTGTAGACTGCTACACAAATAAGTAATCTGTCAAAAGTTTCTTCAAAACATCTTCCTCTGAAAGATCAAGGTCTTCTTGTGAAAGTAAAGAAAGTTCATTTAAAGAAACACAAAAAGGAAACAAGATCAAGAAAACACAATTAGACCTAACATAAGAACACCGTCTCACCTATCAGCCCCTGCTTTATACATGAATGGCTTCATCATTATTAACTGAGTGGAGATACTGCTTGTCAAAAACCAGACAAATACAGGCAAATACCCACTACAAAGACACATAATGGAGGAAATGAGATAGTGCTGTAATATGGACTGGATCTTCCTGAAAATTATGTTCACTCATTAAGATGCACTGAATAGGCAAATTACAAATGACAATGGGATGACTTCAGTTACATTTATATTTGAGACATTTAGCAGATGCTCTTACCCAGAGAAACTTATATAGCTTTGCATACAATCCATTTATATGGCAGGATATTTACAGAAGCAGTAATGAATACCTTGCTCAACATATAAAGAGAGTACTTCACTGGGGGTTCAAACCAACAACCTCAAAGTTACAAGCCCTGGTCCCTGATCATTATACAATGCTGCCACTCTGTTTGCGGAGAACATAGCACCTGATTCATGACATTGCCTCTCAGGCAGTAACTACTTGTAATGGGCTCCAAAAATTACAGGTTTCTGCCTTCTGTGCTGCAAATGTCATCTAACTTGTAATTTAGAGGGCAGTTTTCTCACATTCTCCATGGTTTCTTTTGTTTGTAACCCCTTTGTGCTCTGTGTGGGTTGTCAGCCATTAATTAAGCCATTACATCCAATATATACCAAGAGACACTTTTCAACAACATCTGATTAAAATATACTGCAGAATCCGTCAATTCTGTCCAATAAAACCAGGATAAAAAATAGTCACTGTTCAGCTGACATTAGCACTATAGAATACAAAAATGTTGTAGACATTGATAGTAAAAATGATTTATTTAGTTTGTATTTGCCTCTAATTAATCAATGTTTCCATTCGGTAAACACGTCTTGTGATATTCACTGCTTAATTCATCTAAAAAATTATTTTTTTCCCAGGTTTGGGTAAGTGTGCTGGGTTATTGAAGGAGATACATTTATACAGTGCACGTTCAGTGATTTGTTCACTGAACGTACACAGTGAACATGAGCCCTGAGTGACAGACAGTCGCTGAGTCACTCAAGCCCGCCCCTCTCCCTCTCCCTCCCTCGCATGTCTTGAAGTCTCGAAGTAGGAAGTAGTACCGATTATTTTATTTAATAATTAGGTGTCGCGAAAATATGTGCTGTCCATAATAGGGTAGGACTTTGTTATAGCAGCTTTCAGTTTGCAAACGGTGTCTTTATCCAACTAAATTCTCAGCTCACTGGCTTATCCTTCACGAACGACCGTTCTCAGTTCACTAGTTAGCAAGCTGAACTGAACGTTTGGCTTGTTTCAGTTCAGTGAGTGGGACTACGCAGTCGGAGCTCCGGTCAAGCACTGAACGATTCGGTGAACGAATCTTTTGAACAAATCTTTTTAATGAACTGATTCTAATGATTCAGTACACTGAAAAGAACTGCTTTGCCCATCACTAGTTAAAACCCAATTGTTTTAAAAACTAGTGTCCTAGCAGGAACGGAGGGTTCGCTTCGTTACAGTTTGATTTTAATATTATAAGGACCTTTTACCTTTCGTAAAGTAATTGTGATTAATGCGGAATAGAATATAATGGGGCTTTAAATCAGTGAGGTACACTAATTAAATGCACTAATCTATCAACATTTAAAGACATAGTTAATCCAAATAGTATAACATTTGATTATAATATAGGCCTAATGTTACAAGAAATTAAACAACCATCTCCATACCCCTTCTCACCCATGCTACTCCTCTTTTTAACTTGCCCGCCACAGATACAAAATCGCCGAACGCGATCACTCTGACATGATACACGCTCAAAATGATGATAGCACTGTCACACACATGCGTACCATGATGACATTTTAACATTTAAAGTGAAATACTGCTTTCACAGCTTTTTTAACCTAGTAGTTATACATCAACTTGGAACATCACAAAAATATTGAAGTATATTCCGTATTCCAGAAGACACAAATAAGCCTCCAGTCAATTGAGCCAAGTGCAAATTCAGGTCATTTTTTAGTGATTTGAGTGTGATTCGTGTCCAAATCTAAAAATAAATGAATAAATAAATAAATAAAAATATTTAAGCTGTAGACCAACATAGATTTTAAAATCCCCCTTGGTTTAATTACTTTAATGTATAACATTTTTCTTTCCAGGAAGTATTCAAATTAAAGATGAAATGCTTCATATTTCATACGAGTACACTTAATTTCCGAGCATGGTTAGTCAAAACTTGCGGGTGTAATCACAGCAACAACAATGTGGATATCTAATTTTCTATTGCTTTTAATTTACCCTGCAGCAATTTAACTGAGAATCTAAGTGAAAAAGAATGCTTTGGTAACTGTTATCAGCTTTCAGCCTCAAAGCAAAGGGCAAACACATTTGGAATTCCTGGTGCTGGTTATATACTGTATATATATTTTTTTTTTCAAATGTTACAGGAAAGTATATGAGACTAAAACCTGCTTTATGCAGATTGCAGTAGTGAGTTCCACCTCCAGGCCTAATAACAGAAGCAGACTTATAAAGCATACTCCAAACTTGCTTTGAGCTCCATTTGAGCCCTAGCATACTTTTCATTACAGCTTATTTTCCTCTAAAACAAGTTCTGAAGTGCATATCGGTGATTCATAGGGAGAACCCCTCCAGTATCCTGTTGTCAATCACGTACAAACCACCGCTCGGCCCACACTACAGGTCCGTACAATTAGAGGGACGTTACCCCACAAATCGCCTCATTTCATCCTGACCTCACTTCCACCCCCAGCTCTCCACAGACCCCCATCCATGCATTTCTAGCCTTATTAAAATTGAATAGCAGGAAGGAGAAAGGTCTATACACTCACATAAGTGCACCAGCAGCAGTTCACAGGCTTTACTTTCGAGCAAGAACTACAATAACATTAAATATTTAACTGCGCAATGAACAATATTACTTAGACTATCATAGTCCTTGTTACTGATAGGATGTGAAGAGCTTCTAAATGTTATAAATGATGGGGGAAATGCTGCTCATCAGCTAAACCATTTAAAACTATAAGGCAAGATGCTTCTGTTGAAGGGTTTTAGCTCAAAGCAATTGAATCCATTAAATATGCAAGGAGCCAGCACGTCTGATGGTGAGAGGGCACAACAGTTTATTTCTTAGAGCCAAAAATCAAATTAAAATCAAAAATCTAATATTTTGGCAATTATGTTACTGCACAATTATGTGCAGTACAATTTAATTATGCTCAGTATTTATATAAGCACAATGAACATCACAAATCTCATTCTTAGTTTTTCTTTCTTTTTTCATCAGGTATATAATTTTAGTTTTCTCCCAATACTACTAAGTTCTCCCCAGCTGACCACAGCCTAAGCTCCATCGTCATTGTGTTAGAGCAGCATCCTGTATGCTCTGTGTAAGACCGCAGGCGTTCAGCTGAACAGAGGAGTTGCTAGTGCATGATGAGGTGGGGGAAGGTCTGGCAACTGAAACCCTTCCTTCCTCTCTTATAGCCAACCGTGTGCTGCACCAAGTGACTATGAGTTGCAGTTGACTGACTTCTGAATCATGTTGTGCTTCACTGGAAAAAGAAGTGATTTATGTGAACATTCCCATGATTTCAGTCTTAACTTTAATTTTGCACACAGTGCGTCAATGTGTGGAACAGAATGGCTGAATGTGAGATTTGATGTCGAGCTACAGTATATGGACCAATTCTATTTCTAGATCATTGCATACCTGGGCATGACCTTGTTCTATGTGAAAGACACTGTACTGAACAAACTGGCTGTGTTGGTTTCATTTAGTACCCATGCCTAGTTCACAAGAACAGCGTGAGTGCTGTTAAACACATATATTAACTGGACTGCACGTAAAACGAGAAATGTTCAGGAATGGAATGAAATGCAAAAAGGTATAATCAAATCCACAGAAAAGAAAATGACTGGCTTGTCATCTAAATGGATGTGCTCCGTTGGCTGCTGTCCAGGAGGTCCCAGGATATGATTACAGATGGTTGAGTTTGAAACATAGCACAAGCTGAGAAAATGTGTGCTTATGTTTTGTTTGACTGTGGAAGCCAAAAAAAATTGAGGCTGGGAGGAGAAGGAATGAAAGTTGCGTACCTCAGAAGTATGACCATCTTATAAATATGGGGAAAAGAGGATGTCTGAACTCCAACTAAGGAGGGCAGTATCTTGAAATGGAAATGTTTCAACTGTGATGTGAGCAAATAATATTCAAAAACAAATATATTTTTTTTCAGCACTGTAAACTGAAATCTTGGTGAGATGAAAGTTCATAGTTATAGTCAAAGCACTGCCACTAAACTGTTAGGGATTGCAATAAATGATACCTTACACACATGCACTGCATAGTCATTATCCAAAATACACAATTGTCTCCACAAATATGGTTTCTTAAGATCAGGTACAATATTCAATGTTTTAAAATGGCACCTCGGAAATGCATTATGAATTTTTACTCACAACACCATGAAAACTCCTAATATTATGATGATTTTCATATTCTGTAGTAAATGCAACATAATTAGTAATAATGCACCATGAACGATTAGGTGTTTGGACGCTCAGCTGTGTGTCTTTGTGTGTGTGTGTGTGTGTGTGTGTGGGGGGGGGTTAACATAGCTGAGCTGAGTTGCAATGCACTTCATTGCTTTTCCCACACAATAGCAACCATCACATCCCTCCAGTTGAGATTACTATGGAAATATCCTAAATCACACTTCTGCAAAGGTCTATTTTACTGCAACACTCAACCTTTCAAAACAGAGTTCAAATTGGTTTCTATTTGTGTAAGAGATGCATAACTGAAAAAAGGGTGAAAGAAACAGCAGATAAAAAGGGCAGAGAATAAAAATAAAATAAGCTCAAGGAGGTGATGAGTCAGAGGCCCTTTCTGAGACAAGGGCCAAGGTGCGGTGTTGTCTTATGCAGATCCTGTAAAACTTCAATATCACATTCAATATTTCTTTGTCTTGCATTATTGCAGAAATTGTGTATTGTTATTGGAATTTTTCTGCATTTCGGAAACTGTAGGTATCTATTTTTTTCTTTGCGTCTGAAAGGATATAAGCATGCAGATTGAGAGAGACAGTGTGATAATCACTGCCAGGCTGTCTGGTTTGACTTACTTAGTGATTGAATGAATCAGGGAGTTTCAGATCATACTAATCAAGTGTCACCATGGCAAACTCAGAACGGCTCTCAGTAATGGTGGGTCTGAAGAGTCTTGATTAAGTTAATTGGTCTTTGGCTGACAAAGATAGAACTGAATCTTTCTGGAAAGACAGATGCTTCCTTGGTGACATCTAATACAAATAATGCTTAATCCAGCAATGCTTGGGATGGGGATGGAGTAAATGCCTCTGTGATTAGACACAAGGGACTGAGGAAGACCAGGGCAAATGAGTACCTTGCATTTACTCTATTACTGAACACTGCAACTGAATAAATAAATTAGCATGACTGATGCTGAGAACACACGCACATGGACACACGCGCGCACACACACACACACAAAGTGTGGGGTGGCATGATTGAAATTCTGATTTAACAGAGGAGTCGGTCAATGTATTCTTATATTGGTCAATCAAATATTCTACTGAACTGCCACAATTCACTGAAGGTTTGTTTGCCTCTTGGTTTAAAATGCACACTCAACAACTGAGATATGATATAAGTATGTTTTATACTTACAGGTACACTTTTAACAAATGTACCCTCAAAGGTACAATACTGGGCTTTGTGAGACCAGATGTATACCTTAAAAAGGTACCAAGTCACTTCTGAGGTGCTATTTCGTACCTTAATATGGTACAGCCCCAGCGACAAGCACCTGTACTCTTCTAAGAACACTTTTGTACTTTGTTTTCTGTGTCTGACCGATTGACGATGAAGGACTAAAATACATCTGAAATAATAATGTTATTTTCCCTAAGCCCAAGTCATCCACTATAATACTGAAATAGAAACAATTACCACATTCTGCAGCAGTAAATCAATGAAATTATACAACATCTGTGCAAGTCTTATCTAAAGAAAGCATGCACAATAAATACCACGGATTATCCATCTCTGCCTAGTGGCTTTGTCATGCTACATGATATGCAACTCATTCAGGCAAGGGTTGACAATGGCTATGAAATATTTAAAGCTAACATTACTGTTCAATAAAGCATGCACACATGCTGCAGAAGGTAACATAATGCTGCTAACAAACCACTGCCCAGCCGAAAGTGACTATTATACAAGACTCTGCTTCATTTGCTAAATACAGTATTTGCTTTCCACTCTCATGTTCAGAGATGGAGCATGCCACCTGGCTTATCCTCTTGTGGCATGCAGTAAGGTTTGTTCCCTTCCCTTGACATCCTAAAGCCCAAAAGCTCTGGCAATAAGCCAAATCAGGGCTCAAATTGCAAAACACGCTACTACAAAGAGGTGGCTTTGTGGGTTGGTGCAGAGGTGTTCAGTTGGAGAGAAGCCCTTTGAACAGAACTAAGGATGAGCAGTGTTTAAACCTCCGAGGTCAACACGCCATGCTATATATGGCCAGGAAATGTGCTGTAAATGAACTCTGAACACAATTTACTCTAAGGTAGTTACGGGAGAGAAGGCTTTTCGGCTTCTGTGAGGCAGTGCATACTCCGACAAAACAGCGCCGAATCGCTGGCAGGGAACAGCTGATTAGGTCATCCTTTAAGCTGGCTGAATCCCAAGTATTAAATGCGCCAATCCTTCTAAATCTTGCTTCAGCAATTCCCGTGTACAGACATGATTGATTTGGACCTTGTTGTTACCAGAGATACGACATGCTAACATATCGATAGGCTAATGAGCCACGCCGATGAGGAAGAGCAAGAACAATGATCTCTACATTCAGACATGCTTTGTACTTCACAGCTACTTTCTGTAATTTCTCTAATGGGAGAAAAGAATGCTTTAGCATTTACATAACAGCAGCATCTCTCTGCAATTATGATGAGGTATGTGGTAGTACAATATTTAAAATGACTGCCTGCTCATTAGCTAGTGTCAGAATGTCCTGTTCAATACCAGAAAATATTATTACCTCTACTACAACACAAAATGTAACAAAATCTTGCTATATTCTCCAGCCTTTTTGATAGAGAGAAATAACACCAGATATGTTTTTAACAGTCCCCTAGTGCTGTTGTCACAAGCTTTACCCAATTTACCTTGTAGCAAAGTAATTCCAGAAAATTAAAAATATACCTACAGCCAACTGATTCATCCGTGCACATGGACACAAGCAGTCTCATAACTGAAGCTCAAAAATATGAACCACAATGACAGTAAAATCATTATTAACCTACATCACAAAGCATTTTGTTGCAGTACATCCTGTGAATATAGAGGCATTTCGATTTGATAATCGGGGCATTATTCATTGCACAAACACCGAAAAAGGCTCTTGAGCAAGGGAACTAAAACAGAATTAAGGAAAAACTTTGCAATGAATACAATAATATCTACACATTAATATTTACATTTTTAGTAGCAATCACAATGCACCCAGGTAGATGAACAAAGACAGGAAATCAAATTGTAACAAAGTGCGGAATGCAGAGAAACACAGGCCCATTATCAAGACTTGTCTTTGTCAGCTACTATAAATTTTGAATCTACTATAAATATGCATACACACAGGCACACACGCACACGTACACACACACACACACACACACACGCACACGCACACGCACATGCACGCGCACACACACACACACACAAACATCCATATCCACGTCAACATTACATACAGACTGGCTTCTGGGTGGAAATAACCCAACCATTGTTTGTCTCCTCCCCTGTTACAAGCTGTCCTGTAAAGGATGAAATGGAAGAGGCTCACCTGTAAAAAGGAGATGGGTTTCCCTGGGCCTCACAGCTGAAGACCACTTCCCTGCTCTTCTCCATGGAGTCCACAGGAAACACAATGCTGCCAGGCTGCTTGGTGAAGGCAGGACTCTGCAGGCCAATGCTTTCTGCGTGGGTGAGAAAGAACCCAATCTCCACTTACACGGTGTGTGAAATCTGCTTGCAAACAGAACAATTAGTCAAAGGCAGCAAACAGGCCAGCCTTCGTGCTGCCATTAAAGGGCCAAACCACAACCAGGCAAAACATATCAATTTATCCTGCCTGCCTCCACTCCACAGCTGAGAAAAAGAATTATTTCCAGTGTGGCGTGTCTTCAAACTCTATTTAAGCCATAATGGGATCACTCCTGATTTATACCAAACAGTGCAGGATGCATTTTCTCTTTGCCACTTCTGATGTATCTCTCATTTTCCCAGAATGCTGCTGGAAGATTCAAACGTGAAAGGGATATGTGGGCAATTAGCAGTGCAGAAAGCATTCCCCAGTTGTGGTTTTGTCTCTGCGCAAAAAACACACAGAATGACACCGTTGTCTCCATTGATTCTCAGTCAGCCGTGGGCCACGCTATCTTGTGGTAGCTTGGAGGCACTCTCTGTTCGACTTGTCAAATGGCGCAGAATAAGCACGCCCTTGGTTAAAGGTTAAATGACAGCATTTGTAATCATTTTTTAAGTGGCCTGAGACCTGACCACACTTGCCTCAGAGTATATACACCAAATTATCTAACCAATTTCTGTCCATATATCAGACTAATATCCCCAAACCAGATCTATCATAACAGCTCATCTACTGTTAGTTTGATATCTGTAGTGATTTTCAGGCACACCAAGACACACATACACACACACACACTGAACATTTGTATATTGCAGATTTTTATCCATTATTTTTCCCTGATAGGTTTCTTAATTCAGTTAAAGCGACAAGAAATGCTAAGAACATAAATGCATCACTAGGTAGATCATGAAATATTATGACAAAGTGGTGAGTGGACTGAAAATGGCAGGGTTCCATTACTTCTGTAACTAACAGTATGATGTAAGCCTTATGCGTTTTCCAGGCCATTCTAAGCTGAAAAATAACATTAATCTAACGTAAAGAAACAATTATAACTGACTTTAATGAATAATTACCTTTTTATATTTACCCTAACAAAAAAAACAGCGATGAATAAATTTAAAAAATGGGTTGCCACAGCTGCTGTTATTCCGTTTGTACTTCCATGAATTCCATGAATGATTATGCCATAACTTCCGAAGATGCAAAACTGAGAGTCAGCCAAAGCAATTTTTCTCACTTAATGGTCGTTTTTTTTTTTTTGTGAAAGTATGATTATTGATAAATTTATTTGAAATGACTATTTCTAATTTTGCTTTCATGGTAATTCCACAATGGAATATTTCCTCAAAAAACTTGGCATCCAGGAAACTGACTGAGAATGATACTTCTTTAGCCACATGAACTAACCATGATGAGAGAACTATTTTTGCTTCATATATTGTAAGAGCACCTCACCACCTGGTTACCTCAAAGTCAGATAATAACAAATGTTTGTGATTATATACGTATGTGAGTACACCGGAATGAAAATCAACAGATTCACAATAAAATATGAATGTGCATGAAGTTATTACATCATAATGTTGAGGTCTGATCCCTCCATCACATGGTCCATGCATTCCAAAGTCTCTTAACATCTTTTAACAGATGTATAATGAATTCAGATTCACACACACACACACACACACACACACACACTTATATATACATACATAAATACATACATACATACATACATATTGCATTATATATATAATGCAGTGTGTGCAATACACAGCTAGTGAACTATCCAAGCAAGTATAATTTGTTCTGCAAATGAATTAAATGTTTTGTTGAATTTGATTCATTTTCCTAGTCTGAAAGGAAGTAAACCTACATTTCAAATATTTAGCTTTAGTGCACCACAGTTTGAATAATTTCAATTTCACTTTATGTGACAATACCCCAATGGAGTTGTCAGAGCAGTTGTTGATTGTCACCATGGGGATGGACCCAGTGGTGGAGGAAATGTGTGGTAACTTTATATAATAGACTTTTGTAGATTGAAACCAATGACTGCAAAGTATTATAGGTTTACAGTCAACCTCTACAAGCTGCATTAAGTGAACAAAGGCGTTGGGAAATGTTTCTTTAGAGAGTGAGGAATCTTCTGGGAGCATAGGATAACCTTCTATAGGGGGCAATATAGTATTTTTAAACATTTTATCAAATGATAGATGTATGAATTACCTTTAGTTGTGTACTGCCATTTGCTAAACACTATAAAGACTGCTTTGTCGCAGACAGCTCAAAATAACGATAGAATGAATTTGAAACTGTTTACAGCATAAAAGGTCAGGTTTTTATTCACTGACAGCAAGCATTCACACTTTCAATACAGTTGAGATCCAACCCACTTATTTCCTCTCCTTACAAAAGAGCAAAGGCTTTTTAGCAGCAGGGGGTTTAATGCAACCTTATTCAACAAATAACATAATCGTTCAGGAATAGAGAACAATATGCACTACTCAATGCATCATTACATTCCAGCGAAACGTAAACAAAGAGTAAAGAAATAAATAAAATACCTGACAAATCACTGAAATGGTTGCTCACATTCCAGCCGCTGTGTTTTAGTTCTTTGTCCAAAAATCCCATTGCTGCCTTTGTACAATTATATTAGTCATTCAGACGTCATTGTTACAGGAATAAATGGTTTTGTCCAAAATCTGTTTATGATAAAAAATAAAATGCACCAGAGTCCCTTGTTACTTTGTCTACATTTCAGAGCATATATACTCAAGACAGGTTTGTTTCATTCTAAATATGTCACATCCCTGCATTCCTCTACTCTTACCAATCAATTTGCGGCTGAAGGTTAGCCCCCATAGATACGCTGCTCTGCTGATTGCCAATGGAATTGATCTGGAATAGCAACACTTTAGATGTGCGACATGGTTTTCAAAACCAGCCAAAATGACAATTTTGTGCAGTTAAGGTTTATGTGGGTCACACCTCCTCCCCCATTTTACACACACAAGACAGCCTCCCCGAGGGGTGCACTCTCCAGCTCGGCCTTGACAATCTCTGCATGGCTAAAAAGCCCCTCTTCTTCCACTCACCAGCTTAATTGGCTTATTCCAGAATTCATCTGCATTGAATGTGACATGAGTAACACAGAGAGGCAGAGGCAGGAAACACTCCTGGGAGCTGACAGGTGTGCAGGGCCTGCAATACAACAAACCCCCTCAAGTCTCTAACTGGGGACTGCATTCATCATCGTGCCTTTCTCACACATTTTCTCATTCCTTTCTGTGAGGACAGGAGGGCTTTTTCTGTCCCCCAACTTATACAAAACAAAACAAAACAAAACATTTTTCTACCATCTCTTTTGTGCCTAATTTGGAACAGCCCATTGTGCCTCAGGAGTTACTATTATGCCATCTGCACATATGCAAGGTACATTGCAGCAGAAGCCTGTGCTCTTCACAGATTTCTCCAAACATGAGCCAGTGAGCTCTTTTACACTTTACAGGCCACACTGTGCTGCAGAAGAGAGATAGTGTTGATAAGAGATCAGGAGGTGCATCTCAGTCTGGCAAATCTGCTCACATGGTGAGCACCTTTCCAGACTGAGCCACTTGAAATCCCAGCTTTCATCTGCTACCTCCTCTGAGTGATATTTAGAATATACTCCATGTGTGTAAACAAATCCTATACTCAGATATAAACTTAGCTCTTTAGTTGTAGCTATAATTAAACAGTGTTTTAGAGCATCAGATTCTGTGGAGAAAGCCTCATACATTGCTCTCAGTTCATTAAAGATCATCACAGTTGAAGAGGTCAGATACCACATTCACACGCTTTTATTGTACAGGTAAATATCAAAAGAAAGAGTTAGAAAAGAGATATAAAGAGCTCGGAGAGACTAGCCAAAAATGAACGTTAACATTTTTTCTTACTTTTATTGAAATCTAAGTGTTGAGTATTTTTCACAAACACAGTTAAACCTTCAAACATATGACTTAAGTAACAAACAATACTTTTGTTGGCAATAACACTTGAATTTATACAGGATGTAGATCACATTTTAGGTGGATTAAATCCAGCCCACATTTTACATAATCTCAGGCGAAGCAATTTCTCGCATCCATAGCACCCTATGACATTTTTTTATTCTCAGAAAACAATACCTAGCTATACAGAAAGTGAAAGACAGCTACAACTGCAATAGCTGCACCTAACTTTACATGTATCACAAAGCATGGATGGGATTTAAACTAAACCAAACTAATGCTAGCTATTTTTTTCATATTAACAAGCTATTTACTCTTATGAACACTGTGTTCCTTTTGCTTTGGTGTAATCTATAGCGATTGTTTTTTTTTTCAAATATACTTGATGTAGTACATCTACCCATGTCATCTACCAGCAATGGTCAAAGGATTAACATCCTTAACATCATTAACACTAATGTTTAATTCAATTTTACCACTAAAGTTCTTAAAGCAGGCTATACATTTAATTGATTCATAATTATTGCAAAATGGGTGGTGAGGGATATTAATAATATCATTGCATGAGAATAAAAAAAACAAAATATTATTGCTTTCTTAAAAGGGTTGCGTAACTTCAAGGACAAAGAATCATGGTGGTTAGACTGAATCCCCTTCAGGGTTTTCACACTTTATTTTCATTAGTGGAAAAAAAAGCATCAATTACGTTTTTGCTATGAAGCAAGAAATGCAATTTAGTGCATTAGACATGACAAAGGGAATAACATGGTTTGTTACAGGATTGTGCAGACAAATACAAGCATACATGAAGACTTACACAGCCACATCTTAATTATATATTTAATTCCTGTGAAACTACTTCTGGTGCTGACTTTTCAATGTTGCATTTTACTGAGGCCAAGTAAGAAAGTTGAGCTAAGATGCACAGAAAATGTTCAGTGTTAAATCAGCTGTTACAGAGTACATATGGTCCTTATTTGACTTACATATAATCTGTTACAGTGGGTTATTATTATTATTATTATTATTATTATATATTGGTTTCCACAAAGGGCTGCCTGTCTGTCACAATAACCCTGATATTGAGTATTTGCAAGGTTATGGCATTTCCAACATCAAAAACATTGGAGACCCTTCGTCATTAAGTTTACCTGTGTCCTCAAATAAAATTTTCATGCCGTGCACTCGTCTGCACCTGTGTGAATGTATGCGCGGAAGAAGAAAAACACATTCAAATTTTTTTTCCCCTTCACATCTGACAACACGATTAAATTTTAATAATGTCGAAAGTGTGTTATCTGCACACGGGGAAGGCCGCGGCAAACAGCCCTGCATATTCCTCTGGTATCCTAACGCAGTCCCAGCACCCCATTCAAGTACCGCCCTAACGGCGCTGTTTTGTTTCCACTCAGACAGACACGTCATCGGAGTCTCAGCTGGTTTGCCTAATTCCCCCAGTGATGTGGCAGACGCTTTCCGTGTTCCCAGCTCAGGAAGCCCAGGAGATAGGGAATACTGAATACTGATGAAACCGCGCAGCACCGCGCTGGGGAAATCAGATGCTGCTCTGACCCGTCTTCACAGTACAAAGTGAAAGGCAGTTCGCTCTACTCTGCCTAGCAAGTGTTCATCAAATAACCGGCATCATTTGCCACCGCTGAAATTTCCACCACTTGCTATTAAGATGCGCAACTGTGCATGTGCACGCGCGTGCCTGCACACATCGCTGCATTGGGAAAAAAAAATATATGGGTAGGCTGAGATCATTCAAAAAATTTGCAGAGCAGATAGACAGGAAAGGAAGCAGAACGAGAAAGCAAAAGGCATGAGCACTTATGTGCAATTAAGTAATTCATGGGTTTACAGTAATAGCTAATTCTTTTGAGATCTATCCAGTGTTGATGAGATGATGAGATGATGGCAAAGTGAAATTTTAACTAAACAGCCCATCTTTAGTGCAATGATACTCTGTGGACCCCGCTCAAATTCTCCAGAACAGGTGCAAAGCCCTTTTAGGAGTGAGGAAGTGTACATCAACACAGTTCTGTTCTCTCTTACTAAGCCTCCACAGGCAGCACATGTTGAGCAATGCACCTTCTCTGCCTATCAATTACCATCACAGTCATTAAAAAGCTCGAATACAGTGGGTTTCACCTATTCTGTTTCACAGTGAGACAACCTCATTATTTACCATACCCTCTTCCAGGCCGCTTAATGGCGACCACCTTTAAAAAAACAACGCACACAAAAAAACCTTTGAAACATAACACACTTCGGTAAATCATCAGATGTGAATAAACATGGGAGGGAGAATAACCAGACTCGTACCTTTTTTTTTTTTTTTTTTACAGATTACACAAATAAAATATTCATTGATGTGCATATCTGAATGGGTGCTGATGAATAAATGCAAAAAAAACTGGTAAACAAAAGAAATGAAAACAGCCCCTGCACCTGGTCTTAAGTGCTGACATCATCAATTAGCAGGGGCTTGCCTGAGTGGTCGCCAGGGGAGGCACCGCCACGCTTCATCCTGCCAAATAATTGCTTCTCCAGAGGAGGAGCAGGTGAGTCCACCTGGAGAAGCGGGTCGGCGGTTACTGTGATACAGTGTGGGCTTTTATCAACAAGGTCCGGGCTCTCTCTAATACCATCATCAACAAGATATCTGGGCTAATGAAACCTTTAATGGAGCACCCATCAGTGTTTGAAGAACAACATTAGGAAGTAAATGGGTTTGGGGGGATATAATTTTTCGCTCAATCAGGGAGTCTAAAAATATTAAATAAGCTTGAGTGTTTTATCAAATTGATTGCTGGGTTCACTCATGCACTGTAACCAGATAGGAAATAACTCAGCAGGAAAGCAGAGATTCATACCAAGGCATGTTATGATGTTCATTTATGCAGAAGTGTATTTTCTTTTTCTCTTCCCACTCTCACTTTCCTTCATAGTACAGTGATGAAATCTAATACACCTCATAATCTAATGCATTCCCAATCAACACGTTGTAATGAAGTGAGGATGACTGTGACGGTTTAGGAGACACTGACAAATGGGGGGCCACAAGCGTGGGGCGCCTCGCCGTCTGCCTAGCAGCAGGGCAGATTCGCTGGCAGCATGCCTGAGGATAAGGTGGCATGGTGGCCATTCACCCCGTGGCAGAGAAAGGCTAGTCTAAGCCCCTTCCCCACCCCACCTCACCCCACCCCACGCCAGCCCCCTACCTCTCTTCACCTCCTCCTCTACCCACCACCTTACAAAGGATACAATGCCTGGAGAGGGAGAGCTTTGGTTAACCGGTAATGACCAGCCTCTGACCTGTTCAAAGTCTCACTGGACTGCCTGACATGCACAACAGTCTGGTCAGGGTCAGGCTAACAGGCAGTACAAGGGTGGTGAGGAGCAGCAAGAAAAATGGCCTGTCAGTGATTTGGTGCGAACACATTATATGAAAGAGTGCACAGCACCAGCTAGTCAACAGAGCAGTATAGAGCTCTGTGTTTCATGATGCTAGCTCACATGTACTGTGCAGAGCACAGCCCCGACAATATAATACGGACAGTAGCCATATATTTTCAACAGTACAAAAAAGCAAAGTAGCTTTGATATCCAATTAAAATATTGATGGATGGTTTCTCTGCAATATAAAATAAGATTCATTAAAAAACAAACAAAAACAATGAAAGAACCCCCTCTCTATTTATCCCACATGTCTTGAGGCAAGCACCTTGACGGTGACACGTATAACTGTAAGTGTACCAATCTTGAGCTCTTATGGTGTTTTCTTAGCATGTGAAATGTACTTCTGTATCAATTTGCTAAAGGACTAAATTGCAAAGTGCAATTGTAAATATATAATAAACTTTTTTCTGATGTAATTAACAATAATCACATTTTCTGAAATTCTGTGTTCAAGGAAAATATTTAGAATCACCCAAACTAGTTAAATACTGTCCTGCAAATATAAACGACCTATGCAAATAATAAATAAAAACATTTGAAAAAAACACTGACCAAATCGCAGTTAACTGGAATTAATATCATGACAGAAAGAAAGGGGATAGAAGGATCCCTGTTTCTCGGTCAGCTGTATGTTTTTGCATCATTAGTTCACACGCAAGAAAGCTAACAAAAGGTCTAGAGTTGATTCTATGTGTGACATTTGCATTTGGAGTCTGTTGCTATTGTCTGTCAACATGAAGACCAAATAAGTCGCAATGCCAGCAAAGCAGGCCATCATAATGCTGAAAAAATGAATTGCCATCAGAATAAATTGAACAGAGCCATAGCCAAAACACTGGGTGAGTCAAAATCAACTGTTTGATCCATTGTTAGGAAGCAAGAATGCACTGGTGAGCTCAGCAATACCAAACGGCCTGCTTGACCAAGGAATACCACTGTAGTGGATGACAGAAAAATAATTTCAATTATGAAGAAAAAGCCCTTTTTCAACTGGCAAACAGATCAAAAACACTATCCAGCATGTAGGCATAGAAGACTGCCACAAAGAGACTACACCAGCATAACCTCAGAGGGTTCACTGCTAGATGTACACCACTAGTGAGCCTCAAGAACAGAACAGCCAGGTTACAGTTTGCAATAAGGTACATTAAAAAACTGTGGAGTTATGGAATGTCTTATGGACAGATAAGACAAGTACTAACCTGCATCAAAGTGGAAAGGAAATAAGGATTTGTTTAGAAAGAAAGGAACCACCCAAGATCAAAAATGCTCACCTTCATCTGTGAATAATGTCAGAAGTAGCATTACAGCTTGGGCATGTGTGGCTGCCACTGGAACTGGCTCACTGTCTTCACTGAAGATATGACTGCTGGAAGTAGCAGGAGGATGTATTCTGAAGTGTACAGAAACATCTCCAACCAAATGCCTCAAAACTCTTGGATGGCGCTTCACCTTGCAGCTGGACAATGACCGCAAACATACTGCTAAAGCAACCGGGGATTTTTCAGGGCCAAAAAGTGGAATGTTCTTGACTGGCCAAGTCAATCACCTGTCCTGAATCCAACTGAACATGCATTTCACTTGCTGAAGACAAAGCTGAATGCAAAATGCCCCAGAAACAAACAGGAACTGAAGATGGCTGCAGTACAGGCCTGGCAGAGCACCAACAGGGAACCCATCTGGTCTATGGGTTGCAGACTTCAGGCAGTCATTGAATGCAAACTATTTGCAACCAAGTACTAAATATTTACTTTATTTAAATAATAAATAAATAATTAAATAGTAAATCAAATAGTAATTCCTTCACAGTTCATCCAATATGGATGTAAATACCCTCTGCTAAATGCCATCTGCAGTTTAACCTCATATTCATTGTTTTATTTAAAATCTAAAATGCTGGAGTACACAGCCAAAACAACAAAAAAATTGTCACTGTCCCAATACTTTTGCATTTAACTGTATATTAGTCACAGACTAATGAGACCATGCATATGAAACTGTTCACATTGATCTGATGAGCATATGACAGAAAGATTCCTATAATATGTTCCATATTATATAGTATAGCATATTTGATATTGAAGTTCACAGATCTAATTCATATGATAGCTGCTTCAGACCATTGGGTACTTTGTGAAGCTAACTGCTTTTCTCAGGAGCACAATTACAATGTTGGGCCTGAGAACTGGACCTACAGCCTTCTGGTTGCGAGCCCAGTTCTCAACCAATGCTGCCACCCACATGCACATTTTGCTTCATCAACATTTTCACAGATACATCCTAGTTAAAATGAAGTTTACAGCACAAAGGACAAACCTGCCTGCACTAGAATGTGCAAACAGACAAACTGTGTAAGACAATGTTGTAGTACTCATCTCCTCTTATTTCAATTCTCAGTCCAGCACTGACAGGTACTACAGGGATTGATGTTGTTGGTTTTACTCCTGTCACTCGGCTTCTGACAGCAACTCCACCAAGCAAGAGAGGCCGGATAGTGTATTGTGTATAGCTAACATTACTCCATTGTCTCTGGTCTTTTCAAATGTGGCCAAAGGCTCTCTCGTTTCTCCGAAATTTTATTCATTCGATGAATGCACCTTCCACCACAGTCATGGAATATTATTTAGAATTTTAGATTATCTTTAAACAAACATTTTTTTTTTATGCCATGCAGTATTTTGAAACTGAATATGGATTTTCTGGAGAAGGTTAAAACTTACAGGACTTCAGAACTGCTTTTGCTTACTTCTTAAGATACGTTTGACAGTTGAAAAACTCCACATATGGACCACAGACAACACACAGAATTATACATATGACATCTAGTTTTAAATCACAATTAAAGTAGCTCATAATATGAAACTGAGTAGATGGAGGATGGAAAACTATGTTGCAACACATCATTAAACCCACCATGCATTTTTTGTGTACTTGTTTGTAGTTATGTTGACATCTTATCATAGGTAGCTAGAAATACAAAAGGGCAATTATAATTTGCTGAACAATGGTTCTGCACATTTCCATGGGCTTTGAGTTCTGTGAAACATTCTGACCTGAGATAAGCACCTGCAGAACTGAATAAATGGGAGCTGTGTGGTTGTGGGTACGGAATAGTACACATTTAATCTGTCCAATCACATGCCCCGTAATGGCCTAGAAAAAACAAATCTGTTCCACTTCATTTGCTTTCTACCACTGCAATATTTGTGTATGATGGAAATAAGGCAATGGTGGCTTTGAATCCAAAATGTTAACAAAAATTAGCTTAACACTCTGTGGCAAGGTGTGCATACAGTGTTTTCAATACTTCAAAAAATGACACACACATGCCTTGTTTTTGTATACAGAGCATGCAGTCATGTCAACTTAAACCACATACATACAAATGTGCATTGTTCAGATTGTTTAGGCTTGGCTTACGTTGTGACATTGTACCAGTCAGACACTAAATTCATACAATGAATGACCTTTATTATTGGATTGAAGGTCACAATCAAAACAGAGAGTGCATTTTTTTTAAGAGGGCAGAGGTTAAATATTTTGGGATTCAACTCTTTGAGCAAGTGAGACCATTGCTGCTTTGACTATCTGAAACCATTGCATAAATGCTAATCTGTCATACCTTTCACATTCAGACATGATTGCTGCACATATTTGTGCCTCATTCTCTCTCTTCATTTCCCTGTCACTGTGTATATTTACTCATGTAGAACCCTACATTATGGGCTGTGACATATTATGTAGCCCTTGCTTGTTCATGAGTCATAAATGGCTTTAACAGGCTAAACAAAGTCAGAAAAGGTTCCAAGTAAAAATATAAATCTCCTTTCAAGCATCCGAAGTTTTGTGCACACAGTTCCAATCAGAAGAGCCCTGTAAATGAGCTATGAGAATAGTCTCAGGGTTACGAAGAAGGTAACATTATACTCAAAGATGGCTCCCAGGTAATGGCACTTTGATTCTCCTGCAGGGCTCCTGCTTCATTGATTGTTGCTTATATTTCTGTACCAACGAGTATGAATAAATAATAAATAAACAATTCCAAAGGGAAAGCAGCTTTCCTCACATCTATACTTAAATACAATGAAAAATTACACCTTTAGAAAACATACAATGTCTCCAAAATACCTCCCTGAAATAAATCATACACAAACCTTTTAAAAACATGATTCGTATTACAGTATGTCAGATTCCATGCCTTTGCTCATATTTGCCTGCTGACTACAAACAGCTGTCAAAAGACAATATTCAATATTAAAGACAACATCCAATAGTCGATATTAACAATGCTGATGATCTTAAAACTTTAAACCTGGATTTAACACATTTTATCACATTACATTAATACAGTTAATTATTGTATTCTTCTTCCTGCTTGGCATGTGCGATTCAATTGAAACAGCCCCCAGAAGCCAGTTAGTAATGAGCAACTCAACAGGATATTAAATTAAGATTGAGTCCTTCTGGCTGTGCCTGAGGGTCAGTCCAACATGATGCAAACCTATGAAATTCTCTGATTACCTTGTCAATGTTTATGGTACACTAAGTGCAAATGAACATTTTTAACTATCTTGAATGTTTGCATTTTATGACTATTAAAACTGATGAATCTTTAAGGGATCAAACATTTTATCAGGTAGAAACATTACACATTAATGGTCAGAATTTGATCAGAGCGAATATAATATAGCCATGACTAATTCCTAAGCCTCTATAAAAATAAAAAGCTTTTATCTGAAAGAATAAAATTAAAACTAGCAGTTGGGAAACATTAATATACAAAAGCAATATATGACACATACTTCTGAGACCTGGCAGAAAAAAACTATTTTCAATTTTTCTTGCCACAATACAAGTAACGTGGATGACAAAAACAAGTTGTAGTGAAAATTTCAATTATTTTATTAATTATTTTATTTGACTGACCATTTCAGTGTAGGTTTCAGCATAGTAGAACATATGCTTCTTGTGATTAAGATCAGGGACTCACATCCATCTTACCCATACATGCCCATAATAGTACCCAAAGTATTGTCCATAAGATTCACTGGAGAGAATTCCACAGGAGCCAAGCTTTCACAAGACTAACCAATCAAAATATGAATTCAATTATTTTTCAAATAATTTTGACCTACAAATACATCCAAGTGATATTTTTCAGTACATTCACTCCTATTTATTTGTAAGTCAAGCCTAAGTAAATACACACCATGAGGTAGAAAAATGTAGGCTGAAATACAGTGAAAATGTTGACTGAATCCAGTCCCGTGTTTTACTAAATCAGTGAGTCACAGCCACCACTGTCCAGCCTGCAGTGTCAAAGCTTAATTAGGAACTGAAATATGATCAATTTGTGAGCCACAAATCCTATGCCTGGAGAACCATGCCTTCTGGCACACAGAAGTAATTATGCAGAAGTGATTTTAAAGTCCTTCCAGTCTCATTCTCACCTGCAGGACAATGTTTTGCAATGCACAAGGCTGCCCAAGACTGGTGCCAAAACTGAAGAGGGAAAAAATATGCTTTGGAGCCAAAATAAATACCTAATCTCAAATTCAATACCAGCTGACAGCAAATGAAATTGCTGAGCTTACCTCAGCATGAATAATATGCCCAAGAAGGCGCCTAGCGCTGAGGAGATTCGACTTTGCCAGTTCTGGAATCCTTTCAATTCCGATTCATATTTTAAGCCTTGAATAACAAAGCTTCCCTGGTTTGGTCCTAGACATCTCTCCCCTTCTTCCTCCCTCAGATAAGGCACGTCCAGTGGAAGCCCAAGTGTTTCAAGTGTCTTTTGTTCCTGGTCTCCTGCAGGTTTTTTTTTTTTTTTTTTTTTGAGGTATTGCCATCCCCCTCATTCTTTGGGGAAGAAAATGTAGGATGCAAGCAAGGCCTACAAGCAGAGCACAATCGGATACATTGACTGCACATGTGAACTTAAGAGAAAATGTGTTTCTCCATGCTCGGAGGAGCTCAGTGGATGTCTAAGTGTGCATCTCTGGAAAAGCCAATGTAAAATACTATATAAATTGCTTCAAGGTCAAGGAATTGAGAAACGTTGCTCATATCTTTCATGCTTCAGAGGGGCTATTAGAATGAATAGTGTTCTCATGCATTAACGTAGCTGAGAGAGACAGGATATATTAATCCTGAGCAGATGAGACACATATATATAAATGTACAAAATGCATTATTGCAGATATGACCCCTTAGTGCTAGTTTAGTGACACAATGGACACAGAACCAAAAAGAAAAGCAGTTAATGTTTTTTTCAGCGGCTAATTTGTTCTCATTTCTAGCCTCATTACCTGTGGCATTGTCTCAAAATCAGGCATTAGATTTTAGAATAAATGGTGCAACAGAACACATTTGAAACATACCCTGTTATTGTTGAGCAAGAACCAGGCCATGCTAAGTTCAAGTTCTGGGTGGTTTCCCCGCCAAGTGTGCCCAAGACAGCTCAGCAGGTGTTGGCCTACTTATAACCTCTGGCTGTTGGTAATGTGTTGGAAAAGCAATCACACTATGCTGGGTCAGTTGGCTTTGGCTCAGCTTGTGCTGTGTTGGCTTCAGCTGTGTAATGCTAAAGAGTTTTCTACAGGACTGACATCAAGGCTTTAAAATGATACAAAACCCCAAACTATGAACTATGCAATGTATTTTACTGAGGACACCGCTGAGAAAAGTTTCCATAGCAAAATGTTTCACTCTCAGTGAGCTGCAGACTCATTGCTGCCACATGTGCACGTACGCACAAGCTTCAGCCGATCAAAGGGGGAAAGGCTCAAGGTCTGCTTGCCTTTCGCACAGAGACACACTCAAATCACAACTTTCTATCCCCCATAACCAGTGCCAAATTACATTACCGACACAAATCATATGCTTGTTGCAGCTGTTTACTACTCAGAAATGATTTAATCTCAACTGACCTCATTTAGATTCAATTAACAGTCTGATCAAGTCAAGGGGCCAGAGGCAAAAAAGCTCTCAGCTCTGTGCCTCTGGTCATCTGGCAGCTCCTCCATACATAATAAACACTCTTGTTCTCCTCTAGGGCCTCTCTGTGATGGAATGAGCCTGCTCACTGTTCACAGCACTGAATTTCTTACATGTATCTCTATTTGACAGCACCTAATCACACACCTGTTTACCTTGTTTATCAGAGCTTGAAGACGCCTGAGACACCTAAGACCCACCACAACTGTAATGTAATTTAATGTAATTTAATGTAGCCCTTCATTGAGTGAATTCATTTCTCACCCAGAACAAACTTCTCATACAGAGCACCAATTATGGCATGGTCAACAAAAAGATATTTAAGTTTCATTGATAAAAATATATATTTTGTCATGAATATCAAACATATCATAATGGCTGTAAATTACGTATTGCAGACTTACTAGTAATACAACTAGAATTGCATGCATGTGAGGATCATTAAATAAGGTGATGATGAAGGTAGCAAAACTGAATTTCTTTATTTATTTCTATTACTATATTTATATTATAGTCATTACAGGGCTGTGAAATGTGATAAGATTTACGAAACCTAAGCTGTATGAAAGCATCAATGAAAGGAAGATTAAGGTTACAAAAAAGAAAAAGGAACAGCTCATATTACAAATTCAATACATTTTCAGATTACACATGAATAAGCATGTACTAAGCCAAAATACCAAAAAGCACTGCCAATTTTTGTAAATTTAATTTAGTTAACTTCTTCATGTTTTTCATATTAGACAGAAAGATAGAAAAGGGTTTCAAATAGGAGAATCCCTCTCCTCGTCCCCTAGGGGAATTTTTTCCCTGGCAAATCATATATTTCCTGAAGCACAAGTGGCAGAACATGAATCTAGCATTGGTTTTGTCATACTATATTTCTAAAACTCACATCTGAAGATTCTCTTGGTTAGTGGACAATGCATGGGGTTTTGCAATACAAGCTGTACGTAACATAACATAACACAACACAATACAATGATGAGAAAAGGCAATTCGGCCCAACATTGCTCGTCATATTCCTACTACAAAAAAGGACAAACTAGATAGTATCTAGTACCTAGTACATGATATTCTGCATTTACTTTCTTTTGTATTAAGGACAGGTACAGGTATCCAAACATGCATGCAATGTCACTTTTCAGGTGAATTGCTGCAAATAGAAGATAAATTCTATTGAGATTTATAGATTATAAGAAACAAACACAGATAACACACAGAGGGAAAATAGCGTTTTAAAAAAATCCCACAATTCTAAATGAATGAAAACAGCATGTATTGTCAATTAAATGTGCCCCATAGAACAGTGCACTACAAAAACTAGAAGCTGGGGTTTGTGCCATTGTTGTTAACAGCTGGTGGAAGGGTTGTTTCCCATTCCGCGATCACAAGCACCTTCATTAGCAGAATTCCTGTGGAAAACACTTCATTTTATTCTATTGTGCTGTGCAGTGTTGGTTTGTTATTTCAGCAATCAGGCTAGGTGTGGGCTTAAAACTTGGTGAGGGCTCAAGCTGGTTCAGGCTGAGCCATAAACACACTGGGCTTAGGCGAGCACCGCTCTCATTTCTAGCAGACCACTAGTGCACATGCATGTGTGCATGTTTGTGTTGTGTGCGGGTGGTGTTGCATGCATGCGTGAGTGTCCTGTGTCCGTATGCTTGTGCATGAGAGTGTGTTCGGGTGCGCGTTTGTGTACGTGTGGGCACCTCTGTAACGCTGTTCATAAATTCTGGGCGCTTTTTTGTGCATGTCAGGCAGTAGAGGCTATTCTACCCTCCCTGTCCATGGGAAGAGTGTCTCAGGTGTGCAAATCAAAACCATTTGAGTGGGAAAAGAGCCATTAGTCGACGGGACTAACTGGATCAGTGGTAGGCTGCCATTAGCGCTGCTTTGTGCGATGGTATAAAAGATAAATGGAAAAAAAGGAATGCCGGCTACAAAGTGAAGAAGAGGAGCAAGGGAGAAATTAGAATTCTCCGTGAGTCCCAGGCAGCGCAGGGAACTGAGGTAATCAGATGGTAACAGTGAGGTGTGAGTGAAGAGTGAGAGGAACAGGAGGCTGGCCTGCCGCCACTGACAAGAGAACAAAGGAAGCACGCTAGCAGGGGACAGGGATCATTACGGTCCCCTTTCGACATTCACCATGGTCTGCCAGTGAATCCTCGCATTTGTGGGGTGGGTTACCTGCTTTTTGGCTGCCAGACAGCTTGACCTTTACTGTCAGTTGTGCATTCTGCATTAGCCCTATGACATCTCGCAAGATGTGAGCTTCGCACTTCGCAACAGGATTTAATGGAGGGAGAGTGCGGGATCACTCACTCCTTTCATATGTCAGAACTGATGTGCAAAGCAGCATCAGCTCCGCACACTGCTTCACCACTTATTGTCTAGTTACTCACCCAGCAAAGCTATGATTCTCCAAAGTAGAGCAGTTGCTGACCCACTCTGTAATTTGCTTTTAGTTGCTGGTCAAACAGTCTAATTGGCATGACGCATATGCTCTTTGTCTGTAGATTGTCTAAAGCCTGGGTTTCAAGACACCCAGGAGACAATGCAATTGAAACACTGTACACTGTAGCTGATTCGCCAACAAAATGAATTCACTTCATCCAAACTAGAGCTAACTATCTCCGATACCTGTCAACAGTTTATCCACTGTAGACTTCATTGGTCCTGTCAGAACATCCCCCAACATGAAACACAGATCCCCTCAAACAGACACAAATAATTTGTTTGCAAAATGTTGAAATTATGTATTTGTTTGTTTATACTAAACGCACTCGGCTACAAAGGTTTCTGCTTTGAAACCCCCACATAACAGGTGACTTAACCACATCTACTCACTGACCTATGAAAAGTGTATCAAGAAAAATAATATAAATAGTGGTAACAAAGAGTGAAACGCCAGTCTCTGACCATAGGAGTGAGAAAATGGTTCGCCATGTTTTAAGGGTGATGATGGTGATATAGTATTGACAAGCCCTACTTAATCACAGTACGCATACGTATCTTTACTACACATCTAACTGCCTGACTACTGTTAAATTCATCCCAGCACATTGTAAGAAAAATATAATCCCTTCAACAAACGACATAACATGAGCTCCCAGGTAAAAGTATCACGTAGTGGCATCTTTGAGCTGTACGGTAAATTAAGGACATGTCCCACAGTAATTACATGAGCAATAGGTACAAGCACATAAAACATTATTCTGTCCTGAACATTGACAATACAGTAAAAAACAGTCCTAGAAGCAATGTCTTTTATGTCTCATTCTGGGTGAGTGAGTGGTTATCTCCAGTGTTCTTCTAACTGTCAAAAAGGCATGTTTTTTACATTTCTATATATGACAAAGGCTCTCTTCTAGGGACACAATAAAATGTTTGATTACATCACACAACCATTTACAATCAATGCATTTAAATAAATATTTTATGCCCCCCTTTATGCCTTTATCTTTCAAAATGATTAACCTACCTACACGATACCTTTTCTGGGCAATGGCACACAGGTATCACTATGCAAACATGGATTTATAATTCAATGCTCCAATCTTGTTAGTTGCAGTGAAATGAAAAATACGATTAATGTTTGCCTATGTTTAGTTTGTGGGTTACTTACATGCATAACTCTGTCTTTCAGAGTGCAAACTGCCCTAAATACATATGAACAAGGACAAAAAAACTTCACAAAGAAGGTGTTGGGATGCCACATCAGACGTTCTTAATAAGGTGTCCTACCTGCAAGGCAGCCAATAGATGACTGCAGCACCAGCAGTTTCCATAGCAACATCATCTTCAGTTTCTGGGGTCAAAATAGGCGCACATGCAATCACAGGTGTACGGAGTCCTTTTCTGCACCTTCCTTGGCCTTTTCTCTGAACAGAGAGAGAAAGAAAGGGTAGACTGTCATAAGACACAACACTAGCCAGTAAGTCATTCTAAACAGATGACTGGATATTGCTGAGCGCTGATCTTAAGTTCCTACGTACTCCTAAGTGTGTTTATCTTCCATAAAATCAACCTTACTATCAAACATAATAAACGTTCTTGTGTCTGCTAATAGAGATATCACAAACGATAATGACAAATTAATTATAACATCATAAAAATCACATTTTCTGACAGAATGTAGTGGAGCACGAAAAGGTATTTAAGGAGACAACAGCATCTAAAAGCTGTGATGAATGAGTATTGTGGTGTGGCTGAAAAATTAGAAATGACAGCCCTTGTGTTTTTCCATTTCAGTTAATCTGACTTGATATAGGCAGTCTGCACAAAAAAATCAACTGTTACTTAACATCATCCGCCAAAAGCCCTTCAAATAATAAAGAACAGCCTGAGCAGTCCTTCTGAAATGTGTGTGCTGCAAAGGTTTGTGGTCATTTAAAATACGTTTTTTGTTTCAGATTTATTACAAGTTTTAAATTGTTTCTCCCACATAAAATTTTTTAATCTCAGAAATTTAAATTTTTTTTATCAGAATGACCAATCGTGATACGTTCCACCATTGGACTTGCATCCTACGTAAATTCAAGACAGTGTACACTGGCACCACTTTCCAATTCCTGGGCAGGCGGCCATGACTTCTTTTCACACCTCTATCAGCTGAACTGCCCAGGTATTGGACCAGAAGCCTGCATAACTAACGCAGAGGACGTAGGCACATGTGATGCACCTGAAGTGGTTGGCGACTGGGTCATGTGGAAATGGAAACCCTGACGTCTGCAGGGTGAGTGTGATGCTAAGGCCGTAGGTGCCCCATGAGTCTTCCGGCCATAGCCGGAATTATTATCAAGGTATTTTAATAATGCAAACAGATGTGGTACAGGTACTTGCACCATGCTGTGGAAAATAATGACCTTAATACCCAGTTATCCAAAAAAGGATATGGAATACTTGAAGGATAAATACATGTGTAAAGTAACTTATGAGTCAGAAGTTGGTGCCAGGGCTTTCGATGATGTCATGAGTAAGCAGTTCCACAAACTTTGTCATGGAGTTTTTCCCACTTAAAAATGTATGGACAGCCAGCTTTGCACATTCTACCTCTAGAATGCATCCTAAGCACTATATCTCTACAACTAATTGCTGACTCCTATACACAATCACCATTAAGTTATACAATGTCACACACACACACAGATGCAGGCACGTACACATACACACAAACATGCACTCTCTCACACACACACCTGATATAAAAACAATATAAAAACAATAAACTATAAACAAGAAACTGCAGCACATTAATGTAATAAAATAATATGCAGAAGCATGTCCACCAACTCACATTCAAACTGTTGGCCAGTATTCGTTAAACACACTTAATTAAAAAAAAAACAGGCATGAAAACAGCAACTGCCATTTTTTGTATCTGCATTTGCTTCATCAATTAACATGACAACACTTAACTTCATTATTCAAAGATACGAACCAAGTGCTTTATGTTAGACTGAATGTGAGACTAAGTCAGCATTGCATTTTCCAGGTGTCAAGCATTCACTTTTATGGGCCAGTAAATCAAAGTAATTTGAACATAATACCAAAATGTAATTTTCAACACCAAGAAAATGCTGCTTGAAATTATATGGGCAGAGTATGTCAATATGAACTGCAGGAAGAATGAAAATGTGCAATTTAAATGCTTCTAACAAGGCAGAGATGCTGACATGGTGAAAGCCATCTTCAATCATAAATTCTAGGGGATATACACTTTTGCACAAGTTTACTGTACCATTTCATACCGGACTATTTCAAAGAAGCAATTGAAATTCTAGTTACCGTCTAAATCCTACAAATCAACATTGCTTTATAACGCATAGGGATGCCTGAATCCACACGCTAAGGTTAACCTCAGAAATACTCAACACAAATCTTTGGCCATTTGCCTTGATTTGCCACCTAACCTTTGAGCACTAATGTGCAAGGCGCAGTATTCACGTACCTGGAGCAAATACGCACTTTAAGCTCTAATCGATCCTAAGGCTCTTTTTCCTTTTCAAACTGCCCATGTGCTTAATTGAGCATTCTTCAGTTGAACATTCCTCATATTCAGTGAAGCATTCTTCACTACATATTAGTGGCAATGCCTTTCCAATACCTCAACTTTTTTATTTAAATGTTTATATAAATCATTGGTGATTTTTGTTATTGCAGAGAATGTCCTCTTCTAGAATATTCAGACCAAGAAACATCAGACAACTGGAAATCCGACTATAATTAAATTGTCAATAAGAAAAAGAAATTCACACAAAGAAATCAAGTGTGTAGCTGAGAAACCACATATTTAACAGCAGTGGGAGTTTAAGCGTGGGTACACTGATTATGGACAAGGCCTGCCGATCACAGACTACAGGAGAATACAAAAAGGGGTTCAGGCAAGGACTGCAGTTGTGATGTTGGAAAGCACCTTCCCTGACATTCAGTGATAAATGCCATAGCTGCACTACATCACTTGGTCTTCATTAGAAACAAGCTGAAGGCCTCTCAGCTATCAGGATTCTCCACACACCCGACAGTGTAGCACTAAACTCTACTGGATAACCTCAATACACACACAGTACTAATATACAATATTATATACTATATTAGTTATGTATTGTTTTTTAGGGTTGTGACACTACTCAAAACAGAAGGCCAGCCCTGTGAAAACAGCAGTGATTCTGCTTGTGTCAGGTTTTTATTCCCCAGCACATGCCCCAAGGGTATCACTGAGGAATCAAGTGCCCAAACTCAAAAGCCGGAATAGTGTCAGAGGGACAGTAATTCTCTCTGTGCTCCAGGCCGTAGAAAGAAAAAGGCACAAAAGCAGATAAAAAAATCTATCTTGGGACAGAGTCCCTCAGCAATGCTTTTAAAACAGCTCCTTATTGCATGCCACCAACCAACCCCCTCCCCCCCGGCCTCCCACAACAGTCGACGCTTATTAATACCAATAAGTACATTCCATGTATTGTAGGTGACCCAAAGAGTACATCACACTGTGGAGCTCAAACTTGGAAACTTTATTGCTTTTTTGCTGTGGGGCTTAAATAGGAGATGTGTAATAAGTATGCAAGCTCCTGTCATCACAACTACACATGGGTCTATCTGTAAACACTGGACTTCCAAACTTTCAGCACACATTGTGCATTGGAAAAACAGAACGCATTAGACTTTATTAATAATTAGTGCTATTTTTAAGATACCTGCTTTGAATTTTTGGCTACAGTACTTAAGCCTACGTGAGTCATGCCTTAGGTGTTATGTAGGCTATGGCTAATCACACTAAATAAATTAGTTATTTTCTATATGTAACAGCAATGGTGTAATCAAACTCTATATGTTGGTTATTCTGGGAGAAGAAACCATGTTTGATGCACAAAAAAAACACTTTATCATTGTTAAAGAAAAGCATATATGACAGAAAACCCACAAAGGATACCCAAATTTCGTACCTCTGTATCTAATATAAGAATGAAAACATCTTCATGTAACATTTTAGTAAAAATGTAACATTTTGCAATGCACTAAACCTCTGTAGCCAAATTAATTATACAACTGCAAGAGATGAACTAACAAGAACTTTGAATTTTGAGATTCGAGCAGCATGAACAGATCTGAACTTCCGCCTTGTAACTTTCTCAAATTTCTCAGTTTGTGACCTGTTTTCACAAGGTATGAATCAAGGTCTAGGTTGTGTTAAAAAAACAAAAAAAAAAACAACTTTATTAACATGGCAGGGAATGTGATGTTTTTTGGATTTCCTGTGTGTGTGAACGAATTTGAAACAAATTTCATTCTCTATTCATAATGCCATTTTTGTATATATCAAGCCATTTGCATATGTTGTTTCAAATAAATTTAGAAAATATGTCATAGCATGTTCATTCTTCCTGTGCATAAGATAGCATTCCTATATTCCTATTATTGATTGTTCAAATTCACCAATGAAGTACAACAAAAACACCTACTGTAAATATGCATCTGCAAATCACACCTAATCTATAAGTTGTTTCGAGTGGTTTAGAAGTCAATACAATTTTAGTCTAGGAAGATATATCAAGTAACATGAATGTCTGACTAGAGAAGGCATCCAATGAGCTTGCAAAGAAAATTAAAATGCCCCTAAACAGAAACGTAAAATGAACAACGTAATTTTTTTGTTTCCCCCAGGGATGTTACAGTGCATGATCAAAGTGCGATTTCACTCAATGCCTTGAAAACCCTCACAGCGCAAATTCAAATATCTGAAATTGAATGCAGAATTTGGTCTTTCCTAATGTAAGCCTTTAAAAAGTGTCACAGAATATGAATAAATAAATAAATAAATAAATAAATAAATAAACCAAGGACCAGAAGTAGGGGTCCTCCAGTGAGAATGACTCACCAAACAAGTCAGAACAAGTGTGGGTTTCCTCTCCTGAGTCTGTGTGAAGTCACTCAGCAATAAGCTTAGATGTAGGAAACAAATCATGATGTGCTTTGGTGGCAGAAAGTACATAATGGGGGGGCACTCTTTCCTCTAGACCAAAATAGAAAGCACATTCCCCAGAACAGTAATTGGGCACGGTGCTGTAGTACTGTAGAACTGTAGAAGATGCTGTCCTTTACAGGTCCTGACTCACTGTGGTCATTAAGGATTCCATGGCACTTTTAAAAGGAGTATAGGTCTTAATCCTGGTGTTCTGGTCAAGTTCTCTCAAACCGTCTTCACATTTGGACACATAATCATCCCTTCCACCTAATGCGCTATAAACTCCCCAGAGTCCTCTGCTCACATTGATCCCCCAGCTCAACGCTGCAAATGAGAATTGACTTCCCAAGTTCCCAGTTGATCTACCTGGATTAATAAAGATAAAAATGATGTTGTGTTCTTGTTCATAAATTATCCTGATTCTGTTCTGATCCTATTTTTTTCAGAACCTACTTAAGCATGATGCATATTTAGTTCAGGCTTCTAGTCAAGAAACAGGGAGATGTAAATGAAACACAGTTTGAGTAGGCAGTGAGATTTACACAGTTTGCCATGGAATAAGAGCAAGGAACAAAGAATAACTGATGAGGAAATGATGCCAGCAAAAACAATCAAATGCGCCAAACGACATGCATGCCACAGTACCAAATGAACAAGCAAATAGTTCTGTGTTGAGTGTCCACATTTGGCTTGTACGAAATACACAAAAAAGCAGGACACATACATGTATACACACAGCATATACTTACAACAAAACTAGCTTGAAGTCAAGCAAAGATCTTTTGTTTCAGTTAGACAATTCAATGTCTATGACTAAAATTCAATGTGAAATACAAAATTCGAAAGGGTGGTTAAGTTGCTTGGCCTATGAGTAAATACTGGTTCAAACAGGCAATGTTGGAAGAATGCAAGATTTACTCAAATGCTTTAAAGGAAAACTTCACTAAAAATATCTGCAGATTGTAACGCAAACACCCAGAGCATAATAAGTGGAATACCCTGCTTGGCAAAATAGATATCTAAAATTTACAGAAAGTACACTTGATGACATACGTGTGAAGAGCTTATTTTTTTATACAAAAGGGAGACGCCAGGTACCGATGCTTATTTTGAAAAGCTGTTGCCCTACAGAGCTACCACTATTCAGTTCTATTAAAGTAGAAGAGACTCACAAACCAGGCTAGGAGAAATAATCAAACAAGTGCGAATCCGCAATAGTTGCGACCACACACGCGCATGCATCCATGTGTGCGTGCATCCACGCACACACCCTCACACAAACACGACCTCTTCCTTGGCTCATGACCAACCTTTCCACAAATTCTTGTGCAAATCTGTGAATCCATTCAGGAGTTATGTGCCTTTTTGTGATAGGCCACGCCTATCACCACGCCCCCTCTTGGTCAATTGCCCTTGAAAGTTACTCAGCTCTACCTTTGGTCATGACCAACGTCCATGCCAAATTTCAGCCTCCAGGGGCGAAAACTGTGGCCGCTATGGGGTGGGACACTTTTTGTGGACTAACCGACCGACCAACCGGTTGCAGCTAATAAAACATGGAGCTCTTTATTCTCCTATATCGGAAAAGTCTTGCTCCCACACACATAGGCATGTATGACATCACCACAATTTATTGGCAGCCTAAATGTACAAGATGGTAGTCTGGGAATTTATAGGTCAGGTAAAATCAACAGAGAGACTTTAATAACAAAAAATGCATATTTTACTGAAAACATTGTTCACACTTGCAACAGAATTACAATCCAAACTTACGCAATTCACCAAAACATTATACAGATAAATCATACAACATTAATTGCAACTAAATGAACTAATTCAAAGCCCTGAATTTCAAACATTTCATTTTTAACTGGCAGTAGATCTGGTAGTACCAAAAATTTGATTTCTCAGACCCACACCTAGAGTATCTTACTTCTGTCCTTCCACCACTAAAACAATGTCAAGCAGGTCCTGGATGTCCTGTTGACGTGTCTTTTAAAAACACACAGGTGAATGGGATATTCACCCTTATCTTACTGTTAAAAAGGAGAAACACAAGACAGCACATTTCTATTAGACATTTAATTTAAATTTGTTTGTGGTTAGTGAATCCAGATCAACTCTCTTAAGTGGTGTCCTTGCTCGGGGTTTTTGTGGGTAAATCCTGGATGGGATTTGCAATCGTGTGATGAAGCTGATGACGACTTTAGGGTGGGAATGAATAATTGTTGGCATTGTAGTTACATAAATGATTTCAGTTTTTCACTGAAATTGAGACTTTGAATAAGCTGAATAGACTACATGACATCAGCGTGAAATGTAACTGATTTGTGTGCGGTCCATGACTGAAGAAATTAAAAAAAGAAAAGAAAAACACTGCACTTTGTATTTCTTAATTACTTTTTCCATTTTGTGTTTTGTCTTGTTTAGCAAATTTTTTCTCATTGTGCCTTGATACATTTTTTTCCCTATATAACAAAACCGATATAATGTAGAAATACTACTGTTGGAATTGATTTAGTCGAGTCCTTTATTTCAACAGAACAGTTTTGAAACATATGGTTTAATAACATTTCTGAAATTAGATCACTGTGGGTGCAGAAAGCGATGCTGTAATCCAAGGAATTAAGCAGCATGGAGTGACATAAAACAAAGTACACGGAGTTCATTTTGAGTATACTGACCATGGTGTTTGCGGACGTGTTCACCAGTGGTTAATGTTCGAAAAGTTCGCACATCATTTGGAGTATACTGCCTACTTTACTGTAAGTTGTCAGAGTTATCATTAGTGACACCAGGCTCTGGACTGACACTGCACTTGACACTTGCCACTGTATTTTCTAATGCAAGCAGATATACCTTGGGGGGGTTGGGGGCTGCTCCTGCCCATGACTGTCACATGAAGATGATCATTTGTACATGTACTGTAATAATGCACAAATGCATATGGGTCAACTATGTATTTCAAATAATTGTGCTTTTTTTATTTTGTTTTGTTATTTTTGTGTACATTTTAAATAGCCTACATTTTTCCACACTCAATCTAGTGAAGCATTCACCTACATTTCAAATATCAAAAATGCAGTAATTATTTACAATTATTACAAGTACCTCACTTAATGGATGTAAATACTTACATAAAGTACACACAGTGCTTTTATATAGAATAAAAATCAATGTGTAATCGATTTTATACTATGTTTTAATTATACCATGTACTAATTGTAGTGAGCACAAGTTAGGTGTGGAACTAAGTAAACCAACAACAGGAGCCACCCCATTCAATTGGTTCATTCAATATGAGCAAATAAGCAGACATGAGCAGAACAATTTATATTTCCAAAAAACTTAAAAATACAAGCTCTTAAAAGAAAATAGGTCACATCCTAAGTCTAATAAATTGGTACACATATTGCTTATTTTATATAATTTATCTCTGGACATTCATAAGCCTTTTTTTCCCCTCCCTGTGGCCAACAATCTTGAGCACAGTATTTGACATATTTTAAATAGTATTTGGAAAGTATTTTGAAGCTACCAGCAGAATTTCAATGAAGTCTTTGAAGTATTTAAAAATGTATTCTCAAACTCAAAACTCGTTTCATGTGCTTTTTCCAGCAAATTCACAGCAAAATAAATTGAAAAAGTGCTATTATTCAAAGATCCTGTTGCAAGGCTTTATACTGAATCATTAAAAAATGACTACACTCTCTTTATCACTGAGGCTGCAATTAGGTTGAAC